>NW_027211704.1:27395000-27995000 GCF_022749685.1 Semicossyphus pulcher | reverse complement strand
CGAGAGTTCAAGGCCAAATATCAACAGCTAAACCCGCTGGGCAAGGGAGGCCACGGGTCTGTCTAAGCTGGTGTAAGGAGAGCAGACCATTTCCCTGTGGTCATCAAACACATTCCACAATGTAATCTGTAAAGGCATCACTCTGAAGAGTAAGACGCTCCCTGGAGGTAGCCATGATGTTAAAGATCTCCAGTGGAGCAGCATGAGGAAAATCTGCATCCATTTCCCTGCTGGACTATTATGATGTGAACCAGGAGCTCATCCTGGTTCTGGAGCGTCCAGTCCCCACTGTCGACCTCTTCAATCACATTGTCAACAGAGGAGGGTCCCTGCAGGAGGAGGAGACAAGAGACATCCTCAAGCAGCTGGTCGAAGCAACCTGGGAGCTTCAGTAAAAGAACATTTTCCAACGAGACATCAAGCTGGAGGACATCCTGATAGAAACCAGCACTGGAGTGCCACGAGTGAGGCTGATCGACTTTGGCTTCAGCTGCTTCACCGAGAAGAGCTCCACATACTTCTACGGCACCTCCGCCCACACCCCACCTGAGTGGTTCCAGAACTGGACCTACAGGGCCAGTCCCACCACAGTGTGGCAGCTGGGCGTGGTCCTTCATGACATGCTGCACAGGAGGAGATTCCATATAAAAGACTTCCTCAACAACAACGTCAAGATCAGCGAGGAGTTGTCTCAAAGTTGCCAGGACGTTCTGCGCCTGTGTTTAAATGAAGACCCTCAGCAACGTCCCTCCTCGGAGCAGTCCAGCTCCATCCCTGGCTTACAAAAGCCAGCCCCAAATACTCTGGACCCCCATGTGCCTTAGCACAAAATCCCTTTCTACCCTCTTACCCCACCACCCTTATCTAACTATTCCACCCTCTCTCCACTGAACACACGGTGGTTGTGGATGTCACTTTTGAGAAAATGATACCATATTTTCTTTGCAAATGTTTGTAATAAAATGTTTTTGTTAATATTGTATTTTATGTGGGCTGTGGTTAGCACTGTGGCCTCACAGCTAGAAGGTCACTGGTTCAAACCCCAGTTTGGACAAAGTTGGCCTTTCTGTGTGGAGTTTGCATGTTCTCACCGTGCATGCGTGGGTTCTCTCCGGGTACGCCGGCTTCCTCCCACATTCTAAAGACATGCTCGTTAGGTTCATTGGTGAATCTAAATTGCCAATAGGTGTGGCGACAGTTTATTCCTATTTTTAAATATAAGTACATTAATAAATTAATGATATTAAAACAATGTTCTTATAATTTACAATATGTGGTGAAAGAGTACTTGAACAGAAACACACAAAGTCTGTTAATGTGATGTCTTATGATAAGATAGAGTGATGTCATTGTTGTAATAAACTCAAAGGAATTTTCTTTCTACAACTAGAAAATGTTACACATGGTGGGTTTTAAACATGCTGCAACATTCAGGACTGAAAAATGTATGCACCCCCCGTACAGTTATCTTGAACAATAAAATTAGTTATTTATAACAAAACCGTTTTTTGTACCAGGCTGTAAACATGTTTCTGTTTACTTCCGCTTTTGGCTTTTGGCATTTTTCAGCACCAGAGGTTGCCGCTTGGGCCCGCCCCATAAACACGTCAATCCCCATTCGGCCCCGTATGAAAATGCTCAACATGTTTACAGCCTGGTACAAATAACGCTTTGATCTCTATAGCTACCACAACAAGTATAATCTCATTCTGCAGGAAATCCTGTTGTGAAGTGGCTCTTCTTCATTTGGTGCAAGCAGACTGTTAAAGTGGCAGTAAGCAACATGAACATTCCAATGAAAAAAACGCTTTGCAAATGGTGTGTGCTGTGCAGCGTCTCTCTGCAGCACTGAGGCAAGGAGAGCGAGAGGAGAGATGCCGTTTATTCCAAAAAGGAAACTTTATTGCTGGCAAAATGTTCAAATACCACTAAAGTTATCATTATAGTTATGATTCCTAGTGTGGAGCACCTTTTTGCCCCTAGGTGTTGGAGCTTAGTGCTACCGTTAGCTGTTACCATAAGAGCTACCGTCACCTGTCAAGAATGAACAGGGCAACCTCTGCATCACTCGTCAGCCCCTTACATTCCCGCTGGTCTAATGCCTCTTTTTGTTGTTTTGTTGTTTCTGATTACATTTTAAAGGGCTTGCCATCAGGATTACAAAAGCCTTTCTAAGCCTTGCATTATTTTTTGAGAAATATGTGCACCTGGTGTACAGGTGAATACCTGGAGGTATTCCTCAAAGTAACTTAATATTTTTGAAGCTCCATATCCACCAAAAAGCAAGCGAACAATTATATAAGTTGAAAGTGCAGAGAACATTTACAAATGTCATTAACAATGAGTAACCTTGTGTAGTGGTTACTTCGGCTGCTGCGCTACTATAAAACAATTGATCAGAGAATGGGGGGGATTACTATCTTTCCATTTGTACTAGCAAAATTAATAAAGTTATTATTTTCCACTGCAACTGTTTTAAACTCCAAATGGACTATTTATATTTTTGTAATTTTCTTCCGACCTTTCACACAGTAGTTCGTTTTCATTTATGCCACTACATTTTTGGAAATCTTTAACCTGCTTGAGACGTCTTACCCATCACAGTGAGCATTTTGTCAAACTCCATTGCTGGTAATGGTTATGCTAATTCAGTTCTAAAGGCAGAATCTTTTAGACAGTCCTCTTATCATTACCCCCAAAATAATAATCTCACATAATAAGAGATGGCATCATACACTATGATGGATCATCTTTCCTTTGCAGGTTCGATGTGTGAAAATAGTTTATCAAAGCCTGCATAAATAAAAGAAGTGACGGCACAAAAGATACAAAAAGACACTCACAGAATGTTAAAAAGAAAACATAGCATTCCTTAAGGATTACTTCCCAGTTTATCAGATTTGTGGTGGTGGTTGTCCTTTATTTGACATTGTCCTTCCTGAGATGACTGTATGCCTGACACTCTCTCTTAGCCAGCAACAATGAGCAAGAGTTAGTCAGCTTCACTTATTCAGTTAGCAATGAAACATT
Organism: Semicossyphus pulcher; assembly: GCF_022749685.1. NCBI lineage: Eukaryota > Metazoa > Chordata > Actinopteri > Labriformes > Labridae > Semicossyphus > Semicossyphus pulcher. The sequence continues at coordinate 27,991,970 of NW_027211704.1, read as the reverse complement.
TGGAACTGTGCTATGTTCTGATTGGTGCCATATTTTTCCAACCAAATGCATTTAAAAAAAACCTTAATCTTCTTCACAATGCGATAGTCATAATGCTCCTCACTATTGCATTGTGTGTACATGTTATACATTATTGCCTGTTTGAACTGTTTGGTATTTAAAAACACAAACAAATTACAAATGTAGAAAATAGAATGTAATCATTGACTTAATTTTTTCAAATGTGGCTTACTTTTGACTGCCAGTAGGTCACACTATGAATGAATGTATAACATCATGAATGTATCACAAATGGGACTGGGAGGATTCCATCAATAACCCTTTTCATTTTTAAACTCACTGGTTGAAGATACATTTTTCTGAGTTACATGATCCTCTATTAAACTACAACTATGTTTGATTTAAAAAATCTACCAGGTCTATAGTGTGTCCTAAGAGTTTCAAGAAAACTCAAATGCCTGCAGACTAAGATTCAATATGGGCATGTAATTCCAGTTAATTTAGCTTTTTTGACAAAATTATCCACCTACTGAAGTAAAAGTGGCTTAGATTAATTTCCTGGAATGAGTTTGTTTTAGTACAACACACGTAAATGGCTTTACCACGTAAATCTTGGCTTCAATAGCTGTGTTTTAAAACCTGGAGATGGTCCATCTGCAGACCAAATTTTATAGAAATTACTTTAGAAATTTCAAGCTGGTGACATTGACAATTACATTTTCTTGAGCTAGTTGAGCACACCCAACCCCCAGACCCATATAACACCTTGAAATTGCTAAAACTAATTAAGGGGCGCTTTAGAGAAGACGTGCCACGCCCAGTTCTGTCAGATGCAAGAGCCCTTCAAATGTTCAATTGCGCTGCTGCTGTGTTCTGGATCATCTGCAGAGGTTTGAATGTGCATTCAGGAAGGCCTGCCAGTAGGGAGTTGCAGTAGTCAATGCGTGATATTACTAGAGCCTGTACCAGCAGTTGTGTTGCATGCTCTGATAGGTTGGGTCTGATCTTCCTGATGTTGTCCAGGGCAAATCAACATCACCGAGCAATCGAGGACACCTGAACCTTAAGGGGTTCAGTGTGTCCAAGCTGGATATTGATCTGTGGTTGCATAGAGAGACTGGCTGGGATCTTGGACAAGTTAAGCTGAAGGTGGCGTTCTTTCATCCATTTAGAGACATGGGCAAGGCATGACGAGATCCGTGCCGAGGCTGTAGTGTCGTCTGATGGGAATGACAGCAATAGCTGGGTGTCATCTGCATAGCAATGGTATCAGAAACCATGGGAGCGAATGATTGCACCAATTTTTCCTTGCAGTTCACCTTTGTTTCTCTGTTGCTTTGGTTGTAGATTCAAGTGAGTTACCTAAACGTGTATCCTGGAATAGCTTTTGCCTGTGCCTGCCTGTCTGCCTGCCTGCCTCAGTCTTCTGAGCTCAGAACCATATTATGTGTTTAGAATATCTGCAATCTGCACCAGCTCTGCCCTAATTGTCTGCCTTTTGGTCCAATTCCTGATATCCTGCTTACACCTGCCGTAACTGGCTCTGTTCATTTAATCACACTAAGCCATGTCAGTAATCCAGTATGCACAAAGTAGCAATTATTAATGCTATTAATCACACCTCTGCTTTTCCTGCTATGACCTGTCGATGCCCACCATTAAAAAAAACACGTTTTTCCTCCCTTTACTTCACTCCGGACTTAGCATTGATTGGGGAGGTTCATTGAGGTGAAGTAAATTCAACTAAGATTACATTACTGCTAAATTAAACGTTCATGGCCAATACAAACACAAATAACTCAGCAAACTGGCTGAGCAAGGACTCTTTGATATGCTAAAGAGTGCCATCTGTTGCGAGCAATAAATTAATGTACTGAGCAGAAAGCGCCATCTGACTTTATTACTTTCAAAGTGTGTTTTGAAGTACAGGTAATGATGCCCCACTCTCTCATAACCCTTTTACAAACACAAACAGGAAGCTGCTGCCTGTTGCTGAACCTGTACTTTCACATGTTTGATATCACATCAGATACCTATCTTCTTTGTAGGAGCACAGCAGAAATGAGAATCACAGAGCTCTGCAACAATTCACTCCTAGAGTTTATCTATCGCCTGTGCAGCCATTTAATACATTTCTTTCTGGCCAACTGGAACAGCATTTTCACTGCATGTCTGATTGCCAAAGATTCACAAAGATCTTTTTTAATAAATATCATATATTGTTTGTTTGTCTCTGTACGTCTGTTAAATTCTATCCATTACCACCAGCTATGAGGTTACTGTGGCTCAGTAGATAGAGCTGGTCTTCCACTAATGTAGAGATCGGTGGTTCAGTCTCCCTCAGTTAAAGTGCCCTTGGGCAGGTTACTGAACCCAAATTGCTGCTGAATGTGATAGATAATTATGCTCTTTGCAGGGCACTATCATTAATGTATGAATGTTTGTGATAATTTAAAAGTGGCATTTATTGTAAAGCGCTTTGAGTGGTCGGAAGAAAGTCGTTATGTAAGAGACCTCTAAAGACATGTGTTGGAGCCAAGCGATGAAAAATGTGGAGGATAACGCTTGAACTGAGATTCTTCCATCATTTTATCATTTCATTAATAGGGGTAAAGTTAATCTTTACTTCAGAGCCTTCTCTATTGCTGCCCCTTCCCTCTGGAACTCCCTCCCGCATCACCTCAGACACTCTCCCTCACTCCCCTCTTTCAAACCTGGACTCAAAACCCACCTTTTCAAATCTGCTTTTAATCTGTGACAGATCATGATCACTGTTGTAACAGGTTTTTTTTTGTTTTTCATATATATATACACATTTTAACTTTATTTTTCTGCACCTTGATTGTTTAATACTGTATATTGCTTTTACTTGCTATGTTGTTTTTACATGTAAAGTGTCTTTGAGTACCTTTAAAAGCTCTATATAAATAAATTGTATTATTATTGTTATTATTATTATTTTAATTTTGGTGGTTGAGTTGAGTCAGGTTCTGGGTGGATTTTGTGAATTTACTGTAATTTTTTACAGTAGAGTTGTGACACAGCCAAGCGGTATTCTGTGTTGATAATCAAGAGTAATTAGCCTTTAGCAAAGCTCCACTTACAAGTAAAGCCAAATACCAAATATTTGTATATGTGATAACTAGTGCACTCTAAGGGCGGGTTCACACCAGCTTTGTTTAGTCCGATTGAACCGAACACTGGAGTGTTTGTCCCCTTGGTGCTGTTCGTTTAGGTGGTGTGAACGCCGGAATGAAACTCTGGTGCGGACCAAAAAACCGGACCATGGTTAGCTAGAAAAGAGGTTTTTTGCAGAGACATGCAGCGAGATGAGTAGAGGACAGACGTGGGGGAGCAATGAGGAAATAGAAATATGGGCTGACCAAACAATTTCACATAATGCTTGTGGAAACGCACAAGAACACGGAGGTACTCAAACTGTTTACTGAAACTAAAGGAGAATTGATCGGACATGGAGAACAATGTTGGTTAAAAGTAAAAAGCTCTACAACAAAAAAAAGTCAGCGATCATGTTGAGAGTGATTGATCAGTGTGCTCTCTTGCTTTGTTTACTTCAGGGAGTTTTCCCACATGGAAATCCTGACCAATCAGAGAGCAGTTTCCCCGCGCATCCAAACTTTTGGTCCGAACACAAACCAAACTCAAGGCAAAATGCAACTTTGTAACAATTTGGTCTTTGATTCGGACCAAACTAACAGACTTTAGGTTTTAATGCGTCCTAAAAGTCAAGATTCAAGTTATCAGTCAAGAAAATTTGTCAGACAAAACAGTGCTTTTTTGTTCACTTGCTCTGTCACTGTCTACAAAGCAATGCAGGAGGAACAGCATTGGAGTATACAAAAGGAAGAAACAGATTAAAGTGTAAAGGGGAAATATGATAGAATAGTGAAACAGGGTAGGAGTTTGGTTTGTTTAGGCCACATTATCTGGTTATGAGAGGTTTAAAGGATCCACTCTCGAACCTCCCGAATGGCAGACTCATCAGAGAAATCCCAATGATAACAAATATGTTTGGATGTTTGGGATTCAATCTGGACGATTACCTCAGTTCTTTCTGAGCGGGACCACAACAGATGGAGACAAGGAGACAGAGCCTCTGACTGTGTTTCCAAGCAATGGTAAACATATTAGCCCCTGAGCCTAACGTCAGCTACCACACTACTGTTGACAAAAAACAGATACAATCTCACCTCCAGTTCTGACTGAAGATTACACAACCTGTGTTGACCGTGTTGGTCAGCCTCTGTATTTTATTTTGCATCTGCTTCCCTTTAAGATCACATGAGATAATATATCACATGAAGTGGTTGGGTGCTCTTTCTGGAACATACGATAACCTTAATAGCATCCTGTGAGTGAAGTGCCATTTTTTCATCTCCTGTGGAGTTTTCATGTTTGAGATTAGAGGGGAAAATATCTGTGAAGTTTCTTCTTATATGCATGATGCAACCGAAGTTTGAAATTGGTGAGGATTATAAAACTCGTGCAGGCAGAGCCCGCCCAAAAACTACTTTTGAACCAGACAAGGGTACAATCTCCTCTATTGCCCTCCACTGTGACTGACAGTGCTGACAGGGACTGTCCACAGCCCAGCAGGAGAGACACTCTGTGATGAGCTGGGATTTTATAACTGAATAAAAAAAACTCTCGAACTTCCTCTGACTGTGAAAAATCTGATCTTTTCACATCATAGATTAAAAAAGGCATTAAAGCATGATTCTTACCTTCTGTGGGCTGATAGAAATTGTATATAATGCTGGATGAAAAAAAGCAAGAAAAGGTCCTATGTTCATATTGAACAGCAAAATCAGGTTTGAGTCGGGTACAGCAACATTTTCAACCATGTGACAGCAGATTATGCTTTTGCAAGGAGACTCCTGATCTAATTATAGCCCTATGGTTGCATGCAAGATCCCCGAGTAAGGGTGCAGGAGTGCTGTGCTTTAAGGAGAATGCATGTATGAATGTAAGCATCCACAGGACTTGGATTTACTGTTCTGCCAGAAATGTCCATTTTCCATGTTTGCAGTTCTTTATACAGAAAGTTTGCACAGTTGCACTTTGAAATGCATTGTTGTTGAAAAGCCCTGTAGAAATAAACGCCTTGCCTATATTGTCCTGAATTGTTTACTTGTGTGTGCGTGAGTACTCTGTATTATAAGAGCTGTATGGCATGAAAAAGCATGGGTTAATATGCAGTGTACTTTGAAGGATTGTACAATTGTTTTGCATATGCAAAGTAGCCTTGTGCAATGTAGTGTATTATCTGGGTTCCATTGCAATATGTTTGACTCTCTTACATTATAAAAAAATGTCGTAGACAATGTTTTAGGACAAACCCATTTTATTTGAATGGAAATAATTCATAGAACAATGCAGGTTATATTTCTAAAGTACAGTCATTTTAACAGTTTAAGGATTGAGTACAGCTATATTTTGGACATGAAGACATGATCATGATTCTTTTACATGTAGCATCATAATAAAAATATTAAGTTTCAACCTTGTTTTTGAAAGTCATCATGCCATGACTTCAGCAGTTTGTCCTATTTTCCTATTTCCAATGACAGTAGGCTTGCAGTGGTCAACACACATACTTTGTCCTGCTCAGGGCAGGCTATGACTCACTCAGTGAATCCAGTCTTGGGGTGACACATGGCTAAATGGCAGCACATTTCCCCCCAGCTATGTGGCTGTCTCACCATTAGCGCTTTACCAGCCTCAGACTAGAGCTGCAAAGCTGCTCAGTGAGCATTTCAGAAGAATACTTGCATTGGCAGCATTTCTGACACTGACACAAAATTTTGAAACGTAGTTGACAGTTGACACCAAAAAAGGGAATCAGATGAAAAGTGAACATGAGATTTTGAAGTGCTCATGTCAAAAATGTGGGAACGGTAACATTTAGCTCAGTAAATTGAGTTTGATTGAGGTAAGACTTAAAAGTAAAGCTATACAGATACATATATTTGACATTATCAGCTTTCCAGTCTATAGTTTGTTACTTTTTAAAAAAATGTTTCCATTACATAGTTTGTCTACCAAAGAGCAGTGACTCTCTGACTGAACTTGTAAAAAGCATACACAAAAAGTAACTAACAAAAACTAAAATCAGTGTCGGACTGTTTATACTTGGAAGTTACCTCAAACAAGAATTGAGTTAGTGTAGAGAAAATGAACAATGTATGCCATTACAAAATGTAGTTATAAACTAGGCTTGTTGTTAGGTATTGTGACAGAATCATGTTTGAAAGGACCGTGTGAATGATAACTATGGTTGAATGTGGGGTTCTGCTACCAACAATGATAATGCCATTGATCTCTGTGATAATGAGTATGATGATGATAACAGTGGTGTTGTTGGCAACTCATTCTCAGTCAGTGGCTTTGTTGTGGAGTCACTATTTCATCTAGATATGTTGCCATCCCAGTCTCCAAGAATAAACTGAGTTAATTACTCTTAATGTAGTGCTAAATATTATATGTATCCACCTTGTACATAGGAAGATGACAGTTGTTGCTATAAGGAACAATATTTAAATTGTCAATCTTTAACTTTATCCTCTCGAACTTTACTCATTTCAAACTAAATTAAATGACAGTAAGATTAAACCTTTATTAATTTTGATAAAATCCCTGCAATCCTGTTTAAGAGCCTCCAAGTTGTGGCCCTCTACCTTGGTTGTTTTTAATAGCCTACTGTCACCATTTACCTCTCAGTGTACAATGTTAAATCAGGTCAATCAGTGCATCTGTGTGTTACTGTTATCTATTTTATTGTGTGGTCTTTGTCATAAAATGTCCTAAAAATAAACACATGCAGTGCACCTTAACTGACAGAATGGGTTACAAATGAGAGGATATCAGGTTCCTATTCATCTCCGTGCTCCAACTCTCCTGCTAGTATTCACAGAGGAGCTGCTTTGGTCTGTCAAAGAGCAGTTTCCGTGCTGACAAGTGACAGTTCTAACAGAGAAAGCAAAGAATCTCTAGTCCAATTGCTGGCGACAGTATATGAATTTATAGATCACAGCTCAGCATACATAAAAAAGTAGGTTGAGGAGCAGCCGAGTGAGCCAGTTTTGTGAAGTAAGGTTTTCATTAACTCCCTCACATTACTCTGGATCTCATATAGCCGTTTTACCATGGGCTTGGGATGTGATGAACAACTCATGCTGTACTCTATAAAGTATTTTATAATAATCCTCCAATACAGGGTAAAATGTTGAAAGTATATGGAACATGTTTATGCAGCAAGAGTCCATTTCACACTCTCTGGTTTTGTTAAAGCAGAAAGAATAAAACCCAGCCTTAACTGGATAACACTGTAATATAACACGGCAGACTTACAGTCATTTTCTCATGCTCTTAATGTGGAAAGATGAACATTTAGAAACACGACCCACTGTAAGATGGACATTGTCTTTTTGTCTAATTAGTGTGTAAAAAAATATCCCATCACTACAAGTAAGTTTACATAAATGCGTCAAATACTCAAAGAAGTTTTTCACCCTGACCAACTTTAGGTGAGCACAGTGAACTGTAATGTGCCTCTGATTAGTTTAACAGAACTTTTTACTACTTCTTAAAATGTGCCTTCTGATTAGTTTCCTGGATTAAATGTACATAAGGACTCAATTCAGAACATTTAGTTTATTTCTTATAGTTCGATTTTCATGTCAGTTGATGTGTATTGTTGTGCAGAACCCATATATGGCATACAAAAATAACAAAAACATATTGTTAGTCATTTGTTCTTTCTCTTGTTGGTAGCAGAGGCTGTAACAGGCCTTTGGTTACAGACAACAGCAGATCAAAGATTCTCAGTTGTGAAGTCTCTGCTTAAATGTAAGGGGATGTATTGAGAACAGCCATAAGTGGGCTGTCTGAAGGTCTTGGTAAAAAAAATAGCTATTGTACAGGAACTCAAAGGAATACAGTACATCATTCAGTGTGGGCTCTGTTCAAACTCAGGCAAAAATGGATGTTATACTTCTTCAGGCAGCATTGTGCTGTACATACTGACTGCTGAGGTTTTGAAACGTCCAGATTTGTGTCTTCCCAATTTGCTTCTGTTGCTCAACAGACTGAAGAAATGACACTTGAACATTTCTTTCAAACAAACAAAGAAACAAAATCCTGGTTATTCTGAATAATCCATGAACCTCACTGTCAACAGTTTTAATTGGCAATGCTTTGTACCGTTGAAACCTTGCAAATGAAAATACCTCAAAGTGAGGTCTTTGGATTAAACCTAATAAAAAGGATTTAGTTTCTGGGGCGGCTCAGTGCTTTTCTTTTTTTTTTTGAACGCAATTAATGTTTTCAGCATCACAATGAAATTGTAATGAAATTGTTTGAAGGGTCCAGCTGTGGTTTGTATGAGGATCCCAGTTCAACAGGCCAAGGACGTCCCACCGTACAAGTTCAAGGTTGTTCCTTTGTGCTTTTGTTAGCTATTGTTTGCTTGCTTGCTAATGTGGATGAATTGCTTGACAGTTATATAGATTTAAAGGCAGACTTATCCTTAAAAAGCTATGGGTGACATTATACATAACATTATATATTAATACATGTTTATTTTTCAGACTTGTGTCTTTACACATCTGCTTGTATTGTGAAACGTAGACACATTACTCTGGGATTTTGCATAACACTATAAACTTATTGCACATAACACTACAGCCTTTACTGCTCTACATATCTATGGTCTTGACTGTGGAACCTGTTTGTGTATTTTGGATTGGCACTTGAGTATATATTTCATATTTTTACACTTCCTTTAATGCTGTAATGGAATTCCTGTAATGCAACTGCTGCACAGCTATTTCCCTCGGGATAAATAAGTTCCATGTTATCATATCTAATCTCATCTTACCTCATCTTATCTTATCCATTACATGAATTGTACAGCTTTATAATGCGTTTAATGTGATCTTTATATTATGTTTGCTTTTCTTATTTTATTTGCATTTCTTTCATTTAAGTAGGCAGTGGTTTAACGTGTATTTCCCCTGAGTAAACACAAAGTCTTATTAATCTTATCTTTTTTTTGTTTTGTCTAACATTTTTTTCCTATTTCTGTAGATTAATGGACTTGCACAATACTGTTCATTGTTTATTTAGTTGTTGCCTCAGCACAATACTCTGCTTGGGCTCCATAAAACAATGCCTGTGAATATCACAGATAGGAGATGTATATCTGCGGATACTCTTACTCTTGCGGAAGAGCAGCTTATGAACTGATTCAATCTGCGCACGCACACACACACACACACACACACACACACGACCACAAACACACACACCTTTCTAAGCAGCTACTCTTGAGCTAAGTAGAAGAGCAGCTTAATGGCGGACGGCTCAAACAAATTTGATCATACTGGGCAGTTCACAGGGGAGATGAGTTCGAGCATAAATCAAGTAACACTGAAAAAAAAAGTGTGCGCTCCAAACAATCCTAAGTTTAATAATCTTCTAAGAAAAAAAGATATGATGCCTATATTACCCTTCACATGAATATGCAAATAAATAAATAAAAAATAGAATTAATATTTAATGCATACTACAGAGGAAGCTTTGTTAGATTAGCATACGTATTTATATCAGCTGTAAGCTGGAGGCAGTTATCTTTACATATGAAATATTCAAGAGGCTGACATTTTTAATCATTCATTATCACTAATTTCGATATCATCTGTTTAATTGCTCCATTTGTTTATCACTTGTTAAGAAACACACCTTGGGTAAATTGTCTGTTACATGATTTATTCTAGCATTGATTCAATGTCTGGATAAAAAAAGAAAATCGAATTAGTGTGATTCAAAAATACAACAGAAGCTCCTGTGGAGAAACTTGCAGACTGTGTTTATGTTTATGTTTGCAAGCTTAATGCATGTTATGTATCCACATATTATATATAATGCATACGAAGCAGGGAACTGATTTAAAGGCAGAACAAGTAGTATTGGTTATTTTAAACACCACATTCATAGTTGGCCCCTCCTCATGGCACAATAAATCATGGCAGACTAGTTGGGAATAGCCAGTAGGTAGATTCAATTTTGAAGACCAATCACACCTGAAATCTCATAAAATGTATTTATTTGTGTACTTTTGGGGGCTAATAAAGCACCTTCTCATGATGCCACCCTGCAATTGAATAAATATGTGTTTACAAGGGAATCTGGACACATCCTGTCAGGTCGGGGTTACGTCATCAACCACGTTTAAAATGTTGAACGCGTGGTGGTCTGCATCATTTGAAGTAAAACAAGCCATAACTGGAACCTTTGGAAACCATAACTTTGCACAAGCGGTCTTCATCATTGTAATTTTGCATTTCAAAGACACAGCCATTCATTCTGCAAGTTAAATTGATTGTGGTCTCCAGTCCCACACTCAATTGCTTTGCTATGCAGTTTGGAACATCAGCTACATAGATTTCCAAGGCGAATGCTTTATGTGTTTTTATTTGCAGTTGAATACATAGAGATGGACGATTATTTCTGCTGATTTTTTAAGGTAAAAGCTCACACTCCTGCATGTCCCACATCTCCCTCATAACAGATACACCAGTATTTAAATGTGTGCATCCCTGGAGAAAGTTTGTTGATATTTGAACTCAAACCATATAATTCAGGATCTGGCATATCTGTAAACTCCATTGACAACTAATAGCAACAAAAAAAAAAAGAAGGAATTTGAAGTGTCAGCTGCCCGAGGTTAAGTTAGCGTCAAAAGAGGAAGCAATATATATCCCTTCGCAGTGTAGCTCTGATTCTTGTGAGTGAGGACAGGAAGAGGGTGAGTCTCTGGCAGTAGCAGAGGTCAGAGACCAGTGCACAAATGCTACCTGTTGCTATTTGGATGGAATCGTGTTGCGTGGCTTGTTCAAAACAACTTTGTTTGTTGCCCATTCACAGAGCCAGGGTTGTGTACAAACAGTGAGTTTTTCCAGCACACACACAGAGCAGACGACTATCAGACAGGAAGGAGATGTTCGATGAATTTGACACACCCCACCTTTATATACTTCTCACAGAAAATCGCAAAACATTGAAAATGGCCTGTTTCAGTTGTAGTTGCAGTCAATTCAAAAGAAACATCATTTTGTTGCCTATGGGTGCCTGTTTTCGAGTCAGCTTGTGAACACACAGGTAGCTCATTTAAAACTGTAATTGGATTTTTAGATTCAACTGGCACAAGTGTTATTATCAAGCTTTTTTAATCATTTGTGCATGAAAAACAAATCAACTTATGACTCCCCAGGCTGAGAAGTGTTGCTAAAGCTGCAATAAACATCTGTACAATTCCTTTCCACTTGCCTTAAAGATTCACCTCACTTGCAAATATAATCCTTGCACTCTGCAGCTTATAAAAGCCAAGCATTTTTAGGCCTGCATATTGTGCATCTTAGCTGCTTTCTGTTGCCAATTCCCAGCCGCTCCTCAAATTATATTGTGGCCTGTCATCCATTGCCATCCAGAACACATTAGCATTATAGAGTACTTACAGAGAAAAGATGTCCCTGAGAGAATCTTTAAGCCAAATGTTCATGTCTAGTGAATTTAGTGAGCAAGATAAAACAGGTTTAGTATAAAAATGACCCTTACACAGCTGTGGTTCATGGACGTTCTCTGTGGATCTGTGAGAGCACACTCTGCTCTCACTCTGTAGTTTAAAAATGTAAGAACTGTGTCCTCATTAACCCCACTTTTACCATGATGTAAACCTGCACCTGCTCAATCTCTTACATCAAAGCTGTCTGAATAAAAGACAAAAACATATTTATATTAACACAATGACTTTATTGTATTCAACATGTTATAAAAAAAAATTGAGCTGAATAAGGCTGAATCTGTGACACCAGCTCAATATCTCTTGGGACTGTGTTAAATGTTGGATGAATATGCAACGCACTGTGACATTCAGTGGTTACTTTCAAGGCAGGAAGTAGTGCACCTCATGTATGGAAGTGAAAGGAAGGGGCAATACATACAATACTTCAGAGAAATACCGTAAAGTATGTAACATCAACTGACTCCTGAAGCACCCATGGGACAAAACGTACAGAGAGAAGAAGTAGAGGTAATGGAATGATTTGGGGAGCAAATTATGTGAAATTGACGAACTAATGCAATGCATGAAAAGTCGACAAAAAATATTTGTGGAGGTCAGGATGGTGGTTGGGCTTGTAGTTCACCCAGTTTTCAGGTTAAATAGAACCTCTAAATTCTGTTACAGAAGTGAGGAAACCTGAAAGTATTCTAATAGCCAGTGTCATCAGAGTGTCATGTCATTCACTCCATATGTTTAGATGGGGATGAGGAAAGAGTTTTTTTGTTGTTGTTGATTTAATAAATCTGTTTTCTAAGCCTTTAATTAACATCAATCCATTAACAGTGCAGATGAGCACAGGTTAATCATCTTAAGAAGAGGCGAGCCCAGAGGTCCGTGCTAGTTTAACAGGCTTATTTTCTTATGAAAGACTGATGATTGAAAGGCTCAGTAACTGCATTGCTTTATATAAGGTGGTGGGATCATACTGATGGCTTTCTAATAGTTGGCATTAACAAATACTGTAGAAAAAACATTAACACTAAATGTTAAAATACATTGTAATTAAACATCATCCAGGTTTGCATCTCCCAAAATATGCATTCTAATGGGTGATAATGTTTGTGATAAACACTGAATTTGCACTGGTCAATTATCTCCAGCTATCATGTGGGATCATCAGCAAAAGGACAGGCAATGACATGCATATGCTTAACCACAAGGCCAATGCAATACAGCTCAAGGTTCCCTTTAATAAATCTGATGATCTAATTTGCAGGAGAGGACAAGAGGTTCACAGCAGGCCTAATGTGTGCTGAGTAATGAGAACAAGGGTTTCAGCAGAACACAGACCTCATCAATAGAGTCTTTTCTTCATCTTGATTCGCATAAAACCTGTTGATTAAACACTGAGTGATTCAGCTGATGCTCTCCGTTGACCTCTCCTATTTGTAAAGGAGACAAATTAAAGTCCTCCATCAAAATGTGATCAATGCCAGGGAGGCTGTGGCTGAAATGGCACTGTGGTATAATGAAGCTATAATTCAACTTTACTGCGCAGTAATTTAATGACGGGCATTTGAAAAGCCCAGGAAGGACTTAGTGTTAACTCATTGCCTCTTTTATGGATCATTTTGAGAAATGTACTGTTCTTTTAAAGCAGTTTTTTTACACATAACAATTACTTATTGTAGCTGTAGTAACAGGTTTCTGAATATATTTTATTGATTTATTTATTCTGTCATTCTTTAATTCACTGAATCCCCGATTGATTGATTGGTTAACGACTGTAACTACAGGGATCTTCCAGTTAGCGTCAGTCAGGTTCTCAAATGATTCCGCTAACTCTGGTATCTCTGCATGTGAAATCACGTTAAATGAGTTTACAAAGAGTTTTCTGCAACAAATCCAGCATTTCCATTTTGGGAATTTCAAAGCTGAAGACGTCTTAATTGTAGAGTACCATACTTGTGTCTGATGTGTTTATACTATGAAATAATTTCCTTTTGAAGTACATTTACTCTTAATTTTTAGATGATACATTATTTTTTTAGGTGTTACAATATTTAAATGTAACCCTATACTGCACATTATAGTGGGATATATTGTCCCTTTAACTTGACCGGGATTAAAACAGCAACTACATAATTCCATGTTAAAGTTTATTCAAATTACACAGGACTTTTAAAAATGATACGCTGCCGAGACAAACTACACACACATATTTCATTTGATAAAATAACAAACTACTTTTTACTTACAAGAGAATTAAAAGTATCCTGTGGGGTTTTATGTAAACACACAAACTTATAGTCTGTTTGCATTCACATGGCTCTACAGCACTGCTAGTGCTCAACCCCCAGGGTCCCTTTTAATCCAAACAGGAGTCATGTATTCATTTTTTTTTTTTATATATATATTAGAAAAAATATAATTATTTTATTATTTGCTTACTTGCCTATTAGTTGATTGATTTGTATTCAGTTCACGTATATTATGAGATTACGTCACAAGAATCATTATAAAGTTGTATAGTGTTACTTACATTGCATTTGCAATCTGATATTTTTACTGTAGCATTGCTGTAGGTTCACACTTCAAACGCTACCAACTGTGAAACTTTGTGAAAGTGAATAATTTCTCTCTGCTTTGATGCGGAACACTCCCCTCATTCACATTCAGGATGATGCCACTAACCTTTCCTGAGTGCTACATACAACAGGGCAAAGCCAAAATGCAATATTTTATGAGATTTGAAGTATTCATCAGCCAATAGCTTGCTTTAACAATAACCGCCTCGTTGAATAAGTTCTACATCCTTATTATGTAACATCAATGGAAAAGAACATGTTTGCTAATGGCTTATCTACTCGAGGGTTGCTCCTTTCTAAACTACGGCTTTCATACTGTCAACTGCCCCAAATACATATGAATAAGGCCTCCAACTTCACAAAGCAGCTTTGGCATGCATCAAAAGTTCTTAATAAGACACTTTACCTGCAAGGCACCCCATAAGAGACTGCAGCACCAGCAGTTTCCATAGCAACATCATCTTCAATTTTGTTGGGTCAAAGTAGTCTCACATCCAATCACAAATGTATGGAATCCGATTTGCACCTTTCCTGTATCCCAATCTGTAGAAAAAAGAAAAGAGGTGGGATGAGAACGGCAGAACAGTTCTCCTTAGCTGCACCTTTGTTGTTTCCTGCAGCATGCTCATTTCACAAGGTGTGGAACACAAAAAGACAGCAGAAATGTGCAGCAAAGAGCAATTTGATATGGACTGCATTTGTAGCTGATGGGCCAAACTGTTTAACCAACCAACATTTTAAAGTCATCATAATAAAGTCTTTGAATCCCCTTTTAAGTCATGAAATCTACAGTGCATCTCATACCTGTTTCCTATTTCACAGTAAAGGTTGGTACATGAATACAAAGCACGTCATATCCTCTTTTTGTCATAGCCTGAAGCCTCACAGATTTAATACTCATTAATGCGCGAAGCCAAAAATTTAATAGAGAAGAATTTTAAAACATATTTGTGTTTTTCCCTTAACACAGACAAAATTCCCCTTTAGTGTGAGAGTTTGTTGACTGTCAGGAAGGTAGCTCTCAACAACTCACATGTCAGTGACAGGACAGCATTGAAGGTATGAATGTGGCTCAGGCAATGGAAAAAATGAGTTATGTCAAAAGACTGTCAGGGCTAATGAAAATACTTCATAATTTTGCTATGTTAAGTACTGATACATGACAGTAACTTTTTTACACATTCACTGTTTTATTACAGCACATGCTGTATCCAAAATAAGAGGATTTACTAGTTTCGCAGAGCTCTCAACAACTGCAAGGTTTTTACGCTTTTTTTTGTACGTCTTTTTTTTACTGTAGAGTCCTACGTCCACCTCCTCAGTCTCATTACATCCTGTGTGATATGCATTTAGGGCCTGTTTCCACTGACTCCTTTTTTTGCACTGGCAGCGCCTATTTTCAGTATAAAACCCATGCAGTTCAGCATTTTCAGCACTCAGCATCCTCAGCGCTAAAACACCCTCTGTGTCAGCTGTGTTTTGTCGCTGTGCTCAAAGCGCTCTCAGTTGAAAATAAATTCAACTTTTGGAAAACCGCTGCGCTCTTCAATGTCACTTCTCCCTCAATGAGGGAGGCAATTTTTTGCAATTTCCAGGAGTAGAGCTGCTGCTAATGCCAGGACACGATTCCTTTCCAACTTTTTTATGTTTTCTTTGTAAAATGTCATTAAATGAAAGCAAATATGAGGCTAACACTAACAGCAGAAAATTCAAATTTGACAAAGACAAAACAAAATGTATTTTTTACAGAAATTATTATAGTAAAAAGTATCAAAGAAAACAGTTGCAGCTACCAAACTGAGAAAGGAATAGTTGCACCCTGTGTTAATGTCTGTTGGTTGGTTTAAAATGTCACCTCTCATTTATTAGGGCACAAGTAGAATGGACAATATTTACTTGTTTGTATTATAACAGTGTGTAACTTAGATTTTTTTTAGACATGTATGATTATTCCGTGGTGTCAAACCGATTGTATAGGAAATTAATATAAAAAATGTTACTCAAAGTGTTAAGAAAGCTCACTTTCATATCAGTACAACAAACCAGCCAAGACATGACTGCTTCAATCAGCCTCTGCTGTAGGATGTCATTGGTTTGTAAAAGCACAAAGTATACTCATATTGAAAAAAAAGAGCTTTGCCTGTGCCTGAACAATCTTGCTGTACTAAATCTTGTGATCCACCAAGCTCATTAAAAGAAGTGATTGATCAGTCAGCACTGCTTTTTAAGGCGTTGAGCTGTTATCTTTGACATGACGTAACCCAGGGTTAAACCTGAAGTTGTCCCACTAACCCTCAACTCCTGCTTCTGAAAACTGGTGTCTGGACCTGGTTGGTCCAATCATAACTGTTAGGTATTTGGTTGGTTTATTGTAATAGATGGAGGCATTTTGTAAACAACATACATGGCTGCTTGTTTGGGTCATCTTGAATCTGCTATTGTGTCGTAAATGAACTTGATGGTAGTTCATGTCTATCGTCAATATATAATGTTGAACTAGAAGTCTGATGTTGAAACTAGGTCTGCAGCCTATAAAACCGACTCTTTGTCACAGGCTTTTTCTTTTTTTGCTCTGATATGTTAAAGGGTCAAGGAGGCATTTTGGTCTACACCCAATGATAATGCCCCTTGGATATCAAACATTAAGAGGTTCCAGACAAATTGCTATTTGCTGATATCTTTGGCAATGAAAGGCAAAAATCAAGGCATATTTCATTCTCCATTCCCCGGCTGACCATTAAAATTCTTTCTTACTGTGGAGGTATTTTGTTAAGAAGGGTTGTTGAGTAATGCAGGATGTAAATAGGGCAAAGTGAAGGAGGGCAGATTTATTCAGTTTGCCAGCTACTCTAAGGGAAGAATACAGAATGAGTTGGAGGAAATGTCAGAGGCTGCCTCTGGAAAAGCTGTACTGATGTAAGAATTAAAGCAAAACAACCCGTTAAGAAGTGAAATCTACCTTTTGCAGAGCTCCTCTAGGAAACAAGAAACATTAATCCAACGCCTCCTGGGTAAAAATATATTTAGAGTTGAGGCATGTTCTACACAAACCGTTCCAAAATTACAACTATTTGTGTAATTTTGCTTTTGCAGGGGAGCACCCCTGCTGTGATTCAGCATTGACAGCACAAAGAAAAAGTGGAACAAAACCAGTGAAAAGAATTCACCTGAAAATGTTTGAGTGGGCCACATTCTCATTAATCGCACATTCTCCACCCTCCAGCTCTGTTTTCTGTCTCCACCTCCAGAAGAGAGACCTTTTATCTCTATACATCATAAACTGGGTTGTCAGATTCTGCCTTCAATGGTGCCAGACAAGAGCCTTA
The DNA here is from genome assembly GCF_022749685.1 of Semicossyphus pulcher. Lineage (NCBI taxonomy): Eukaryota > Metazoa > Chordata > Actinopteri > Labriformes > Labridae > Semicossyphus > Semicossyphus pulcher. Next base: position 27,974,472 of record NW_027211704.1, on the reverse strand, counting down.
CTCCTAGAGAGCAGTTTTATGCATATAAAAGTTCTGAAAGTCATTTGGAAGCACCGAGCCCTCTGTCTGTTTTGTCTGCTGTGAAGTTCTGTATCCGTTTGCCATGCTGAAGCCTTGTCAGGGTGGAAAATCCCATTAGAGGGCACGGCACGCACTCATAGAACTGGAGTTACTCTTTTTTACTCTTTTCCTCCAGTGTGTAAATGTCTGTTTTTACAGTATCAGAGTCTTGCTTTGCCTCCCTCCACCCCTTTCAACTCGACCTGATAAAGCACCCGGCAGCTAAAGATAACACACTTCTGAGAGCCTCACAAACTTGCTCTTGCCTACTGCAGCTGTAATGTATTTAGTTACTTGATGCCAGGAAAATTGAAGTTGATATGTTCTGGATACACGGAGCATATGTAGCTGTGCCTTATTAACTAAGGACTAGCTTTACATTTACTAATGTCTGTAATGTTAGAAGAATTAGCAACGCTATGACACATTTCTCTTTTATACTAATTTGCACGGACTGATTTACAAATGTGGAAGTAACACACTATTACTGTTAATAGTAACATTAACAATGACAAAAGCAACTATTGTGCATTATAACTACAATCCAGACATTCCCTAAATCCCTGCAATAGTTTCCTAATTTGCAGTTAACCACTGACGCATCAGACATCACAGATGTGCTATACTGCAAATGCATACAAGCAAATGACTGATGCTGCTTGGATGTAAGTTGAGGGGATAATAATGCATCCAGTCAGTTACAAATGACCAAGTTTGAATTATTAATAGGTTTTCATTGCTCTTTTTGTCATGTGGAAAATGAGGACATAAACCACAATTGTACAAACTGATCCATTTTGAAATAACATCGTAGTTGCAAGGTCATTCGGCGCATTGCATTCTGAGAAAAGCTATGGTGACCCTGAACAGGAATATGCAGAAAATGTATACGTGTTTGGAGCGAATGAATAAAACATTTGGTTTTATTTTCCCTTTCTTTCTATCTTGGAAACTTAGAATCCACCAGTTTTGCTCTCCAATTCACTGCATTGTTTGCTGCCCCAAAATTTGGTGGTGCAGATAAAAAGTCCAGAATCGATTACAAAAGCTTGTTCCAAGAAGAAACTGATGTCTTTGTGCAAGGAGGTGCAGAATCACACCTGGAATTAAATTAGCTTTGGAGGAGATAACACGTTTGGTTAATGTACTGCACTGGTCCTAAGAGATCCATCGTCCGATGTTCGATGATGTCAGGGCGGGAAGCCAAACAGAAGCAGCGGTGATCGAAAGGACAGTTCAGCTTTAATAGAGGCGTATCCACCATTTGGTATCTACAATGTGTAGTGGATGCAGACACCTTCATGACACTAATGTGTTCTGACATCCACTAATAGCATTATGTTCAATGGCAATCACATCATAGTGACATAGTGAACCGATCACCAACAGAGAAGGTACATTTTAAATGAAACCTGCTCATGCTCAACTACTGTATTATGCAACTTGCTCAAATTACCAGTGTTGTGTGCTTTTAATCTGAGAACACAGTCAAGGTCAGCACACATGTGTTCACCTTTTTCCCACCATACAGGATCAGGAAAATGAAATTCATAATGAGATCATTTCTACACACCATTGTCGCACTACTTTCATCATCTGTAATCTACTGAATGATGATTCTGATAGCTTTTGTCAGTCTAACAGTACATCAGAGAAGTATTTCCTTAACAGTGGTATTAAAGTATGGGAGGCAAGCAAATACTCTATTTAAGAGACTGTTACAGTCAATTATTTTATGTTTTTACGAAATAAATTATTGATCTTTTTTATTATTCAACTAATCTAGTTTTTATTCCACCACCAATCTTTTCCTTTTCCTTTGCAAAGAGTAAGTCATCCGCTTGCATCTCAGCTCTATCAAAACTGAGCTAATTTAATTAGAATATCTAAAGATTCTGCAGCTCAAACCTTATTGGACAATAAAACCTTCATCCTTCTGGATAAAGATAACAGTATCTCTGAGGGAAACATAAAACTGTAAAGTTGTACAAAGAGCTGTATATGAAACAGAACCTTAAGAGCTGATATGTAATCTGGAACTTTTTTTTTCATGTTGTCAGTAAAGGCACCATACTTGTACTAGTACTATGTACTAGTGTACATTTTACTTTTCTCCTTGACATAAATTAGACCCATTATTATCTCAAAGATGAACCTGCACAATATCAGGTTTTGTTAAAAAAACAAATGAATCTCAGCCTTAATCAACATATCCTGCTCTCAGCCTGCTGAATACATGAGACATCATGATGGGGTCTAATCTCCAAAGATTTTGCTCTTTTTTCATTCTTTTCTAAACGTGTAAAATAAATAATTGTTCACTCATAATGAAGTCTCTCCTGATTGAACTAGAATTCCAATTGACACTGAGACAGACTGATCGGCTTTTTCATCACGAAAAGGCAGAACTTGCAGCAAGTTGGTTTGTTAGAGCAATAATAAGCAGGAAATCCAGTGTTTCATGTTTACAGCCTTGATGTTAGCTGCTTGCAAGGATTATATTGACTGTAGCAAACGTTTAGTGCCTTCTTTTTTTTAACACTAAATGACTTAAAAAGTTTGCTTAGGCTATTCATGTTTATAGCTGCTGTATGGCAGCTTGAGTCTATAACTGAAACAACATTTGTTCTGTGACAAAACCCAAACGCACACCGGCCCTATGTGGCTCTCATCACTTTTTGGTCCAAGTCCAGGCAGTTAAATGCTAAGGTCTCTTAGCATTTTAGTGGTGCTTGTAACTATAATATCCCTAATGAAAATACATATGCACTTAGAATGCTATTAGGCAGACTCTGCATTTAAATATGAGGGGTTTTTTTTCAGAATTAATTCATATTATTAGATGCGGTTCTTCTCTTCCACGTTGTGCTTTTTAGGTTTGATCATTCACGGTTTGTCAGGTTGACTTTATTAACAAAGACCAATAAGATCACAGACAGAAATCAATAAAATACACCCTGGTTCCCTGTAGCTATGTGGGCAATCTACTGTGACAGCTCTATGCAGAATGTGTATCCATGTCACCGCTAATGTGAGATGGCACATTTAGCAAGTTCTCAATTAAAGAGTGACTGATCCAAACTGTGGCACACTCCTACATCTGAAGTGCCAGGCCAGTATTTGGGGTTTTTACAAAGAAAAAATAAACTTGAACCTCAGCTAACAAATTAGTTTGAAGAGGGAGATCTTAAATTTACTAAAGGACCGTAATGCTGGTTTCCTAAGATTGTGTTAAGTTCTTGAAGAAGAGGAGAATTCTTTTTCCAGGTCACCTCAGAAAAAAACATATATTTAGGTCAATATCTTTTTTTCTGGTGAGGACTATCTCACCATCTCTTCACTGAAGTCACAATCACCATCTTATTTCCTTTTGAGAAATAATGACACACAAACACCTTTCAAAGGACATGCTAATCCAAATATTACAACTAAACACTGTTATGAAACTGAGTGCAACTCCCAATTAGTAACATACTGTACAGACTATTTCGCAATCTGTATCATTACTTATTTTAGGTAACTAACAACATCTTCATTGTTATCATGTCCTTGATTTTTTTCAGCTGGCACAAAAACAGTCCAGTAACGACACTTATCACTGTTTTTGTGTCGTTATTGTCTAGTTTTGCAAAAACATTTCTTATGCTACATAATAATTTGAGTTTAACTCAAGAATCATGTCAATCTAAAGAGACCCGCCCTCGTCTAAGAGGAAGTGATAACACTATCAGAAAGAAATGACACAAATCAGCTTTTTCAGGAAGACTTATTTGAGGCAAAAGAGATGAATCACGCAGTCATTCAGTGTATACACTCACATGCTTATATTTGATGTTTCAGCTTAAATAATGCAGATGCACTGAGGACAAAATGACTACATAATGGCTAATGAAGGACGGCTTGAGTGACCTTCTCTGTATATAGACCCAGTTACCACCACGTGATTCTCTGGTGCATATTATGATGTTTTTTTAAGGTTTAATGATCTGCACTTCGTATCTAATGTTTTATTCCAAAGCAAAGACAAAAGGCATTATTTTGGTTTTCTTTCTTCTTATTGTCCTTGGTTTAAATGGATGATCCAGCTAATTGCTCTTTGATTCAATGACGATGGAATCTCATTTATCTCAACCACAGACATCTGAAATGGTCTGCTAAACAAACAGTGCCTTTATGGAATGGCTAATAATTTAATTGGAGGAACAGATAAGATTTTGAATACCTGCGCTCTGCATCATCTGCACTCCTCTCCGAACTTATTTCACTACACCATTTTCTTCATAGATGTAGAAATTCTTATTCGAGTTTTCCCTTCCAGATAACAAAAAAAGTAATAAATATACTTAAAAAGCGACAGAATGAAAGCAGTGAGAGATGCCACATCATGATTTACTCATTTCATGATTAGTAAACAGCCACTGAGCACCTACAATATGTGTCCATTTACTAATCAGCACCAAAATTACCTCAATTATTTCTTGCCGGTTCAGCAGCAAGGAATTCATCCAATATGCTCACACCAATATCACCAGAGTGTTTGTATATGTGCCTAAAAGAGCCTCATAATGTACCTCAAATCAAACTCAAAAGTCATCATATATACATTATGTCAACATATAAAAAAGTAAACAGTATAAAGTGCCCCTACATTTTTTTTTGGGTTGTCTTTAAACCTTCTCCTTCTCTTAATGTTACCGCCCTACTCTCAAACCACAGAATTGAAGCCAAAACGGGGAAATTTAGTTATAACAATAAGTCGGCAATGTTGGAAGATTTTGGTAAGGAACTGACCAAGACGACATGTAAATAGTGACTTGATGGTTAGAAAGTATTGTTTTTTATTGGGTTGCAACCGCAAAATCACATTTATGAAACTGCAATCAGCATGGTGTGCTACTACTCTGAGCATTACCCTACCTACCTCTGTTTATTTCTTTTCAACCCCAAATTATGAAGATGATTTTTCACTGGGCATTTTATGAGCTTAAATGTGTTGTTTTCCATGCATGAATTTTCATTTAGTGTAAGCAAACATAAAATGCTTCTAATGTGGTCCAAGACAGCTGATACATTTTCTTGTAAGTACAGGAAGAAATAAAACAAACAAAATATCCAATGCTGAAAAAGAACTTCTAGAAAATGTGCTGCGCCTTAAATTTCTAATTTTCTCCTCAAACAGTTATAAATAGGAAGCAACACGGTGTTCAGGGTGTTTTGATTCAGACAAAAAAACAATAACCTGTGCCCAACACATTTATCATGTGTTTTGATGGTGCTAAATGAAGGAAGAAAGATGGCTTTCACACAACAGCCACACCCAGTGGAGCACAATACACTGAAAATGTGCTCCTGCTCTTCAGTAAAAAACAAATCCCCATTCAGGTGAGGTGTATAATCAAGAGGACGCACGAACCTGGCCTCATCGTGAGATTTGTCGGAAAGAAGATGTTTTTGCGGGCCTTATATAAGTTCATTAAATAATGCAGCACTCCCAGCGCTCAGATCCCCCCTGAAGTTGGTTGCTGTGTGGCATTGCTCTTATTAAGCACTCAATTAAAGCCATTCCCAAGGAGAGGCCGTGTGCAACGATGTTTGAATTAGGAAACGTTGCGAGCTCAGACAGTCTGTGAAGATTTACCCCAAACGACCGCGGGTGCCTGGAAGTGACAGAGCATCATAAAGCATTGCTAAAGCAGAGAAATTGTTCTAATATGATTGGATTACAAATAGGGCATTTATAGAACCAATGAGACTGGATAAATAGAGCAGGGAATGGAGCTGTCTCAATGAGCCGTCTTGGATCTTTTTTTCCCCTTTAATCTAAATATTAAAATGAACAGAGAGATGGGAATAGGTAGACAACACTGAGGAGCTCTGCTGTATCATTGTCAAGTGTACTTATCCCAGACAGTTCTCGGCTGCCAATTCACAGCAGTGTGCACACATTCGCTTTTGATGGTGAAGATGGGTCGTATTTGTGTGTCAATTACACTTATTCATGACCTTCCTTTGACGGAATTAGGCAACAATTCTTCACCTCTTATGCAGAGTGGTACTGTGGGTGGAAGATTTTGTATGCAGACTCATGCAGATAAAAAAGATTTGTTTCAATGAAATCCAGTCTGTGCTGTGCAGGAAAACATCAAACGGACGGCAACTCATGTAGAGAAACTGCTCTGAAGAGGTTTCTGCACTAATTATATTTTCAGTACATGTATTTTCCAAAAAGGAAGCCAAAATTCACAAAACTGTATAAAGTGATACAACCTTGCAGTGAGTTCTGTACATTATTTTTCCCTTTCCTTTAAAGCCAACTCTATTAACCGCATTCACTTTGATTCTGTGAAAACAAAATCATATTTAACTGCTCAATGCTGCTGCCTAATCATAACGATCATACCTTTTAATAGAGTTTGACAAAGAAATAAAAACGTAAATTTCCAGCGACCTGCATGACGGGCGAGATTTCTTCCCCACTTGCAGCTCCGCTTGTCAAAGAGCTCTATGAAGCCAGTTTCAAACAAGTAACGAATGGCATACATAAAACCACACTGCACTCCGATAAAGTAGTATTAGGATCCTGCAGCTTCCTCATCCATTATGGTGTTGTGGAAAATCTCACAGCGCTGTTAGCTTTGAAAATCCAGCAGAGTGAAGCAGCTAAAGCTGCGGTGCTAAACAACTGACACCTGGAAATTGTTTTTAATTACTACGTGTTACCCTGTAAAAGATATATTTTAACCTGATCAGCAGGGCGGGAGCAAAATTACACACACTTCCGATGAAATATTCTCTATTAGAGAAAATGCAAGGTGGCCCGCAAAGAGGCTGTGAGACAGATAGATATTTACTTTTTTGCTCCATTCTTTGCTTTTTTTGCTTGTATATTGTTGTGGCAACTAACCATTACTCTCTTTACATTAACCTGATGATTACTTTATTGTAAATCAATGACTTAATCAGCCAAAAATACTCAGTTAGCCGAATATCAGAAGAACAAAAGCAGCAAATCTTCACTTTTAAGGAGCTAAAACAAGAGAAGAGAAACACTGCTCAAAAGACTGATCAATATAGTCATCTATTCATTTTCTGTTGACTGACCAATCAATATATAGTATAGCAGACCAGGAACCAACACGTTCTTGTCTTTGAAATATGTGCAGTGTGAGAAGAAAACAAACTAGGTTGAACAGCTTAGTTTTAAGGGGTCAGAAGCAGAAAATATGGGTAAGTGTTGCTTTACACAACTAGAGTCATATATTCTTTGATTATTTATTCATGAATAATGAGGCATTAGTGAGGTGCATATAGTCCAAACAAGGAAAACAAGGTGAGAGAAAAGCAACAAGTCTCATCACTCCCTCCCCAGCTCCCAGCATGCCTTCAATTTAAACAGCTGACAGGCAGATGGTAAAACTACTAATAGTGTCCACGTCGCTTTATTGTCATCTTGTGACAAAACAAGTTAATATGAGGTCGCTCCGTACAGCATGGAACGCTAACTTAAGAGTTCTCCATTCTATCTCGCACACAAAGAAACACACTCTTCCTTCTCTCCCTGAGCTAGCTTTCCTGGAGAGACATGAAATAAAAATGACCTTGATGACACATTTCTCTGATACTTCCTGTGGAAACCGCACAATAAAATTTTCATGCCACGCCTCTAAATGCACCTTTCCCGAGATACTTTTAATGTCACTTCTGTGCTTCGTCACTTCTGGCTGGCTTGTTTGCTACCATTAAAGGCCTGTTTTCCCGTGATGTTGCATCTGGGACGCATCACGGATAACATTAGATGCCAGCGAACACTGGGTTAATTTAGCTCGAGGTGTCTGTAGTGTTTTGGATTATACATCAGTGTATGTAAAGTTTGGATCATTTGGTTGTTAAATTAGACGCACAATCTGCTCTCCACTCTCCAGACTTTGATTCAGACCATTTTCAAATCTGAAACATTTATGCTTGGATCTCCAGAGAGTCTCTGCTCTCTTGTCTCACACATTCGGGCAGCAATCATATGCTCATGTTCACAAATCTGAGCTGCAGAATAATCACCCTGAACCCCTCTGAGGTGGATTATTGTCTTATTTCCTCTGCTAACTCTCAGAATAAGCTCAGCTCTTGTCAGGTAGGTAGCTGCTCCTCAGTCAGCCACAGATTTATGAATGAACAATATGTGTACATCATCAGATGAAGACTCATTTGCATTTGTTTGCCAGGTGTTCTCATCACGCAGACATATTTGCACTGACTGCCTGCACACACCAGCTTTACTTTATGTTTCCAGAGCAGAAGAAAGTCTGCAGGAGTCACTTTCGGTTATAGTGCGAGGGCGCAGTTTTGGCAGAAGTTGACATGTCAGATGTGCTGAAGCTGCACAGATGTTCAGATCTATTAAACATATTAGAGTAGGCTTATATGGCATTTGCTGGCCACCAGACTCCAGGCCCACCACGGGTTAGCACTGGACAGCCAAATGACTGACAGATGGAGGGATAAACATCATTAGAGAATTTGATAAGGTGACATAAAGGCTGGTTCATTCTGATCTCCTTTTAGGGGCATCATAACCAAGAACTACAAACACAAACAAAACCATACCTCTTTTTTTTTAATTTTTATAAATGTGAAGTTACTTAACATGAAAAATACATCCGGGAGGGTTTACCCTCCAAGATTAAATTTCAAAGATGTAAACATGCTTCATTAGCGCCAGAGTTCAAGTTTCCCTCCGGTTTTACGGCTTAATCTCGGGATATCCGGGACAAGACTGATTCCCGTGGCCGCGGTAGGTGGTCATCATCTGCGACGTCCGCGTAATCAGCAAAATCTGCAGGGATTATTCATGGGAGGGTCAACGCCGGAGGATTACTAAACATCTGCACTGATCGCAGACACGCTCACGCTCGCAGATTACTTTGCTTCCCCCATGCTAGTCAGCAAACGAGATCAGAAGAGGGTGAAATTCTGAGAAGGCAATCCTGGAGCTGCTTCCTCTGTGCAGCTGCAAGGATTTAATGTAATCTGTGAAAAGTTAGGATGTACACTCCGTTTAATCTGTGCCTGAGCTGAGCTGACAGAGAATTAACTTGGGAGGTGCTGAAGTTACTCTAAGGAACAGAAGGGGAATACAAATAATGATAATGATAGGATTAATAATCTTACCTGTCCTCAAACCAGTTATCTCTCCAGGGACTTCACAGCCTCACATTAATCCGTATTTTTGCACTGAACAAAATTTGGACACAGACATCACTGTCGAGTCGCGGCGATGCTCCCGGCCAAAAATATCCGTGTGACTTGTGCGCAAAGATGCTGCTCTTTCTGTCTTTCTTGCAGCGCTACATTCAGCAGCTGTGCTGTTCTGCGCGTCTCCACTACTGTATCTCCATCCCTGCCTCTTTTCCTCTCTCTCTCAGAAGCACAAGTAGCTGACGGCGTGGCGTCTCGCAGGTCGCTTATTGGAAAGTGAAGCCTCGATGTGCTCCCTCCCTCCGATGCGTCAAGTGTCCCTCTCTCTCTCTCCCTCTTTGCCTCCTTCCCTCCCTCCACAAACTGGGCTGGAGCTGAGCGGGACGCACGCACACGCGGCAGGCGGAGAGAGAGACAGAGGGGAGAGGAGGAAGAGAGAGCGCTGTCTTGTCTGTCCTCACTCTCCCAACCCTACGATCAGCCTCCTCACGGCTCCGGCTATCCAAGCGGAACAGACTCCCTCCCTCCTCCTAGTACCAGGCTACTCCTTCCTCACCTCCTCCTCCTGCTGCCGCTGGGATGTCCAAGCAGTCCGGAATGTTGATGGACCAAACAGCCACAGCCTACTTTTCATCTGACTTGTTATAGTAAACGGCCAATACAGCCTTTCTTTCAACAGCAATAGGCTACAAAAAGCACACATTTTATGTGCAATACTTTTTTCCATTCAACATTTTATGAAATATTCCAAAACCAAAGTGTAACTCCACCCTTGTTTTTCAACCCAGTGTCAGAGCAGTTCCTGAATCAGTAAGCAAATGTTCTCAATATGCGCAGGGTCACGCACATATACACAAATTTGAATAGTTGCTTAAGGTGAGAGCAGATTTGTTAATTTTTAAATAAGGTGTTGCCACAATGGGAGCACCTACTATTAGCACCTACACAAAACCATCTGTAGTCTCTACATGACAAGAAGAAGTAGATGTCAAATGAAGGATCAGTAAATCAGCTCAGAGGCAGTCTAGACTTAAAACATATTCAACTAAATGCCCCCTCTGCTCCTGCACCTCTGCTACAAGAGGATGGACGCAGGGATGCCAGGTTTTCACAAGGAGATAGAGAAGCCATCCAGTGGGGAAACTGGTTGTGTGTTTGGCAATAATGCTTTAACGTGGTGGCTCCTATTAGGGCTGGGCGATATGGCCAAAATCTTATATCACGAGATATCTCAATAACGATATATATCACGATAGATCATGTTTAATTAATAATTATAATTAATAATTCATTTAACAAATAATTAGTCTATATGAAATAACAACATGAAAGCCTTGTGATAATTAAATACTTGACAAATAAAAAGTACTGAGTTTCCGTTATCACTTGGGCTGAGCCTGAGTCCTTTTCTGCACGTTAATGTCCATGTCAATAAACAGCGCCTCCCTCTATGGTTCACTCCAGGTTCACTCCAACGTGCAAGGATTAGAATGTAAAGCATTGTCAAAATGACATAAAAATTGCCGTAAAGCAGTTCAGCTGCTGGTTTTGGGACATCACGATAGAGACGATATAGAAAAACACATAGGATAGACATTTTCATATTGTTTAACGATAGATATTGTCATACTGCCCAGCCCTGGCTCCTATTTAGTCGCACTGCACTGATCTTCAATAACTTTTTCAGTTTGCCCACCTGATTGTTGACATGTAGAAAATTATTATTGATTAAAGAAAAATAAGGCTGATGAGAATGTAGCCCGCATTATCTGCTCATAGCTGATATTAGACTGCAGTGATTGAAAGGATTGCCTGTTTTATACTTTATTTAAAATGTGTCTCAGAGATTGCTGTGCTATAAAAAGCACAATGTAAACCACCACTTATGGCAGAAATACAGTTCACTACACACAGACAGTTTTGGTTAAAGCAGATAACTTAAAACAAGAAGAAGAATTAAAAGGTAAATCAACTAATTGTGGAAACTTAAACAGGTTCTGTCAATAGTTGGCAGCTGCACTTGTGTGTTTCTGACAGGGAGCTATAGACAAATCAATGGTCTGTCCACTGACCATGGTCGCTACCATGGATCACTTTATTTTATTCATCTACCTACTGTGCTTCTCTGTGGATAGATTTATGCATATTATTGTCCAGCTTTTATCATTGTGATATTAAATATCTATGATTTTAAAACATACATGACACATGTTCAGTCTTGTTTTACAGCAGAGAAACTCATGGGAATATAGGTGTTATAAAAAGGCACTCATTTTAAATAATTCTAAAAATATCAGAAATAATCAAAGCCGTCACAAGGCTCACTGGTCTGATGGTTCAACACCTGGTTCCTGACATGCCAAGAGTCAGCACTGTGACCTGAACTTGCAGCACAGAGGTGTGTGTGAAGATGTTTTATCAGAGTAACATGTGCCAGATAGGTTAGTTTATGTATTTTGGGTAATTAAGGATTAAATGTGATCTCCAGACGCTTAACAAAGTCTATGTTTGCAGACTTACCACAACATTGTACATGTAAAATGATAATTAATATAAGACCAAGATGTGGAAGAGCAGTATCAGTCTTATAACAAGTCACCTTTTAGCCAGAAAGTGGCTGGCACAGAAAGGTCTTTGGGTGGTAGACAGCAATTCCCCACCCATTCTGGACTCCTGTATTTGATTTTTACTCAAAGTATCTGACAAGCAATGGGAGCATGACCCCCGCTGTGACCATTCTGGGGTCTGCAAGTGACACAGCTCTGAAGTCTGGCAGTGACAAATGGCTGCTGTATGTTGATACTGTACTGGCTCAAAAAAATGTGGATGTCTGAAGCTGTGCCCAGAAGTGGCTGAGAGAGCTGAGCGAGAGCTTAGATTTTGACTTGCTTAAATTAAGATTGCAGGATGGTGGAGAGGGTTTCAAAAGGCATGGGGACTACAGTTGGGATATTTAAGGGGTCTGAAGAAGGACAAAGGACAAATAATCCTGTTACAGTGCTGTTCATGTGTATTTGTTTTACACTTTTCTCTGTGTTCTCTTCTATTTAAACATAACTCTTGCTTTTTAACTACCTTGTCCATTGATGTGTATATGTTAAATAATAGTAATTATATTTTCTTTTATGCCACCAGGTACTTTTATTCAAAGAAAAATGGAAAATAAGAAACAAAAATAAGATTGTAGACAATAATCTGCAATAGAAATATTTTTCACAATTAAAGAAAGTAATTCATTTACCTGTAAAGTAATTATTTAGACCTGCAGCTCAGCTGTGCTTAAGGTCAGCAGTTAAGGACAGATTAGCCGCTGCTGTAACAAACCCAAATATGACCAAACTGTCAGCAGGAGAGTTGATTTGGGGGTAATTAGGGATCCAGGTTTAACAATGGGATGAAGATATATCGAGGATCTCTGGTGGTAATGGTTGTAATTGAGATTAGATTATTTCTTTTTGGCTTTTGCCCTTATTAGATAGGAAAGCTGAAGATAAACAGGAAGTATTAGGAGTAGAGAGTGGGGGATGACCATAGACTGTATAAAAAGATGGACGACATGACAGCTCCCTAAAAGTGAAGCCAAACCCTCTCTATTGCCCCCTGCTGACCCCGCCTCCTCAACGTTAACAGAAGGGACATGAGTCAAACTATAAAATCAAAATACACGTTAGATACATTTTTGTCAAACATGGTTTCAGTCTTTATAGTTAGTTCTTATCATGCTGATTTATGTCCAAGTGTTCATTTTTCTGACACGTTTATTTTTAATTTAGTTATTAGCAGAGTGGAGGACGCGAGAGGAAACGTAACTAAAACAATCACTTCAGTCATTGAAGTTTCCATACCTGTGAACGTTAACCTCAGACCAGCACAAAGAAGCTCTTCTGCTGTTATGTTTTCGGTAAGTTAAGTGTGTGTTTTGGTTAGCGGAAGTGGCTACAGTCTCTACTGCGCACCATCGCAAGATGGCAGTGCCTATAATGGGGACTATTTTGGCATCACTTTGGTACAATGGGAGCAGATGGAGATGCGTTGTCCATCTATATATACAGTCATTGGGAGTCGAACCTGTGATTGGTGCGTCGAGGACTGTAGCCTCTGTAAATGGACAACTAAACTAAACCAGCGGCCCAGTCTGACACTTTTATGGCATAGGGTTGTAATTAAATCCATAATTGTTTGTTCATAGGAATTCATAATTCACCCTGAAACATTAGTTACATCACTTTGTAAGATAACAATGTCTGCACAGGACTTTTGGCAAACTCAGTGAACATAATTGTTTAACCCATAAGCAATAAAATATAAAATATTTCTGTATTTAGTTTCATAACCTTCCTTAAGGGTGATTTCTCTTTCAAATATGAAACCTCACTTTGTGACACCAAAGAGTTTTAAACTTCAAAACTTTTTAACACATTGGTTTTAAAAAGGTCACTGTCAAGGTTTGAATGCAGGTAGGAAGGAGGACCCAGTTGCAGACAGTACAGACAGTCAGACAATAATACAATGATTTATTGTCCATAATGTCGCTTTTATGAAGGTATTGGCAGGTAGATAAAACTAGTGATGAAAAACAAGCAGGTAGCAGGTTTCAGTCCAAGAAACTAAATCTCTAAAAGTAAAAATACAAATAAGGAAAGCATTGAGGCCCATGGCAATGTACTAACTGTGTGTACTAACTGGCAACTAAACTAAATAAATGAGACAGTATGGAGGGATGTTCAGAAAACTGCAGGGTGGATTAGAACAGGGAACAGGTGTGTAAATGGGGAAAGGAGGAAAAGTCTGAGGGCATCTGGTGGCAAGTAGCTGGAAGAGAAGGCGAAACAACGACGCGTTGCTCGAGTAAAAAAAATGTTGAGACTCATATTCTCTAGCTTTACGAGGAAGCAGCAGCACGTGAGTTGCAACTAAGTCATCCTGTTTACGTGGGCTGTTCAGCTGCTCTGAACTGTTAACACGCGGCGCAAAATGATAAGCATGAGGTTCAGTGACACACCTGTGCTGCTCAGGGGCAAAGTGTTCAGTGCTCTAAGGAGGCCATTGATTAAATTCCGCTTTTCAGTTCAGTGATTTACTTTTTTTCACTGTAATCTTCAGAATTAAAGTCAATATCTTTTAATAAAACAGATGTTTTGTAGCAACTGCTGTAGAGGAATCTGAGGAGTCTGTATTTCTTACTCTTTTTTTAACTTTAGCTCCAAAATGAGCAGCTACTCATTTCTTTTCTAGGTCATAACTAACAACTAACACCCTCAAAGATATGAGGTATGTGGGGCAAAGCCTTACCATTTGACCTGTTAAAGGTCCTTGAGTGACATAAAACAATCGTGGGGTTTTTTCTCTTGTCTTGTTTGCAAAGTTTGGAAAGTTTGCAAATGCCTTTTGAAAACAAAACCCCGAGTGCTTTTCCCCCAGCAGGATTCATTCAAAACTAACTCTCATTTGGATTTTTTTTTTTTTTTTAAACTTGGAGACCACCCACAGAACCAAGAGAAACATTTGCATATGATTACGACTTCTTAAAGAAAAAGTTGCTTTCAATATGCATTCATTTTAGGATTTATATTAATAGAAAAAAAATGGTAACATACTTAAATATGATAAATTATTTATGTATTATTAGGATTATAGTGACAGTATGAACTATAAAGACACCATGACCTCCTCTTGAGTGCCACAGGTAAATCCCACATTGCCTATTACCAACTAGTGTTTCCTGTACTCTGAATAAAGAACATGCAGTAAGGATGGAGTTTTCCCACAAACAACGCAGGCCAATCAGCAGTTTTTCTCCCTCACCATCATTCATCTCTTTCTCTGACCATTCAATTGGTAAAAGGGGCTCCCTTCAATTAAGCTTGATTGCCTTAAAAGATCAATTGCCACTGATATTGACATAAGCTGCAGGGCAGGGAGGTCAAACAGGTTCATAACCTCTCTGCACCTCCACCTTAATCAATGAACTGATTCTACTAACACCTGTGAATCCCTCTGTATTAACTTACAGCTCATTGACTGTCGCAACGTACCAATGTGTGTGTGTGTGTGTGTGTGTATGTCTAAACTTTTAATCTCAGATATTTGCATAGTCACAAGTCTAAAAAACCTTTAAAGGAGTAAAGAGCTGGTTATTCCTACATTGCATCAACAGAAGTTCTTACTAAAACTCTGTCATCTCTTCCCTAACACACAGCATGCAGGTGAACTATAGTGTATGGAGTGCAAAAAAATACTCCAGAAATATGAGTCATGCCCATAGACTGTATAAAGAGATGGATGACATGACAGCTCCCTAAAAGTGAAGCCAAAACATTTCAGGCACCCCCTGCTGACTGGCTGCAGTATAGGTCATAAAGCCCGCCTCCTCCATGTTAACAGGTGGGACATGGGTCAAACTATAAAATCAAAATAAACGCCCGATAAATTTTTCTCAAACATGGTTTCTGTCATTATAGCTAGTTATTATCATGCTGATTTACGTCCAAGTGTTCATTTTTCTGACACGTTTATTTTTAATTAGTTATATGATGCTGTCAAAATGATGATTGACAGCTCTGTTGACAAATTCGGCTCCTGCAGCCAATCAGTTCCGGGTGAGCAGAGTGGAGGAAGATCCGCGAGTGGAAACGTAACTAAAACAGCCACTGCAGTCATTGAAGTTTCCATACCTGTGAACATTAACCTCAGACCAACACAGAGAAGCTGTTCTGCTGTTAAACGCGCCGGTGCGCGGGATCCTTGCTGTTTTTTTCTGTTATGTAAGTGTGTGTTTGGGTTAGCGGAAGTGGC
Source organism: Semicossyphus pulcher (assembly GCF_022749685.1). Classification (NCBI taxonomy): domain Eukaryota; kingdom Metazoa; phylum Chordata; class Actinopteri; order Labriformes; family Labridae; genus Semicossyphus; species Semicossyphus pulcher. The sequence goes on along the minus strand of NW_027211704.1, from coordinate 27,958,425 downwards.
TACGGCCGCTTCACTTGCCGATCTCTACTGCGCAGTCTCTGGCTCCATATGACGTCACCATGGCAAAATTGCAGCGCCTATCACAGGAGCTATTTTGGCATCAATTTCGTACAATGGGAGCAGATGGAGACGCGTTGTCCATCTATATATACAGTCATTGGTCATGCCCAAGTGCATGGAGGCGATAAAATTGTTTCTTGATGTGATTTCTTCTTCTGCCAAAAAATGTAAGTGCGTAATACTTTGCAAAAAATAGAACAAGGGTTGTTTTAGACTGCCGGTCTAGGTTTAGACTGCCGGGGGGATCTGACACACCAAGCTTCTCTCTCTCTCTCTCTCTCTCTCTCTCTGACTCTCTCTCTCTCTCTCTCTCTTCCTCTCTCTCTGACTCTCTCTCTCTCTCTGTCATATTAATGCAGCTCATTAACTCTGTATCTTCTGGTCCCATTAACATTACTAACCACATATCTTCCCGGGAGTTCTTGTGCTCCCTTGTCTTGAAGGTTCCTGAGGATCGTTGCTGCAGACCACCTGCTGCTGTGGACCTGCTCGACTGCAACAACTACTAACATCAGCCTTCCCCATAGTATCATTATTGTTGCTGCTATCATTATTGTTGCTGCTAATGCTAATAGTAGACCTGTTGACTTCAACTGTTACAATTACGATTACCTCAGCCTTTATCATTACTCTGCTTCTCTCGCTAATTTATTTATTTATTTATTTATTTATTTAGCCAATCTTCACCCTAGTCTACCACTATTATTGGCATTGTAACCATAAGTATGTGTCTGTTGTTGTTCATGTAACAAGGACATATGTTGTTGTGGTAACAAGAACATATGTTGTTGTTGCTCTCTTTGCCTGTCTCTATCCTGCATCTCCTTCTATCCCATTTTCGGCCCATCCAGTCGAGGCAGATGGCTGTTCAACATGAGTCTGGTTCTGCTCGAGGTTTCTGCCTGTTAAAAGGAAGTTTTTCCTTGCCAATGTGCCGAATTGCTAAGTGCTACTCATGGTGGATTCATGTTGGGCCTCTCTTTAAATAACTTAACTAACTTGACTAAGAGTCAGTCTAGACCTGTTCTTTCTGTAAAGTGTCTCGAGATAACCCTGGTTATGATTTGGCGCTATACAAATAAAATTTGATTGATTGATTGATTGATTGATTTTTTCAAACAAGCAACACGTCGCTTATACTGTTCTTGACGTGTGTAAAAAACTGTTTTCTAAGTTAAAGTCACATACAACACTGTCTGTTGTTTTCTTGTACAAGTTTTTGAAACACTTTATTGTTTAGCATATTTTTCCCTGGAGGTTTCCCAGACCTTTAATAGCCAAAGGAGCCACATTTTTTTGCTAAATGCAGTGGCAGTCTGAAAAAAGTGCAGACAGCTTTTATGTCCCTAATTAGATGAACTGTCCAACTTTTTTCTGTTTAAAACCCAAATCTAGTCGCAACATGAGGCACACAAACACAAATACACCTACACACACAAATAATTAAAACACCCAAACCCCATTTGGCAGTTGGGCTCATTTCAGAGGTCCTACTTTGCAGGGAAGATGTCTCAGGGTGCCATAATTTATTCCTAAAGGGATGTGTATTTCGCCTCCCTCATTTACTGTGCCTGTAATAAATATTTTTATGACTCCCTGGGTTTTAGGCGCCACAGAGCGCCACAACACATCTTGTTAAGAGTTCAGGCTTTCAAAGACGAAGATTATTATCAGACTGCCAACAGACAAAAGACTCAAATGCAGACTCACAACACAGAGCAGAAGGATCACAATCTTTACTGGAATCAGGGTTCAGTACAGATGCCAGTCCAAAAACAGACCAAGGTATTTAAATAGCCAGGCAAAGGCTTCCAAAAAATACAGCAACGGGGTCTTAAACACTGGGAAATGGAAAATGATGCTGGAACTCTTGTCACTAAGGACTCAGATGAACTGGCAACAGACAATGATATACAGGAGGGGAAGGCTAATAAGTGACAAAAGAAACTAATGAGACAGGTAACACTGATCAGGGTAGGAGAAGATGTCAAACACAGGAAACACATGAGGGAAGGAAGTGAAGACTTCTGAAATTAGAGGAGAGGTGAGTGAACCAAAATAACAGGAAATAACAGAAAACAAGTAAACAGTACCTGAATCAGGAGGCCAAGATATTACAAATGTGCGCTGTAGTGAAGTTGTTCATCACAGTTGTAGAATGACCAACCTCTTTGGCCTCAGCCAAAGGTTACTCTTTCTTTTTTTTTTTTTAACATACTTTATTAATCCCGAGGTGAAATTCAGTGTTTTCAGTCTGTTATTATTACACACACGCTACACATACATAGGCCGAAATACACACATGCACAAACAGGACTCCATGGACATGCATTAATGGAGAGATGTCAGAGTGAGGGGGCTGCACATGGACATGCACCCTAAGCAGTGGGGGATTCGGTGCCTTGCTCAAGGACACCTTGACAATGCTCAGGAAATGTCACAGCACCTTTCCAGCTACCAGTCCCAATTTCCATGCACGGTCTGTACCAGGACTTGAGCCGGCCATCCTCCAGTTTCCAAGCGAAGTCCCTATGGACTGAGCTACCATCTAGCCCATACTCTAATGAACACTTTTGGAAATAGCGAATGAAAATCCACTGTCCAGTGTAAAGTCTTGCACAGTAATTTAACCATGCTCAGAAATGTAAGGATCTTTTCATTAGACTCCTGGCAAGAAAGAATATTTCTTAGTATTTTGATATGAGGACAAGAACTGGGAGGTTATCTCATTGCTACAATGCTGACATGTAGCAGTTATGCACAGCATGTACAGAGTCTTACTTCAGTGAGTTAGTGGTATATTTATAACTAGTAATTAGCAAAGAAGTACAGCGAGATAGACATACAGTACTGTACACATAGTACAGTACATGTCTGTAACTAATTCCATGGCAATCAGTCACGTAGTTGTGGACATATTACAGTCTTGACTTATAAGTTGGGGATGGAGCGACGGTGCGACCAACCAACCACGCAACCAAGGAGGCCTTTTGTTCAAACAGTTCATTCTTTAATGACATGTGGTAGCATATTCCACTGTTTTCCTGCCCTGTGCGTATTTATTGTTCCACATTTTTTGGTCATTTATCATGCTTTCCTTTAATGAAGAACATATTATAAATGCATGCTATCTTACCAACATTTGTGCTAATTGAGGGATTTGATGTCTAACGCTTTGTTGTGTTGGTTTCTTTAAAAATGCTGACAATGAATTGTATGTGTGTCGTGAAATCCTTGTAGTGTATCTAAACATGTATTACCTACCTATTCCTGGAAACCAGCTTGTGTCTATAACAGTGTTTCTTTCCATAAAAGACTTCCTTTCACTCTCACTACCTGAATTACATGCTCAAGTCTGCGATTAATTCGACTTTGATCCAACATTTTCCATTATCCCATTATAAGCCTTAATTATAGTGAGAGGGATTTAAGAAGATCTACTCCTTTAAAAAATCAATTTATATGCAAGGCCAGTGGTAATTAGTAAGAATGTATGGAGGATGTTCCTGGTTGACCCACAAAAGAGTGGGGAAAGAAGCAACAGGGTGGATAAAGCAGGAGTATTAAACAGGGAAGTCTCCCCACATGGTGGAGTCAATACGAACTGAATGAAACCCACTGATGTTCAGGTTGATCAGTGAGCTTAAGAAGCCTCCCACCGTGTGATAATAGCCTTTTGTCTGTACATGCCATCTCAATGAAGCAAATGAGCCATTAAGATATGTTGGCAAAGGTGACGTTAGGGTGTCCACTTAGATCCTTAACCTGTTAATGGAAGCTTTGTTAACCTCCATTAGATCTGTCATTTCTCTAAAGGACAGTAAAGCCTCTCAACCATGAAAGAGTCTTTCTCAAGAATGAATAGATTTTTTTCTCTCACAATGTAAATGACCAGTTTATGGCCAAGTGAATTAGTCCATTACTGTGTTAATCAGTACAGTAACGAATGACCCTGATGTGAAGTAAATCTGATGTACAGTTCGGAGTATTGTAAATTGTAAATGTTCATTCTGAAAGACTGTATATGTGTAACATTGATTTAATTGTTTTTCACTTGAAAGTGCACGAGCGAGCTTTGCTGATAGAACCAGATGACTGAATATGGAATTTCTCATCACTGTCTCCCTGATATTTGAGTCCATTGTCACTCGAAGAACACAGCCATTGTATTTGAAAGCCAGCCACGATTTGAGAAAGAGCTCACACTGAGGTTTCTAAGCCTCCATCACATCCACACAAACTGCCACCCCGGAACCGCAGAGCAGCATATGATATAGAGCAGAGCTGTCATCCTCTGCAGCCTGGGTCTCATTACTCAGGCTGCATTTATCCATCCAGGCTCAGGAAGTCTGCGTTTATCAGGCCTTTTTATCGATGGCCATCGGGATCATTACTGGGGATGGACAGTATTTCCTGTGCAGTCATAATTAAGTCATAGTGCTGCAGTCATTCATCAGTAAGGTTATAGTTTGACTGAAAGCTGTAAACGCCCTTATGGCCAGCTTTTCTAAACAGTGTTTTGGCAAATTAGAAGATCACAGCAGCCTCTTTGTCTTTTTTATGATGCCTGTCAAGGGATGTTGTGTTAATTGAGTGGTCTACTGACACACGCACACACACAGCTGCATGATTTGTGAAACCCTGGTCTATGTGTTTACCAAAACCCCCATCCTCAACGCATATTATCATCATCTTGTACATGTACAAGTCATCATGTATCCAATACCTGGGGTTTAGATCAGAGTTCTAGAAGGGCTAGCAGGTGGAGGAATTACAGCACATGGGTGGCTTGTGAGTGCTCAGCATTTTAAAGCTAATTTCAGCATTACTGTCACATCGATTTCTGCAGTTGCAATCCAATTTTGACTACAAAAAAATAATATATATATATATACATATGCAGAATATGCAAGGGCAGGGAGGTGAAATGGTAGGACGCATAGGTTCTTGTTAAACATCTAAGTTATACATAAATGAGACTGTGTCAACATGCAGACTGGATCAGTGCCTTTAGCCTTGTTTTTTAATGGATTTAGAAAAAAAAAACATGGGATACAAGTGGCAAAGTCAACAGAGACCCTCTTGAATTTGTGGCATAAGCAATGTGTAAATGTTGTTGCGAGACAATAAACAGAGAAGACAGTTAAATCTCTATTCATCCCTTGATGGAGGAGAATAACCTTGTTTTACGGGCTGTTCCACAAAGCAGAAAATTAGTTCCTGAAAAAGTCATTAGCAAGTTGCTTGTTTTATAGGGTGACATGCCCTCTTGTGACCAATACTGTGCATTTTTCTCAGTAGAAGCCCTTCCTCATCAGATACTAAAACACTGAATAAGGATCTGTGTGGAAAATGGACACTGCCATACAGTAAATTAGTCTGCTGCTGGTCTGTGAAAGTATTTACAGGTTAGCAATATATTTGCAATGCATGAAACCATTACTCATTTGAAATAAGATACGGGGGAAATATCCATAAATAACTAGCACATGTCAATATAATAATTTCTGTCAAATATTTTTTTTTCTAGTGGCTGCTGATATATGAGAACAGCTTGTTGTGTTGGTCTAAAGCAGATAAACTCAACAACTGTAGAGTTAGTGTTAACTATACGTTTCCACTTGCCTCTAGTATGCTAATCTGGAACAGATCGGCTGCAGGAGCCGTATTTGTCAACAGAGCTGACAATCATGGCTTAAGACCCTTTTTATAAAATCAAATAACTAATTAAAACTAAACACTTGGGCATAAATCAGCATGATAAGAAACCATGTATGAGAAAAAAATATTTGATGTAACATGTTGTTGATGTTGTTAACATAAAGGAGATGGGCTTTATGACCTATGCTGCACACAGTCAGCAGGCGGTGAACGAGATGTTTATTTTAGCTTCACTTTTGGAAAGCTGTCATGCCATCCATCTTTTACACATACTATCGTTGATTAATGGCTCCCAGTGGTGGAGAAATCTATCAAAAGTACCCCAGCAAACATTGAGACATTAAATGACCGTTGTTGAAATGTTCTATCAAAATTCTAAAGACCAAAAATAGTTTGGACACATGAGGTCTTGCAAGATAATATATCACATTTGTTTGGTGTATCTCAAGGATAAAGACTTTTGGCTCTCACAAAACCACAAGCTTAAAACATGAAAGCCCTTTTCAGAAAATCTATTAATTTCACAGGTACAAAAACACGTGTTCACTTGTAAAATATGCTTCCGTGTGAATAATGTGGTAAATTCATGTGATTTTTCAGTAGGTATTATTTCCATGTATATATTCATAAATGTCAGAGACATATTTTAATATTTTAATTCAACATTGCTCTCCTCATTGTTAAATATGATCAAAATAAATCCTGTCTAAAAGCAAAGGGATTTATACGTACAGTCACCACCGGGTGAAATGTACTAGTAGATAGAACTGGATTAATTGACTGTTTTATGTATAAACAGTGTAAGTAGTTAGGCAAAGGCATTTCTAACAGGGTCTGATCTTAAAAGTATGTCAAGTCATTCATAAAAATTCACGGATGCTGCACAGGCAGAGTGAACTCACATGCAGCACACCACCGCCTTTAGAAAAACTGCTGCACCCAGCGGCTTTTATCAGAGCGCTCCTACTTTTTTTGTGCTGCCACTCCGAGCGCTTCTTGTTGAAAGTTGTCACCCTGGTAACCATGAAAATTAAGCATATCCTTGCAGTGTCTGTCTATCCTGAGCTTTATGATATGTCAGACATAAATTAGCATAACTAAGAAAGAAAGGCCCGGCAGATCAGCCGAACATGGAGTGCTGTGAGTGTTGTGATTCGAGCAGATAGTAGGAATAACAAAGACATTTTTTTTTGTTAAAAGCAAAGGGGCGATGCTGGTTAAATCTGGTGATATATTTGTTTGTATAAATTGTCAAGATATTGTTGGCATAGAAACAATAAAGCATGTTCTCTACTCACCGCACATATGGGTTACCCCTTCCCCCCCAGAGATCTTTTTATACAGTGTCAAACCGATCCATCAGCTATTTTTTTCTATGAGATACTGCTTGACTCAGATTGTTAACCATTTATGTCATAGATTTTTCTAAACTGACACGTGCTTGGTAAGGAGAAAAAAAAACTCGAGAATATTATTGTCTCACCTAAAGGTAGAGAAAAGCTTTTGTGTAAGAGAAAAAATGAAGGAAATGGAGACGTTACAACTCAAGTCTTGACGCCTTTGGGTTAACCAGAGACTACTTAATAAAAGTGTAAAACTTTGCTGCAGTATTCACTGTATGAATTGAATATTCAACCTACTGTCTGTTAGAAAACTGACATGATATTTTTCTTCTGTCAGACAGTGTCTTTTGTGCAATTCTGATCCACATGAGGAGAAAGCACAGGTGGATGTTTGGTTGGTTTTGTCGTCACAAATTTTTCCACGTAGAGCATTTCGTCTTTGGAAATAAGCTTAGTATCAACACATTTGAGTACATTTGACTTATTCTTAAGCCCCTGCGCTTCCCAGATCAGCAATAATTAATTGTTAATGAACAGTGGCGGAATGAGCAGGAATATTGCAGACAAACATTAGACAGGCACTCAAGCAGAGGCTGCACAGGTCAAAGTGTAGCAGATTTATTAACTTCTGTCTTAAAAATAATAATGGAAGTTACAAGAGAAAGTACACTAGCAAGGGATGTTTCAATACTGGATATTTTTCTCCTGAGCATTTTCATGGTATAAAAAAAGGAACATATTCTAAAGAATAAAGCCCTAGAACCTAAAACTGAAGAAAAGACAGCAGCACATAACCTGGATACAACAATGCCGCTCCACTGAATATGGAGATTTTACTTCCTCCCAGATTGGAAAAAGATCACAAACAGAGGTAGAGTGTAAGAAGGCAAAGAGAGCACTGTAGTGTTTTAAGGTGTGCCACCTCATCACCCCATGAGTGACGCACAGATCTTCATTTCCCTGCTCACTGTACCAAATCTCATCTCATCACACCTTTCCAGGTGCAGTCAGTTGAGCATCTCCCATGTGTCAGCTGGGCCCGCTGAGCTGCAAGAGGAAATGCTAACAAGGATGTCTAGAGGTATAATGTAGGACCTAGTTAGCCTTAAGATCAAGTTAAGGTCAGTCACATGCATGTCAAGTGTTCACTCAAACTGTATATGTAGGCTAATGAGTGTATTCGATTACGTGACGTGGCCAGTGTCGTTTCACTGAAAATGACCATTTTTTTCTATTCTCCCTCAGGCTGAAAGTGTTTCTCTGTATTCAATAGAGGAATTGCAATAAACAAGTTGTATCATCAATCTTGCAGACCATAATTACAGCATAACCGTATTCACCTTGTGTTTCCCTGTCCATTTTGTCTTTGATTAATATTAGATGGTAACCCTAAAACTCTCACATGATTTGTAACAGTTTTTTCTTCAGTACATGCTTTGCATGGATTAGATGAGAAAGCATGACAGTAAACCAGTTTACTACTAAATAAACCCAGCAAGCTCAAAAATTTGTGTATGCACAAGGTGAGCATTTCTCATTTAACTGTCTTGGCCCAATCTTATAAAATATCCATGAGTTGGCTTCACTTATTCTTTGGCTCAGTTGGGTGTTTGCAGTGCAAACAAGGCTGTAAGTAAATTTGTGTAACTTTATGAGCTTTTTATACGCTAAAGTTATAATCACCAAGAAATTTCACAACTGCCATTATGACTCTCTAAATGATAAGCTATTAAAAGACTTAATACAACCGATATGATTGACACAAACCCTTCACTCATAGTCCTCTGAAATTAGCATTCCCATTACCCAACAACGCACTACCACTGAACATGAAGTAAGTAAATGGCATGCTAGCCAGCTAAATGTTACAGGTATTAAGATGAAAAGGTAGCTTTTCCCACAATCATACAATTTTTTCTGATTTAAAAGTTTATTTTTCAGGTGTTTACATTAAAACATGTGGTAGCCTATAATAAGGATCTAATCTGGTCAGATCATCAAATATTGTTGCTACAGTTAAGAAATGTTGTACAAATTGTTTTAGTAACACCCACAATTCCCACGCTTAAGCAGACCAGTATAAAACGTTGTTTGGCCATTGTATTTGTTCTTATTTTATGAGCTAATTGTGTAAATGTGGAGAAATGCAAGAGCTGCTATACCATACAAACTAATTACTAACACACATCACAATTCTTTGGAATCAAGTACTTGCATATCCTTCAACATTCAAACTCCAGCAGACGAGTGCTGATTCTTACACATTTATGTCACAGGAATGTCACAAGATGTAATGTAAATTATGAATTAGAGTGTGAATTGGTGTGAAACTTCCTCGAAGAGATAAGAGGATGGTATTAAAAGCTGCTGATAGGTGATGTCGCATCCCCCCAATGTCCCCCACCCATATGAATAACTCAAGTTTGACATACATCTCCTCATTCACCCTTCTTTCTGACAAGCTATCTTCCCTGTTTAGAAACCATACATTCATGATTCTTTGGTTGAAGGGGTTTCTCCTGTTGGATGTTTTGGTTACTAAAAATATGCAATAATTTCCTCTTTGATTTGCATCTGTTACAGTCAGTAATGGCAGGTGAATGAGAAAAAAATGTTTAATGGTCACTGCTGTGTTACTGTAGACAATATTTTGTGTAAAAATGTGTGCTGAACAGGTTCGCATCACCAAGATTTATCCATGTCACTACTGTGATGGCAAAATAACAAAATAGGGACTCTGTGTGGTGAAAAACAGCTTGGAGAGGTTCCATTTAACTCCATTTAAAAGAGTATTTAAAAGAGTATTGTTGAAAATCGAACTAAATATATATATTTTTTTCTTAAATAAGTTTTCCATCTTCACATTTACAATGTAAATTGTAATGAATGAATGTGTCTTAACTAATAAATATCTAATAGTATATTGTTTATTCAGTTTAATGCAGTTTAACGACTGGTTTGTTAATCCTGGAAACATTTATCTTGATTAACTTTGTGCTCTTAATTAAAAAAAGACCTGCTAAAGAACTAAATATTTGAACCCATCATCCCCATTCATATGATTGGCTGAGTTATGATCATGTGATTGTAGGTCGATGAGGCATGTGTTATAGGACTTCTCCCATCTTTCACTGGGGCAATGAATAACTGGATATAAATAATGTTGTCTCTGTCTTCCAGCATTGCTTTGCTTGTCAGTATGTTATATAATGTGCTACACAATGTGTCCACTGTTTCCACACTCTCATCACATTCAAGCAATAAGATATCACCAGTGATATGGTGAGACTACAAATGATGATTATTGGTGGGGTATCCCAATGGAGACTATTAAATGATCAAATGAAAAAGACCCCGACTAAAATCTCTTTATTATAAACATATATAAATATATTTATAAATAATTTGCATTAATAATTACAGCAAAGTTACTTTTTTATGATTCTTTGATTTAAATGTTGTTGAAAAAAGAAAACCCAATTTTAATGTCAAATTACATGCCAAACGTTCTGGCTCAATTTGTATCAGCTACTTTCATAAAATAAATACATATATTTTAGCAAAAAAAAACAACAACACCATCTTGTATTATCCATCACCTTTTGGGTATTTTCACTGAAGTATTTCACTCTTGAAATGTAAACGTTCCCATGTAAAACAAACCTCACCCTGTACACTTGAGAACAAACAGTTAATTGAGCTCAGCTAATGACAGCAGAGATCCAACAGCAGCATGTACTGAATGGGCATTGTGTTCAGAACTACAACAGTTCTTTGTCACCTTTTTCACTTTGACAATGAAATGTCTCTTGACACTATCTCACACTTGTAGCACCATCCTCTATTGTGGTGCAGCTGAAAAGGCTACAATGAAGATTGCATTGTGACATTCAACCCGGTTAAGACTTCTGTAAGAAATGAACTATGAAAGCAAGAAACTGCAGTGGTTCACGCACTGATATTTAAATTTGGTGGTTTGACTTTAATTTTTCTTTACGTCCCAACTTCTGAATAAGGACATTTCCGAAAGCATTCCTTTTCTAGCTCTGCTATCACCCTCATGAGAAAAACACTCCTCCTCCATCATGGGCTTAGAACTTATTGATATGTATGTTGAGCAATGTTAATGTTGGCACCTTATTTAGTTATATTTGTGTATTTTTCTGACAGTGTTAAATAGATTTAGTCCTATCCCTTTGACGTTTTTTATTACACAATTGTGTTGAATACTGATTGAATTACAGCATGCTATTTCTGTATAGCAGTTGGCTGCTACGAAGAATAGTCTGTTTCAGTAAGCTCACAGAGTTTGCTGTTGCCTTGATCTACATTTTTAAATCAAGTAAATAATTCCAGATTCAATATTTTTGTTATGTTGAAAATACATTTGTATTCAAATTTTATCCTGTGTTTTTAAGATAAGATAAGATAAGATAAGATAAGATAGACTTTATTGATCTCCTATTGGGGTAAATTCACTTGGTACAACAGCTCAAAGTAAAGTTCAGGGTAAAACAAGTGATGGATAAAAATCAATGCTACACAAAAAGACAATAAAATACAAAAATAATACTAATAACACTATGTACACCTTTCACTTATTGTGTAGTTTTATACAAAAAAAATGCCCCAAGTCAAAAACACAAATGATGTCTATCATGTTGATATTGTTGTGGATAAGTTAAGTGAATTATTGCATAATAAATACAATTGCACATGAGAAGTAATTGCACAGACATAATTGCATGTTATGGATGAGGTAATAAATATGCAGGAACATTTTTTTTTTTGATGAAGATTAAATGGGCTAATTTATATCTCCACAAGTTTTCAAATGTGATCAAAAATGACATTCTTTGGATATAAGATAAGACATTTTGCACGAGTGATATTAATGCCTCAGCTTATGGTAAATGGTAAATGGACTGTACTTATATAGCGCTTTTCTAGTCTTTGCGACCACTCAAAGCTGCTTTTACACTACATATCACATTCACCCATTCACACACTGATGGCAGAGGCTGCTACGTAAAGTGCCCAACTTTCAATCAGATATCGCATTCATACCCATTGGCTATGCCACCGGGAGCAATTTGGGGTTCAGTGTCTTGCCCAAGGACACTTTGACATGTAGCCTGAGGGAGCTGGGGATTGAACCTCCGACCTTACGATTGAAAGACGACCGACTCTTCCACTAAGCCACAGCCGCCCCTATGAGAAGATCTGTTGAAAAACATGTGTGACAAATGGTCTTCTTATGCAGGAGTTCAGCTTGCAAAGCATTTCTTACATGTGGCATGTTTTCAAATTCTCACTTAGGTCACAACAAGTCAAAGATTGTGTAAAAATCTACACTATTTTAACAATGCTACTTTTAAACAAACAAAATATTTTCCTTACCCATTATCATCTCCAATAATGTCTCTATATTATGTCAATAGACATTGAATTTTCACAGTTGCACGGTGGGTTAAGTTATGTAAGCTCTATGAAGAAGATGAAAAGGTCAAGAGTATTTACAAAATGAAAAAAAAAGAAAAGGCGCTGTAAGCAAAGACAATCAGAGTAAACGGAAAAGGGCAGGGGAACTTAACTCCATTTGATAGGCTGACCGTATCAAAACTTGAGTTTCCTCACACCTTTCATGGTTTTCTGCTTCCTTAGTCAGCTCAGTGGCAGAGATAAGAGGCGAAAAGGCTGTTTTGAACCTCAGCACAAAACAGCCCTAATGGTCTTAGATCAAGTTCCCACTCTGACACACCATTAAGTGCTAAATGTTAGGAATTGCATTACTGCAGCTTCTAAGATTAAGAGTGATAAGGAAAAGCTGTTATTCCTATCCTCTGTGCTCACCAGCACAGTCCATAGCTTTCTTCTGATGAATAATTCACACAGCCAAATCATCCACCGCAAAAGATAAAGGCCCTTCAACCACTCCTCAAGTGTATTGATTTTTGTTCTCTTTCTATGTTGGACTGAAGAGTGTCAAATGGAGAGTGGAAGCACAAACTGTAAAAAAAAAAAGTCATAAGCACTTTCAAACAAACAATCTTTCTTTTCTGACACCTCAGTGACAGAAATGTTGCAAAGGTTAATTAAAGGTCTGGTGTGAGTTGAGCCTGATCAGAACGCAACTTTCAGAACCCAGTTTAGAGATATCTAAAGCGTATTACCCGTGATGTGAACTCAAGTCATGGTGACTTGGACTCGATTCGACTCGAGTCACTGTTTTGATGACTTGCGACTTGACTTGACAAAAAATAAATGACTTGAGACTCGACTTGGACTTGCAAGTTGAGACTTGAGACTTGACTTGACTTGAGGCATGATGACTCGGATGACTTGCATGTGTTCATAAGTTTGAATGTTAACTGTTAAATATAAAATGATATAATTCAGTGTTGTCAAGTTTCTTTTTAACTATCAGTTATGTATGCAGCGCAAACTGGGAGTCATGATTGGACGACTCAAAAAGCTCCCCGGTATGTGATTGTCATGACTGGATGACTGGCTGCCAGTCAAACTCCTCGCTATGGCAACTCACAACATCAAAGCCCCCACTTCCTGATGTTTTTTCCCCTCATCAGTCGTACTTGTTACTACTCAATATGTTCTCAGACCAGACCATCATCATGGCTGCGTCTGTGCCAAGATAATACAGATACAATTCACTGTCATACTTTTTGAACAAGTTGTATAAATTGGCCAATAATATCATTATCATACAGGCTACTAATACCTTGTCTGTTCTCTTTATACAGACTGGGTACTAAAGATAAGAGTGCTGTATCTGGGGTGGAAAAAAAGTGACTTGACTTGGGACTTGACTTGCTTTAACTAAGGACTCGACTTGACTTGACATAACCTGTGACTTTACTTGACTTGACTTGCCCAAGAAAAAATGACTCGAGACTTGCTTGAGACTTGGACCAAATGACTTGAGACTTACTTGGGACTTGAGCAAAGATGTCTTGGTCACAACACTGCGTATTACAGTAAGGTACACATGCATTTACAGAAAAGCACATTTATTCTATGACCTTATAAAATTCTTCTAATTATGTGATTTATTTGCTGGGTTTTATACTGTAGCTCATGTTCAGGCTCTTAGGAATTGAATGATAAAGTTTAACATTACGAACGTTCTTTTTTCATCTGTAAAGAGAGAAGAAGAGTGATGCAGCGATATCTAAGAAGGAAAGGGGACCCTTGCTTTGTTGAGGTAGGTCAAAAAAAGAGCATGTTGTCCAAAAACTGAAAGTTTGTACGTTTGATCCCTGACTGCTCAGTCTGCATGTCAAGGTATCCGCAGGCAAAATACTGACACCAATTTGCCCCAGAAGGCATAGACTTAGGTAGTTGTGCGTGTGTTAACGTGTACTTTAATTATGATGCCTTGCATGACATTGCATTGGTATTCATATGAGTGTGAATGGATGGATGTTGACATTTAGTGAAAAGTGCCTTGAGAGAAAAAAGGCACTTCATAAGTGCAGTCCATTTATGATGATTATTATGATGACTCTTTTAACTTTGTGATCACTTAACTCTTCATTTTGGAGTTTAAAATGTTTGATTTATGACTAAATACCTGAACTAAGCCGATGTCATTAAGCTGCAAAGGTACTTAGTATCTGCGTTCATTTCTAGTAAGCATATCATCCACTAACAGTGAATTAGCATCCTACAGTTAGCATCTAGCTCTATTATATACAATAAAGTGGATGTGCCACAACGGCACAGCTTAAATCAGCCGTGTCATCTCTTCAAAATGCCGACTCAGAGGAGACACAAACTACTCCCTCTATCACTGGATCCCTATTTTAAACATATCACAAGTGTCTGCTGAGGATGATAAGTGGCTATCATCACGGTCCATTAAGCACACACCAGTGAATGTACCAGGGCGACAATTTAGAGTACAAATTGTCCATACACAAAGACCCACATTCAACCTTAGACTATTATAGGCATTACTGTTGTTGAAGAGCAAATGGAATTGACTTGTGCCCTCGCCACATCCTAATCAATCTTTTCCCTATTGAAGTGCACAATATAGAAATGCATGTACAGGAAGAGGAAGCGGAGACAATAACATAGACATTGGCAACGCTGGGCTAACAGTGCTGCCTCATTGGGCATTGTTTGCAAAGCTCTTTGTTGACTGAACCATGTCAAGATTAACAGGTACAAAAAAAGCAGAAGTAGATACAATTGTAAAATCTGTATACCAAAATACAAGTTTCAAATATTAAGCTCTTCTGTTAAAAAAAAAATCCTAATTTTTTCAAAATATAGAAAATGCAGGTATGTGGAATTACTGCTAATTTTTTATTCAAAATGTCAACAAATTAGCACAAAGAGCAAGGCATAATAAAGTATACGAGGGTTGTATTTAAAAGCAGGCAAAAAACACTGCAGTTAATGTTACTTCACAGTAGGCCAAAATATTTTTGTCAATTATGCTTTATTAAATACCTTTTTTAAAAAGTTATTGGTCAAAGTGTGTTTGTAAAGGTAACAGTAATGTCCTCAGAAGAAATGCAGGGTTTATAAACAGTCTGACAGGTATACATAGCTACACATTTCTTCCGTATACTATTATTTAACATTTAACATATAGACATATGGAATTCAAACTGTTATCAATTTGTATGAAGAACAGAAACACGTTCTCAGTTACAATACCTTTGTAATTTCCCCATATAGTGCACAATACAACACATTGACCATATAGCAAAAAGCAATTATGCATGATCTCTGTTTGTGCCTGTCGGTTGTAATGAGTTGATTAATGGGAAACAATTAAGAACAAAATGGTCTAGTACAGTGCCTGGCAAACATTTAAACTGGAATAATAGTTGTTAACCTAACTCAGAAACCTTCCATAATAGCTATCTGATCTAAGTTTTCACCACAGTAGGATTCATTTTATGGAATTTTTAAATGATCAATATATGTATATTTATGTACTTCCCCCAAAGTAATGCGTTTTGGGGCATTTCAAAGCTTTTCTCTCACACATGAACACACTGAGGTGTTTTAGGGAGGATAATGTGTAATTTTAAGTGTCCCACTGTGGCAAAAGGCATCAGGTTTGAATATTAATTAAATGAACTGCTCTGGGGAGAAATAGAAAGAGAGACAGAGAAGAAGAGCACATGCATATGGACAAAAGACCAGACACAAAATGAACAAATGTCATTTTATCATGAAGACTAATGAAAATCGATTTAATTTTAACCTTATTAAGTTAAGTGTAAAAACTAAACTGCAGCCTGGAGTCTGCGTGACAGACCGACTGACAGCTGTGTCATATGAACAAGTCTTCTGCAGGGGATGTTTTGTTATTGCTGGGGACAATATATATATATATATATATATATATATAATATATTGGAACATTTCTCTTGCCGTCCCTGCCAAATTGTTATACAACCAAGTTTAAAGTGTGAATTTAAATTGTGTATATTCCTGTATTTAAATGTCATGGTGTCCTTATAGTGCCTAATAGGTTATGACTGCACACTCACAGTCACCACAAAGTGCACCTCATGAACAGCTCTCTTCTGAGCTTGTTGGCTCTGAGTAGGCTAATTCATATGCGGCACCTCCAGGGAAATATACACTTGGAACCAATATATAATGCTGCTGTCATTCTAGTATAGACACTTTCAATAGACGCCCATCTGTGGTTCCCAGTAGGTCCAGTTGCTTGCCAGTTGTTAAAAAAACAAAACAAAAAAAAAACAGATCAGATCAGAAAAAAGTATTCCAATGTTTTCCATAAATTGTACTCTAAATAGGCAGGCAGCAATATGTATAAGAGATGTTTCAGAGTACCAAACATGAAAACATGCCAACAATTCCCCCTCTAACATATCCCTGTTTCATGTAGGTGCAAAAACACATTAGATAGAACTGTACAAATTACAAACTGTTTTAAAAACAAATCGTATTTTTTTTTATCTTGCAAAATATTTTATCTATATAGTTTCTTGTAAGGTTAAAAAAAGTTATTCCATCCTGGAAATATCTGTATGTCACTGTTTTATGCTCATAAGAAAAAAAAAGCGGATTTCCAAAAATGTCTTCCCAAAGGAGCTTCATGCCCCAGGAACACCCCTAGCATACTGGGAAACAAGCGTTTTGAAGAGTTATTTATATCGAGATGCTGCTACAAGACTATCGGAAAGTGACAGTATGGTGGAGAGAGGGGGAGGTGACAAGAGCAAGATTCCAGGCCAGATTGAAGCATTGCAGGTAAATGACATGTCCTCAGTGGCACCTGTGTGTGTTTATATTGTGTATTGCACAAAACAATCAGTCTTCACCAACTCACACATTGCATCTATTTAGGACACAATCACAATGACCGCAAAAAAGGAACGATTTGAAAAATTGTATTCCTTGTCTACTTGCCAGCTTACCAGGACAAAAAAAACATAAAAGATGGAGCCACAAACAAGTTAGAACAGAAAATATGAATGCAATGTTAGATAGAAATAGAAATATTATAATGATAATATGATGAACACACAAGCCTTAAATTCAGAGTTCATTTGATGAGAGCTGTTCCAAACAAATGCATTATCAAAGGAAATACTAGAATGAAAAGACAATATAAATAGAATAAAAACATGTTTTCTCCAAATTGGCACAAACCCTCATAAAACAACAACTTCTTCACATGCCAAGAAACCATTGATGATGCATGATTTGATGTCTAAAAACAGACCACTGAGTATTTCTTTTTTGATAGTTCATTGTAGACTATTGACAACTGTGTAAGCAGTGGACATGGAAACACATGGAAAGTAGGGAGTATAAAAATACTGTATATGTTGTGAATGTTTTTAGAGTTATAAAGCTCTTTCAAACATGGGATCGGGACCATCACTGGCTTGATGCATCTGTTATCAAGTGCCAGTGGCTTTAGGGTCAGAACACAGGGTGGGCCTGTAACACACCTGGGGTCCGTTTCACAAAGCAGGTTTATTGAAAACTCTGAGTCTGTTAACCCTGAAATGAGGGAAACTCTGAGTTTTCCATTTCACAAAGGGAGGTAACTTAAGCTCTCGGTCAGTTACCGTAGTAACAGACTCTATGAACCTAACCTGGTCGCGAGCAGGTTTTCTTCAGGAAACTCAGAGTTTCGCTCTGTCTCCTCCCTCTAGAATATAAAACCCTCATTCTACTTCCTCATTCGTGCAGCCCGTCTCACGCGTGTGTTTGAGTGGTTACCGAATTAAAAGAAGAAACGTTGCGTCTCTGTGCTGCTCTGACCCCTTTGCAAAAGTCTTTTATAATTATGATTAAAAAAATCAAGAGACAAATCTGTGTCAAAGTCATCATTTTTAGATTTTCCACCACCACTGCCGAGAGCACTCAAATAAGACGCCGTAAGTTATTGGATTTTTTTTTTTTTTAACTAACACATTCAGTTTAATCAACATGAATTATAATGTATGTGAAATCAGCATCATGTTAGGGATAAAGCTAATGCACATTAAAACTGCCACTGAATGATGTTTCATTAGTTTAATATTTAAAATATGATTGAAGTGCTTCCATGTATGTTTTTTTCTCCCGCTGGAGTGCTCCTAATTTAATATAAATTTTAGCTTCCGGTCGTGATTAAGTATTAAATAAAAAGACCAGTTCAAACTTGCGCATTTACTCGAGCAGCAGTTTCTTCCCACGCCGCTTCTCTCTCTTTTGCAGCTGCAGCTGTGTTACTTTATTCTTCTAAAAACATGCTCGTATTCGCTGAACGTCTGCATGAGGATTTCGAGCTCCACTGGTGTGACGTAGGAGGACCGCTTTTTGTGTACCGTTGCCATGGTGACTCGTGGTATCAGGGTTCCATTAATGCTGGCTTTTTACAGTCAGCGTGCACGCACTTAACTCCGGCTGAACCTACTCAGAGTTGATTGAACTAACTCTGATCAGCTGTTCTGGAACCGAAAACTCACAGTTTCCTATCTCAGAGTAGATCAACTCAGAGTTCAGGGTTAGACTCAGTTTGTTAAACCTTCTTTGTGAAACGGACCCCTGACATTACTTTTTTTGTTGTTGTTTACAATTGCTAACATCTGATCTGTTGTGGACCGTACCATAACACAATTCATGTTGTTTATGCCCACAATTAACATTTTTCTAAAAAGCTTAAACTTTCTTTACATACAACCTTACACAATACCAGAATCATTTCACACCTGGCATGCATCATACTCCACAATCACAAGTGTTAAAGTTCCTTTACAGTAATTACATGGACATTGGCTATAGCCTAATGTAAAAGGATTAATGGATTAATGGATTGTTCAATGTGGATACAGAACAATGAAGAAGAGAGAGAGAAAATAGTTTCTGTTTCAGCATTTTCATATTGTTTTCTACAGAACATTTATAAAGTAAAGATAACTGTTTCCCTTTTAAATAGTATGTTGCAAAAATTATGACATAAATAAATATAATAGTTTACTGTAAATGAAAACTGAATGATAAAAAAAACTATTGTCTGATTTCTTATTGTCTGTCGAATTCAGGTACAAGTTAAACATAGTGCAGTTTTTGTTATGTTGTTAGTATTTTAAAGTTGTAGTTTTATGATTGACTGTATGTTCCTCTTGGATAGAAAACACATCCTGTTATTTTGAAACAACAATTTCATATTGAGTCAGGTTTTTCATGTTTTGTTAGTGGGAGGTTTCTGGATATCAACATGTGGAGTAGGTTATTAAAGAACAAAACGTGGTTTTGAGCAGGAAATTAACTGTTTGGCTTACTCTGGGATGGAGGAAAGTCGCTGTGTTAAGAGTTTAGAAATACTGGACGTGGGATGGCTTTGTTGAATTTGTGAAGCGGTTAGATGGACTACAGTTGGAGTGATAGGCTTTCAGCGGACCCACTGTAGCTATGCCCTAGCTGAGGATGAGTGATTGAATGCACAACTGGACCCCCCCACCCCCAGTCCTTCCCCTCCTGTCTTTGTTGTCCCTTCCTGTGGGTTTGTATTTGTGTCTTTTTTGTTATTGTTGTTTGTTTGTTTGTGTTTGTTTGTTTTACTTTTATTTCATTTTTCTTTTTTTTTCTTATTTCTTTCTTATGGTTATTTTATTTTACTTGCATTGTTTTGGTATGATTCGATTCTGTATGATCTTGGCATAGTTTTTACTTAGATATCTACAGATTTGTTTATTTTACTTATTTATTTGAAGTGTTGAAGTGAATCCCTTGTGCCCTGACATTCGCTGTTGAAATGCATCCAAGGAAAACTCAATAAAAAGAATTTTGCAAAAGTCAAAAAAAAAAAAAAAAAAAAAAAAAGAGTTTAGAAATAGTAACTTAAGTATAGATATAGCAATACTTCTTAGAAATTGTAAAACTCTAAAACTTCTTGACACACCTTTTTCATTAACAATAATCACAATCTCTGAATTGACTTCATAACATATTTAATTGCAACAACTGTGATCTTCCACTTTTAGTTGTTGTATATAAAGATTAGGATTAGTGTAAGTACTGTTGTATATTTGAAGAAAAACAAAGTGGCAAGGAAAAACTTCCTTTTAATTGCAGAAGGAGACTCATTGGTGAACAGCCATCTGCTGCGACCTGCTGGGCTGAGAAAGTGGGATAGATGGAGAGGCAGAAAGAGAGAGATGGATTGAGACGGACAGACAGACAGACAGACGTACTAGCAGGAACAAAAATAACACAGACTTATAGTAACAATGCCAATTATTATAGTAGAAATATGTCTAATATAAGCAGGAACACATAATAATGATAACATAAACAATAGACAACAGTCTCTTTCTGAACCATAAGAAAGTTTCCCTTTCACAGGTGTGTTTTTGGAACAATTCTGGCATTTTTGAGAAGAATGACATGAAAGATGCTGATATGCTAATATGCTATCTGTCATGGTCAGATTCAATGGACAAAGTTATTTGCTGAGGTCAGAGAAAAAAGCAACACAGATGAAACCTTGAGAAAACAAAGACAAAATTAGAGCAAATGGCAAAATAATTGGAAACCATCCAATGAATAAATCCATCACAGTTTAGAAAGTAATCTCTCGTTTCAACTTTCACCTGTGTTACACCATTCAGACTGACGGCTCACTTTCACTTACCTCAGAATAGTGTTTACATAAGCTAGCTTCTTTGCCTAAACGCTGTGATTGTGTTTAACATTGAATATAACTGTAGCAATGTTGTTATTTTCACAGGTATTAACACTTTGCTATGTACAAGAGTACTTACATTTTTTATGATAAATTATAAAAATAATGGGCACACATTGCACAAAGTATACAAGTTATAAAACAGTAGTATTTTCTCTGAATGTACTGCATGTCAGCATTTTCAACACTTGTCTCATTTGTGTTCAGGGCAGTTATTTTTTTAAGTTTACCTAATTACAGTATTTCTTCACTATGACGTTTCTTTATTGCCTTGTTTTTTTATGTTTATGCTTAACAGAGAACATCAAAGGCAAATCTAAAAGTAACCTGAGTTCATACCTCTGCACCAACTCAAGGCTGTGAAATATTATTGAAAGCCCTACATGATAGAAAAAGTGGAGTCTGAGCCAAAAGAGGCATTGTTGATACAAAACCCAGAGAGGCATTGAATGGGTCGGACTGAGCCCTGCATGTTTTTCCTGGCCTTATCATTGGCATAACTGTCTCTGTATTGATATGCTAAAAGCAATGAATTGGCTCTGAGTGAATACAGATCTTAAGGTCATGTTGGGGCTTCACTGCATAAGCCGGGCTAATGGAGGCTTTGAATGTAACTCTATTGAGATGTTTTAAGGCATGTACAATGAGCCCACTTGGAAAACCTGTTACGCTAGAGAAACAAACACTGAATCCACATTTTTCCACATCAATAATCCGGTAGACAAGAAATCTCTTTTCTACTTTCCTTGTAGTCTAAATAACCTATGTACCTGCAGTGTGGAGATAGGCTCTTATCTTATATTGAATAAGTTGACAGGTGGCAGAATGGTCTGTGAGATGGATCCGATGGGATGGTATATCTTGGAAGCAGTGGCTCTGCATCATTGACAGCTCACCAGAATTCAGATTCTGCTCAGTACTAGCTTTCCAATGTAAGCAGTATTGTTTTCCTCACTATTACACAATCAGGAATGCCTTTGTCTCTGTTCAACTTGAAAATAAAAGTGGTGACAATGTTAAATGTAAAGACCATTGTTAAATATAACCACCAATATGTTCAGCAGATATAAAAGATATCGCAAAGAATTTATTAAAAAGAGCCAATCTATCAAAAGTATATAAATTATGAATATAGGTTAGCTCATATTATTCCTATGGATATTTGAATGATGAGTTGTACTATGGAGAGAAGCTTTTAAGAGTGGGCCTGCATTGTATGTACATTTTGGTAAGCAAAACTGAACGTTATACAACATTTAAAAAACTCCACAGGGCACTTTTAACATTTTTAAAGCAGAACAGATGACATCTTAATTTAAGATATGATGTCACTATCTCCTTTGCTGCAGTTTCCAACAATATTTTCAACTGTGGTTTGAGTTTAACATGTTTGGTATTTGCTGAGGGTTCAGCCAGCTTGTTAGTAAGTGCTGCTGTCGACACTGCCACAGAAGCTGTATGTTCACAGTTTGCAGACAAGTGTCAATGTGTGTGTATTAACTTGCATACAATGTATGTGTAAAAATGACAGGTACACTTTAAGTGTGGTAACAGGCACACTTGACAACTCCACAATGGGTCGATTAACAGTTTTGTTATCATAGATACTTCTTGCTTCTTCCTTCTGAAGGAAGGTATAGGTTACCAGCCGGTCAAACCAAGCAGTACAAGAATAGCTTGTCCCAGCAGCCATCAGTGAGATAAACAAGTCTTAGCAATATCCTTTACTACTGATGCACTATGTATGGATATCTTCATATTTTATCTTCTTGTCATCAGATCTTGTCTATACTGATGACATTTTATCTTGCTCTTATTTATCTTGTTTTTACTAAGGTTATATCCTTTACCTGGTTTTATTTACCTTTTTTTTACTGATGGCATTATTATATACTGTATAGTATATTATTCTTCTGATTTTTATGTTGTTTTTACTCAGGATTACCCTTTGAGTCTTGGGCACTGTTGTCAATCACTATGTATCATGTTTTACAAGTCTGTTTTGTGCTGTCTATTGTGTGTGTGTGTGTGTGTGTGTGTGTGTGTGTGTGTAAAAAGGAGGCCGACTCGCTCACTGCAAACCAAATCTACCTATGGGTACAAATAAAGTAGCCTAACCTAACCTAACCCTAATGGTAACAACAATTAAATGGTCCCCCCAGACAAAGGGGTTGTGACAGCCACGATGATGGTAAAGGAGGGTCATCTGCTTGTTACTGTTAGACATGGGATAATACACATTACTTCCTGAATCTGCTATGTGGCATAAGAGAATGCACATTAATCATATAACATGTTGCTGTAAGTCAAGTAGGCTAGTGGTTCTCAACTTGTCTAGCCTCAGAACCCACCACCACCTCCTTAATGACGAATTGCAACCCAAATTTTTTAACCAGTCAACTGAGATGAAACGAAACATCAAAGAATGAAAACATCACAAAACATAGCAGTATAATATTCAGTCCTAAATAACCAGCAGGTAGCAGTGCAAGGAAAATATTCCCTCTACAATTCATTCAATTCACAGCCTTCTTTCAAGAGAAATAAACTGGAAAAAGGGCAACATAAATGCAACTACTGTATAGGCTCATCAAGAATGTAACTGTAGCTGGGATAACCCAATCAGTGGATACATGTGTGAATAAACTACACTACTACTGCACGAACGTCACAGGATACCCATGTTCTTTAAAATAAAATCCCAGCAAAGTCCCGACCCACCAGTGGAGAAACCATGGGTATAGACCAAACCTTGTAAATGTCATGCAATTTGGATAATCTTTCACAAAATAAAAAAATTGGACACTATAAAGTCAAGTTTGAGTAAATTTTAGCTTGATCCTCTTAATACCCTTCAAAAAATAGAATTTAAATGAAAAGCAAATCCAAAAGGACTGACTTCTTGTTGGGTATTGGCTTTTTGGTAATTATGTAGATGTTTTATGTGCCAAGCAATTTAGTTACAAAACCTGCAAGAGCTAGCTTGACTAACTTACCAGACCCAAGCCCAAAAACCACATAAAATAAAAAAACTTTCACCATGTAAAACACTGCCATTTTGACTAGCTGACAGCTTGAGAATTTGTTACTAATTTAACAAGATATAGCTAATGAGCTGATTGACTCCTGAAACAGGTGCTGTGCCTTTTCACAAAGGGCAAAGTTCACACTCTTTTTTCACACTCTAACTTTTCCCTGCAATGCTCTAAAACATTTTTGTCTCATTCCAAATCTTTGGTCTGCACCTGCCTTTACAGCACATGTAATACTACCCAGTTCACAAGTGTGACATTGTATACATGCCATTCACAAAAAGTGTCTAGTGGATGTGTGTGTTAGCAGTTCAGCAGCCTGACAGCCTGAAAGCCTAAAATAAACTGTTACTGAGACAGTGTGGTGTGAGATTTGTACCTCAGGTTTTCAGAGCAAGCAAGAACAGTCCATGAGCAGTGTGCCTTCATGGGTCATCCTTGTGGTGGGCCAGTCCACAGTATTATGTAGTTGAGTATTTTCTAGCTTTTCTCACTGTCAGGGGTCTGCTCATTAAAGAATCAAAAAATAACTTGCAGATGTAGTAGCCAAGCCCAAGACATCTGAGTTATAACACCAGATTAGATGGTACATTTGTACTATAAAGAAGCTATGATAATATACAACATTCTAACTTAAGTATTTTTCTTTTTAAGTTGGACTAAAACATGATGCAGAATAAGTGAAATACTGTCATCTCATAAATCAGACATAGGTAAACTGCATTCATATGAAATTTATTTTATTAGATTTATAAAATATAGCTTCAAACTGTAATTACTGGTTCCAAACAGAGGCAACAGCTGATCTTGAACTTAAATATAACCTGAGTATTTGAACAGTGCACATGCATGATTAGCCATGTTATTGGCAAGTATTACATCTCTGTCTCCTGGACCTTTGTCTCCCCAGAGCATGGTTTTCATCAATCATCATCAATCAATTCATCAACAGTCAACATTTTTTATTTTTATAGCTCCAAATCACAACTAATGTTTACATCTTACTCTTTGTAATATTATCTAAAGAGACCCAACAGTAATCCACCAATGAGAGAGCACTGGGGTAGCTGTGGGTCAGTGGAGTCGGTCGTCTCCCAAGCAGAACTGCCATATCATTTACATGTCAAAGTGCCATAGTCTACATGTCAAAGATTAAAGATTGGCACTTTGAATTATAGCCAATAGTGAATGTGTGTGTGAAAGGGTGAATGAGACAATTTTTTGTCACAAATGACAGAATGCTTTGGAAAAATTCTTGGGCTGTAGGACAGCATTTTTTATTTATTTTAAATGTCAACAAGAATGATGGTGGCAGGATGTCCAAGGACTACAGGGAACTTGGACCTAGCATCTGAACTTGTGTGCTACTTGTTGTCTGAACAGGTTTTGTTTGTACAATATATGGCTTAAACAAAATGTGGTTAATGAGCATTCATGTAAAATTTTATGAGTTTAAAAATGTAGGATTACATTTAAAAAATAACCCAAAATAATGTAATAAAATCTACCCAAAGATATTGGGCCGTACTGCAAAGTGCACATGCATCAAAGTCTGTTCTTGGCTGCAGGCCAGAGTTGGATTAATTAGTGTTTGCCAGTGTTGGTGTGCCATCGGGGTTGTAAAGATTCCTGTTTTGCTGCGTATCAATGAATGAATGAAAATGTTTATTTATTAATTAGATATACCAGACGATTTGTAGTCGGCGTGTCTGTATGTGACAAGAGATTTTTATTTGTGGCCCTCGCTTGGCGGTTGCACTGGCTGACTTTCCTGAATAGTCAGTAAATTAACATGAGCAGACTTATGTTGTTGATCACAATTTGTTATTATTTGAGCATCTTGAATTCCCAAAAGGCTGCATGGTGGTGCAGTGGTTAGTGCTGTCGCCTCACAACTAGAAGGTTCCTGCTTCAAATCCCGGTACCGACGAAGTGGGCTTTACATGTTCTCCCCGTGCATGCGTGAGTACCCTCCTGGTACTCCGGCTTCCTCCCACAATCCAAAGACATGCTTATTTGGTTCATTGGTGACTCTAAATTGCCCGTAGATGTGAGCATGAAAAGTTTTCTGTGTCAAGAGTTATTATTAGTAATTAGTTGTGTGTAATGTAATGAGAAATGTTGAGTAGAATTTGCCTACCTTATTTATTTTACTTTATCATAGTTGTTAAATTTAGGTACTCTTCACTCAAAACATACGGTAAAATTTACTCAATCAAATTAAGTGCTAATTGTTACCTCAATTTTATTGAGTAGATTCTATAGGTTTTTTATAGTGTGGTTTACTTGCCATTTGGTCACACCATGGCCATGGCTCGTGAATGTAGGCGGTCCATGAATCACCATATAAACCTCATTCCAAACTCATTCCATGAAAAGTCAAAAGATTTGTTATTTAACACTGTGTACTTCATTAGCCTTTAATTTTCATTCTCTTTGAATTCTGTTTTGGTCTATACCAAGTCCTGAGGGAAAGGTCTGGTTGATAAACTGCTTCATTATGTTCTCCAGCTATAGACACCAATTTTTTCCTCCTGCTGTCAATTTCTGAGCAAGGTTGTTCACTGTCAGTTTTATGGCTGTTTTTGCTTAGAACAGCTGCATACCTAAATATGATGCCATGCAAGAAATTTGACTGAAGCATACAGTGAAGTATAATAGTTTCTTGTAGGTTTGGCACTATGTGCCTTATCATGTAATCCATTTTCATACATTAAGTGCATGTCAATTAGACAGCTTAAATCCTGGAAAATGCATGGCAGACATTACCAGGTAAATGAGAATATTGGATTATCTGACTGCCTAAAAGTTGTCTTTTAAATAGAAGTACAGGCTGAGGATACGAGGAATGCAATTTGGAACCCCGAATCAGAATCAGAATCAAGTTTATTGCCAAGTAGGTTTGACTTGGTGTTTAGGTGCAGAACAATAAACACAGAACTAGAATAAAAATAAGCAAAAAGCTATTTAACAGTAGCACTCCTACTGTCAGTGAACTTAAGTAGAATAAGTTAAAAAAAATACTATAAGAATAAGAGAGAAAAAAGCAGTATAATACAAAATATGTACACCAGGTGTAATTAAAGAGCTGCTAAGATGTGCAGGTTTGTGCAAGGTGATGGCAGTGCTAATGTTTAACAGTATAAAATTAAAAACAATGTAATGTAACGTTAAGTGAGGATGAGAGTCCATGTCGTGTGTGTGTGTGTGTGTGTGTGTGCTTGCGTGCGTGTGTGTGTGTGTGCATGTCAACTAAAAAAACAACATGAAACGAGTATATAAATAATATATATAAATATAAACAGTTTGTGAAATTATTGAAACAGTTGATGTATTATGATTAAATATATTTTCATTCATTTTAACCATAGATATCTACCAGCAAGATATGATGCAAGTTTTGACTTTTTTCAAACCAAATAAAACATTTTTCTTTTTCACTTTTCCCTTTTTTTTTTTTTGCAATAACACTCTTGTGGTCCTAGCGAGCCTTTCCTTGCAACAGCCAGGCTATATATCATCCTGCCCCGACCTGCCATCAAGCATGGGCGAAAATGTGCAGTAAGAGACTCAGGCAGTCACATGCTGGGTGTTTCTTTAGCCTGTGAGAGATAAAATAACTTTATCCACTTACAGCTTCATCCATATCACACCAAGTCCACATTTTGCAATGTTCTAACGCATTTATTCTTCAGTGACATGTCCATCTTAGTGTATTTTTAAACGAAATATAATCCACAGGCTCAGAATCAGGAAGCATCCACTTATTATTTTGTATATTACCTGCCTGAAAAAAAAGTTTCAGCCATCAAGTTGTCATATTGTTAACAAGCCTTCCGACAATTTGTATACGGGTAGAAAGCCATTAGCAGGTCAATGCTGCACTGCGACATGGACTAAAAAGTCACCCACCTGGTAGATTGGCCTCAGGTGACAGGGCCACATTCCTCCCAGCAGCAGGGGGCTGAAATCTATAATGGGGGACTTGTCAGGGCTCAGAAGAGGATCTTAATGATATCTTTGACAATAGACTGCCTGACTGCCAATGAGCCCCTGCCTGTCAGAGCAGTAGAGCCATGTAAGATGCCTCGGAGTGTCACAAACTGATTTTTCCCCCCAAGATAATAATGTAAATCTGAGGTTTTTAAGAATTTCTAAATCAAGTTCCCCATTTACAGCTCTGTGAAGCAGAAGAAGTTTAGGACAAAGATGGGGCCTATTTCCTGACTCGGCAGTATTTGACAGGACTTTCTCTGCAATAAAAAAAATCCTTAGTCTTCTCAGTCTTTCTTTCTTTTTTGTGCCCCAGAGATGAATAAAAGCCCTGCGCTGCCTTCCTTTTGATAACATACCCTTAGTTCGTGGTTCCTCCCTGACATTATTTTCACACAGCGCCAAATTGGACGACTCTCAAGAGGCAGGGATGACATTCAAATATCCTGTCCGGCTCTATTCATTATGGCCAGTGCAAGTGTTAACCCAACCGGGAGCCAGGTAACCAACTCTTCTCTCAACTCTCACCTAATCAGCTCCCTCGAGTGACCAGGTTTCTGCGGAGATGATTCTGCAATGTGGATGACATTCAGATTTGTATTATTTTCAGGCATTGAGGTTGAATCTCTTTTTTTGAAAAATGTAATGACTGTGAAAGCCTCAGATAAGTAATAGGCAGATAGGTCTGGAAGGATCTTCAGGTCCTTTTAATGTTTTTTAATGCTCTTTCCATTATGCTTCCCATAGAACGAAACCTCATGACAGCTATTCAATAAATGTTCACTTATGTTTTTATCTGGTGTGATATTACCTTAAGGTGCCATAGCAGTTGTGCAAGTTATTGACCCTGTTTAACAGAAGTGCTTTCTTCCGCTGCTTATGTCCCCTAAAACTATATCCTCAAACTTGAAAACATGGATGAAATTTCATTTTTGCTGAAAGAGAACACTCTGTGTGGCGCTGTATTGTGTCAATCAACTAAATGAACTACGGTTGCAGATCAATTTTTAGGCTTTCAATTGCCTTGAAGCAAAATCCCAAAGTGGATGCACTCCGCTCATATTTCCAAATTACCGTGTCTTTTTTTGAACACAGAAAGGCACACTAAGAATAAAAGTAGAGGTGGTTGGAAGGCACATGCTTCACCCATTTCATACGGAGGAATTATTGGAGCGTATCCCTCAGGCTGGGAGCGTAATAAGTGGGCTGAGACACTATATACTAATCATTTGACAGTAAAGAAAGGGGAAACGATAGAAAAATTAAAAGTACTTTTACTTTGACCTCTGTTGCCCTCGGAAAAGAGGCGTCATATGTCTTTAGAAGACAGGGTGCAGCGCTCTTTTCTGGTTTGCTTTAATACGAATGTACCTGTCTGACTGGATTTCTCTATTTCTCCAAAAATAGCCCCACTTCTATTAACTTTAACATTAAAATTCCACTTACAAGTAAATGCATCACTTATAATTATTCACTGATGTCAAATCAAAAAGCTATGACTCAAGATTTTCTGCACAACCAGTACGTAAATATTTTCAGTACATGTTGCTAGTAATACTTTTGTGCTGTTGGGAAAGACTAAATGTAATCTGATCCTCAATGCTTTTCTTCTCTTTTCTCCCTAATTTAGCAAATAAAGACCGAGAGGTTTTCATTGGGTTGGTATAGAGCCAAAACAGCTAAAAGATTAACAATGCACTTTCATAATCAACACTGTTCTAAATGTATGATAATGTCGCTCTGTAACTGCTGCATGTGTCCACTGACTACTGACTGCTATGGACTGCAGGTGATTGCAGGTTCATGGAAAGGATCTGAATACTCATTTCACTCTGCCTAATATCATGGAACTGTGCGTTGTTTAGGATTTTCTATTGGGAATATCCAACTATCCATTTTTTATGTTATAATTGAAAAGTATCTATGGGTCTAATTAAAGGCAGATTCAGGAGTGGGACATTCATTAGGTAAGGGATGTCATTGGTATGCAGATGTTACTGAAGGAAAAATAAAAAAGAAATGTTAAAGCTCACAGTAATATTAAAAACCTGCAGCTGTTAATCTTCCCAACATGGTCCCCGCTTACACTAACCTGACCTCAGGCTTTGCTGCTGATGAAAAGAATCAGCCTGATCTGTCTTCTAAATATAAGACCTGTGTTGAAATGTGCCCCAACAGCAGATTCACTCTGCATTAAAAATGAAACTCACGCATACGGGGTGTCAAGGTGATAACGGGATTTGACCTATTGATTTGAGCAAGTAATATGAGACCCTCTAACATGCTGTACATCAAATGCCTTTGACATCACTGTTATTTTTTTAGATAAGGTTATCCATCATGAGAAACTGAAAATGAAAGCTGAACATTTAAGAAACAGCGCTTTGATTCCTTTGCAGCAGTCAGGGAAGTTTCCTCCCCCTGAGTCGAGTTCTGGTTTGAGCTAATAGAATGAATCCTTAAAATCAGCATAACCATTGTGCCTGGAAATACATGGCACCCTCCCATCTTAACATCCCATACTATAACAACATCATGTAATTCTACAGAGTGAAATCCAAAGGGACCAGCCTATGTCATATGTATACCTAGTGAGGATATGGTGTACTTCGCTGCGCTTTTGAGCAAGAGATTTCCCTAGCCTCTCACAAAAATTCTGCCGCTCTTTAAACATTCAAGTCAGGGTTCAGTAAGGTGCCTGCTGTCAATTTTATTTATAAACCTCCCCTGCTTGTTCTTTCATTCAGACAGGCTCTCTACAACCCCTTCATCCACCTCTTGTATATTGCCATGAGAGATGCAGACACCACCTACAAGGCATCCTCAAAGGCAAAGGGTAAACATGGCTCACAACAGCACTTAATGGAATCACTGGGTAAAGAAACACATGCCTCAGCAACATCAAGCTACAACACTCTGCGAGGTGTTAAGGTGAATAAAAATGCATCACTACATCCCGTGGCTTTAGAAGCGTAGATTTCTTTTGAGAGCAACATCCCAGAAATTACCCCCTGCCTTCTCTGCCAAGTATTCTCCTCTCGTGCAGCAGACAGTGAGGCTGTGAAGGCGTGATGACTCCCTGGATGTGAGTTTGACAATAGGCTGTGATACTCACAAACCAAAGTGATGGTTCCCTGTGCGGGAATGCAAAGAGAGAAGCCCCAATAAAACAGATAGATGCCCTGCAGAATGCTAAAGGAGTACTCAAACTGTGGGATTTAATGACATAATAAGGGCAGCTGGATGCACTTCCTATTCATATGCACTTTCACTTAATGCAATAAAGAATAACAGTCAACATTTGAGTGTGTGTGAAGGAAAGACATTGCACAGAGGTGGCCATCACAGAGATTAATTTGCTTTTTGATGTAAGCTCCACTGGTTCAAGTCATATCTTTGAACCTCTGCAGCCAGCGTTTTGTTTTGTTCTCTTTCCCTCAGTGTCAAAATCCCCATCTCTGTAAAATGGTAAGTCTTAAATAAGACTGGGTGCAGGATATCCATATGTTCTCTGTATAATTGAAGTTTATTAAGATGTATTTGAACAGGTGCCCAGATATGATGCCAATGCATCGCTATCAATAATACCAGATTCAAGAACAGGAACCAGGAACGACAACCAGAAAGAAGCAGTGAAGTAAAAATTGTGTCCTCTTAAGAGATTGACCAACACGTTTTTTAAATAATAGCATATACACATCCATATGTTTACAATGTTTGGTGTCATAGAATAATTTTGGGGAATTGGAGCTACAGCCTTTGAGCTAAAGCTAGAACAAAAAAGTAAGGGTAAAAAGAAAAAGCCATTTCTGCATATGTGGGTAGATATAAATATTCCCATAGTGTGCTGTGCTTTCACGGAGCACTGTAATGTGTGAATCCAGCTTAAAAGCACTCTGGCAGACAAACCTGTTGAAAGGCAATACCGCTTTCTAAGCAACTTTGAGAAAATGGACAATTAGGCTGTAATATAAACTGATCCCACTGCAGTTTGAGTGTTCTTGTACTGAAGGACTGTGTATTCATCTCTTTTGGGCTCAACTGCTGCCTCTGAGTTTGAGTGTGCATTGAGGCAAAGCTCTACCAGCAAATTAAAGATCATAAACATTAGAGTGGATGCATTTTTTGCACAATTAACAATTACAGTGGCAAAAAACAATTATTCTACAATGTAATCAAAGCAGTATTAGGGCAGTAAATTAAGTTTGGTGACCTTGTCGGCCTAAAGAACAGAACAGGTTAAATATTTGAATATTCCAAAGTTTCTACTGTTCAGGAATCTTTAGGACACTTCCCCTTCCTCAGCGCTAAACTTTATCATCTTAAAGATTCCTGGTGTTAGAAGTGAAAGAACAATTTAGCGGGGAAATTATATTTTTCTTTTAAAAAGAAGAGGAGAGGGCTTCAACTTAACATTGAAGGAATTACATTTCCTTAGCTCTCTAAGAGATGTCTATGTCAATGAGTGTATTAGAGAGCTAGATCATGAAGCCCCTGTGGTGCTGTGGTGCTGTGGTGCTATGGATTTGTAACAAAGCAGAGACCATTACTGACCCCTGGTAGCACAAACAACGACACACAAACACACCCGAGCTGAGCATTCCAGTCGTACACTTCACTTTAATTGTCACCGACTGGCTCAGGGAATGTGACAAGCAGGGTGGCCAAGAATGAGTTCAAACTAAAGTTGTAACAAACAGACCATAGGGTTTTGAAATCCCCAGTGTGAGCCCTAAATGCAATGCATGAATGTGTGCTTTGTGTGTTAAGGCGCTGAATAGTGCACAGGGAAAGACAATGAGCGGATGTCCACTATTGAAATGAAGCAATTCTGGGAGCCCAGGTGAGCTAAATGAACGAATGATCCTCCAATGTCAGAAAAGTGTCTGCTGAGCTCAGCCAAGAAAGTTCTCTATTGCATCACATGCGTGTTATCGTGTATCATAGCTTATTTTTACACTTCAAGTCTATTTTATTTATTTTTTGACTCATAACTACAGTGATTATAGGTCAGCCTCTGAGCGCCGCAAAAGCATGGGTGACCTACAGTCAGTGCTTGGCCTGAACACAGACACAGCAGTGAAGCTGCTGCTGTTGCTCGGCACCTGACCAATCCATCATGTATTAGTTATTATTTTAGTATTTGTATTTTAAAGTTTATTGGCATGCTACCTTTTAGTTTTTAAGAAGCCTTTCATCAATGGGTAATTCAGTATTGTACCATGTGCAGTCTGCATACTGTATGTAAGTGAACCAATCAGAAACGCAATCATTGATTTTTTTGCAAAAATTAAGCTGACAATCTCAAAGATTTCAATTTTGTTCTCCTGTGCGCCATCTAATGCCGATATACGGTAATTGAGGGACGACACTTCCCATGTAACCAGACGTCCACAGTTGGCTGCTGCTTTCCTTTTTAGACTGTTTGTCTTCATCTGAGCGTCGAATTTGTTTCTTTTTCTTTGGATTTTCACTTATTTTTGAAGTTGTATCCGTAGTCATCGATCTTTATTTGTTCAGCCATAGTAGATTACTGTTTACTCGCAACATTTACAGAAACCAAAAATGCAACCGCTTAGCTCCGCTTACCCTCTCTGGCAGACCAACCACTGCTGGGTGATGGAAAACATGTCACTAACTGGGCGTTGCTTGTGATTTTTTCCGCAAATGTCACCACAGAGTCCATAATAATACGATATACTGCAAATGCAAAGGCTTTCATCAGTGGGCCATAGGCTCAATCGCCATTGTGTAACCTCATTCGGCGATAGATAGTGACTGAACAGCCATTTATTTAAATGAAAATCTTTGCGATTATTACTTTAAGTTCATCAAGAACATAAGTTTTATCATTTGGAAGTCGACTACAAACAGGAATGTGGATAATCAGGTGGCTTACATTTCTGTGCAAACAGCCCTCAGCACGGAAAGAGAACTCTCCATTGTTATTTGTTCATGCCTCTCCCAGATCCGTGAAGCATGGACTGTATTTTCTTGAATAAAATAGCCCTGCTTTGGATGTATTTGCTCACTGATGCTTTAATAGCATTTACAACCCTCACAGATGGCTGCCCTCCTATAGCCTGCAGCAATATGGTAAAGTCCGAGTTGCTTTTGACTGTAACCCAGTGAGTTGGATTAAGTTTGTTAGTGTTACAAATATCTGAAGGAGAGGAGTACATCTATTTCAGAGGAGTATATCTATTTCACAAATACTAGCAAATGTAAAAGAGAGGAGTCTAAACCCTTGAAATGTTCAATATACGTTTTCATATAACAGCGTGTGGATGCTCTCATGAAGTTAACAAGGCGTGATCATCATAGTATGATTATTTTACATTTCACATCTCCACTGCGCTATTTCTGGTGAAGTCAGGAAAGTCTTGCAGTGACTCTTGTGTTTTTTCCCATGAGAGAGATGATGAGACTAATCTAGGACCGTTCGTTCAAATGAAACTTTTCAGCCAATGCTATATTTCAATGTCACATTTCTTTATGTTTGATCCATGAGGTAGGCTTGTCCCATTGGTATCATCTATCATCATCAAGCCTATCTACCAGGCTTTCCTGACCACTGAGCAGTTGCTTCTCAGGAGACGGATGAGGAATATCTGTCAATCAAAGACTCGTGGAGGATTTGCTGCATTTCCATCCTCAATCGACCACAAAGAAAGTCATGAATCTTATATGCTGTACTGTACAGGGCTGAGGCTTGGATAGCATGCAGATGTATTGGTAATAACATGCAACATACAGTACATGTGCACACAAGTATTTCTGTTCTCAGGCTGAGTCTCTCTTTCAATCTTGTTATCCATTTAAAGATTTTCACATGCCTGTCACAGATTTGATTCCAGTGCCAGCTTTGTTAAAAGTATGGCTTCGAGCCAAGTCAGGGAATTGAGCCTCTTGGTATGGGGTGTCTTAAAGCCACAAATGTAAACTTTGAGTGTTGGTACCTGTCTGTATGTGTGTGTTTTTCCGAAGGTGAGTGCAGTACTTCTAAATTCAAAAACAAACTCAGAAATCTGCATTCAAAAGATTTGTTACATCCAATAATTTTATAAATGAATGCAGAATAAGACTTTATTGACCCTGTGGAGGTGCAAGCGCAGCAGTTCATTATGTCACTCAAGAATAATTTTTGAGCAGCTTTGAGGGCTAATCAATCGCACCTGACTTCTAACTACAAAGAGCTCTGATTAAAGCAGTCTAGTTAGCAGAAAATAGCTAAACATGCCAGTGCTGCTCACCTGGATGGACTGACAGAGTCCTTGAAATATCAATGTATTGAGAAGCTGTCAGCTCCCTAAGGAAAGGAAGGACAGACAACGGATTTTGGGAAGTCTTCCGTCACCAAAGCTTGAGCACCACTCACACCCTGAAGCTGGCAACATATTAATTGGAGTCACACCTCTGGGACATCTCCTTTCAATATCATTTTTTTGGAGGGTGATTTGCCCACAGGATCAGGGGAGAAACTGGTGCAAATGAGCCCATTTTTATTCAAAGAATTAGCAGAGAAGTGGGAAAACTGGGATCGTTGGATCAAATCATATGTGTGTTACACACAATATGTAGCAATTCTTCTTTGCCAATATTAAGCACCAGTTGCCAGGTTGAAAACAGCATGTCATTAATCTCTTGTGCGCTACACTCATTTACTCAATTTTCTCTAAGGACTGAGGAACAGACTGTTGCCTTAACTGTAGTTTCACAACATCTATAATTAGAAAAACAATTATTAATTTCCACAATAATCATGGTTTCATCAAACCCTTTCTACAGCAGTCTTCCACACTGTTCCCCTTCACCTTCAAAGTTCATCTGAGTTAATGAACTTGGCTCATAACAGCTACATGCTCTCCCATGGTTTAGGAGGATAATTCACTTGTTTATGTTCACCATATGGTCGCTGCAACCTTACAGTAGGGACCTCTAAGTTACATTCACAGGAGGTGTTAACAAACCAGTGTCCTGTTTCATTTTTCCTTAAGCGTTAACGTGCAGATGCTTACATTTTGTAAAGCTGTTTAAAGACACTGAAATACCTCTTTAAAACAGTTTATCAAATATTTTATTCAGCATGTAAAAAGCTTTGTGTTGCCACAATCCCATATAAATGGCAGCAGATGATGGTTGATTTCAAAACTTAAAGGGCAATAAAGCAACATTGCAGGCACATAGACATGCAAATAAGGGTATTTAAAAAGAAAAAATCAAAATATTAATTAAACCCATATTTTTAAATAACAATGAATCACATGACAATGTGAGAGGTGTTGCTCTTAATGATGAACCTACACAGAACTTTACCTTGAGCTCTATCGTGATATTTAACTCATTGTTCTGCTGCCAGGCCCTGAACTTAACTGTTAAGATTCAATATCACAACTCTCATAGTGCCTTTTTCAGAGAAAAAAAACTCCTCAGAAGCAACACAACAAAAAAATAATTATTATTTCATGACACTGTACATGTATGAAGCAGGTTTGGATTGTTATAATTGTTTTTTGGTGGGCCTTGGCAGGTTCAGTCAAAAGAGGAGAGACACAAAGAGACACACAGACGAACGGAGGATGCATGGAGAGAAGTAGAGACAAGAAACAAGGAAATATGTTGTTCTATAAATTGAATGTCCTTTCCTCTGAAGAAAGACATGAAACAACATTTCTGATGACGGCAGCAGCTCATCACAGGTGAATCAGCTGTCATTTGGCTTAAACAGCTGTCTATATGCACTACTAATACTACAGTGTACTCATAAAGGCTCACAGCTATCAGTGGCAGAGCAGCAGTGTTTTCTCTCTGTAGGCTCTTACCTGCAACCTGCGTACACTGTGTATTGTGACTTGTTATAAGGCACAGGAAGCATTGCTACCGCAGAATGTCTTATTTATTTACTATTGTCTTGTGTTAATTGACACTTTGATTGTGGAATCATGTTTAATCATACAGAATCTAATTATGGTGTATTTTTAACACCACATATTTATTATTCTAAATGATCAAAGGAAAAATGATTTTGCTGAAGTTTTAACAGCCTCACACCGGACTGATTAAAAATATATATATATATATATATTGGCAAATGGACTGCACTTATATAGTGCTTTACTAGTCTTATGACCACTCAAAGCACTTTTACACTACATGTCACAATTACCCTTTCACACACTCATTCACACACTGATGGCAAAGGCTACTATGCCAATCTCCAATCAAGAACTATGCACATTCATACACTGATGGCTATGCCTTTGTGAGCAATTTGGGGTTCAGTGTCTTGCCCAAGGACACTTGGACATGTGACTGTAGTAGTCAGGGATCGAACCCCAAACTTTCTCACTGAGAGATGACCGACTCTACGACTGAACCAAAGCCGCAGAGAGGGAGAGTCTGTCTGTCAGACTCTCCCTCTCTTTCTTACTTCACATTCTGATAGAAAAAAAAAGAGATTAGGAAAATAAATCTTTTAGATAAATACAACCTGTTATCTGTCTCACTGCATCATTATACAAAGGTCTTACAATACCTTTGACTATCTAATGCACCAGTCGGAGTGTAAAGCTCGGCATGATTATTTTACAATGCAAATGTCGGTGCATATCAATGTCATTTTGCATTCAAATCATTAAGCTTTATGGCATGTGATAATCACGGATGCTATTCAGTCAGTCTCCTGCTCTCTGATCCAAACATACAAAATGCGGCAAAGGAACATGCAGCCTGTGTTCTGCCCTGCATCTCCAGTGCTGTGAGTGTCCAGATGTCTAGACAGTACTCAGACTGATTGCCTGTGACAAAGTCCGAAATGAAAATAAATGCCTTCACCAGAGCAAAATCTAGATCACAGCTGCAAGACAGAAGAAAAGACAGCAAGTGAAGTAGGACAGGGCATTTAAGGTCAACAGCAGATTTGTTTTCTTTATATAAGTTATTCATTTATGTTGTTGTTGTTTTTTTTATTTATTATTTCTTCCTAGTCGACAACCTGACTCGTTCAGGGTAATGCAGACATGAGTCATGTCTTCTTCATCATTCACAAATAGAGTCTGGTTAAACAACCAACAAGCGTAGTTGTTTTGGCAACATCTCCGCTTCCAAATGGTGTTGAAGGAATTGGATGTCTCAGTAATTGCATCTTTGAAGACAACTGCTTCACAGACAGCACAAATGGCAATCCACAGATTGGTAAATGAAAGTGTGCAGTCCAAGCTAGGATGGGATGATTGAGGCCATATAAACTCTCTGGTGACAGATGTCGAGTGAATGTTGTATTGATAACATTGCAGAGCTCCAGTCAGTGTAGGCTGAAACAGCTTTTTTTTTATCCATCCATATATAGTGCACATACACTCCTGATATATTTCGGACTTTAAAGTTAATAACAAACATGTTATTTAAACTAAAATCTAAACCAAACTAAACAAACATATTACACATACAAATATCATCACATATTATCATTGCATTAGAAATGTTAGACCCCATCACTTTACAATTCTGGAGCTTATACATGAGAGGAAAAAATGATGGGATAGATGGCAAGCTTAGTCTGTAGGGGACTTGGATTGGGAACCGGAGGGTGGCCAGTTTAAGTCCCAGTACAGACCAAACATGGAAATTGGAACTGGTAGCTGTGACATTTCCTTGGCACTGTCGAGCTGCCCTTGAACAAGGCACCGGATCCCCCATTGCACCTGGTACATGTCCACATGCAACCCCCTCATTCTGACATCTCTCCATTAATGCATGTCCATAGAGTCCTGTTTGTGTATTTGGGGCCTATGTGTGTGGCATGTGTGTAATAATGACTGAATTTATTTTCCCTTCGGGAACTAAAGTATATCTTAAATCTTAAAACAGGAGGTGAAAGTAAACATAAAAGATATCAGAAAGGGATGCCAATACCTTGTTGGCAAATTAATGCAGTGAAGAACTGTGGTTGACACAATGAATACTACTGGGGGAAAAAACTTTCTGTTGGGGAACCCAAAAAATGATGGAATGATGGAAGCTGCTTTTCCTGTAATAGTAACAGTATACATTGGTTTTCATCATTCACTTTACACAGCAGTTAGAGTTCAGCAGTTGTTTGCAATGCAATTCTCAGCTTTCAGGCTACCTCAAACATAGTTAGTCCAAAAATTGTCAATACAAATAAAACTTTAATTCAAGTTCAATCAGTGGCATTTGGGGCAAAATGAAGATAAGCATGGTTCAGTTTACTGCAGTGGTAATCGGCCGGGTCTTATGTATGCAGTTGAACCTCCTGCACAATACAATGACATACAGGCAACAAATGATCTCATATAAACTCCTGTTTCCCTGATCAACAATTTACACAACAGTGATCAGTGATCGACACAGTAACATCCGGATCCAAGGGGATTTCAAAGGTTAATGGTATACATGGGCTGAGGTCGCTTGGCAGGATATAACAGATAGAAAGACATTATTGTTCTGTACTGGATGACAAGCAAGCAGTAAATCTAAGGAACTGTAAGGTGAAAAGGGTCAAATGAGAAGACAAAGTGCTGACATGTGCAAAAGATGTAAAATTAGCTTTAAATAAAAAAGGACATTTTAAGAGGATTCATGAGATGATTATTAGCTGTTAGCGTTACAGCCCTGCAGCAGGTAATCAATAATGAAGACACACTACATACAGGATATTCTTATCAGAAATTCATATACAGTGCAGAGAAGACATGCTGTACTACATGACTGCAGAGTAGACAAAGAATACATTAAACACTGAAGGATGTTATCAGTGTTAGTAGTACCAGCAGTCACACTGTCACATATGTGTGTCACATTCATAATCCAGACCTTTATGCTTGAATCTAAATTCCTGCTTAAATCTGAGATGTTTTGGATGTTTTCTTTGTATCTATTCTCGGATCTAACCAATATCTGACACCAATATGAACTGACAGCCTTGTTGAAAAGACTTGAGTGGGAAGAGTGACAGTAACAAAAGATGTCACATTTTTTGCAGCTTGTTTTCAACATGTTTTGGTTTTGACGCATGCCCTCTATTTTTAACTTGAGATGAAGCTTCTCCCAAATATCATTCAGGCCAAAAAAATCCCCCTATCTTTCCATATCTGTTTTCTATTATCCTGTATGACAAAAGAAAACACTTGCTGAACTGAGCTGCCACAGCTAATTGCCTATGCAATTAGCAAACAGACAAAGCTTTACTAAATAAAAATATAATAATGACCCAACCTTTTTCATCGTGCGGCTAAATGATATATATTTCAGTAAGGGGTTGGTGGGGAACAAGAAATGCTAAAAACGAGAGTAAATATAAGACTTCATTAAGTCATGTAAAAATCCTCCAACTGGAATAGAATGTCATTGCTCATTGTGCTTACTTATGTACTTAAACAAATCAATGCTGTGTCTGCAGAATGTGTAAAACAGTGTGTGATGTGATTGTAGTAAAGACTTATAATTTAACACAAATGTTTGCTTTTTCTGCTGTGTCCATGAGAAAAAAGATCTCAATCAGTCATGTTTTAAAGGGTCTTTCAGTTTAATGAAATATGCAGTCTAAATTTCCCTGTCATCATTTCCACTGGTAATAATAAGATTGCACATTGATTGAACTTTTTATTTTTTAAAAACCCACTGGGCACAAAACACAAGTTCACCAAACAGGGTTTAAACAAACCACGTTAGCTTAATTCAGTGGTTCTCAAACTTTTTCTGTCAAGCCCCCACTTGGAGTAAAAAAAAAAGTCCAGCTGTGCTGTTTATAAAGCTTATAAAAAGGTGCAGATGTCATTTGGTAACAATCGATCGCTGGTTTTGATCGCTACGTCATTAATAACATCCCTCGTGCACAAATATTTAACTTTTGTAACTTATTTAAACAGACGGCTGATGAGGGTAGTCAACAAAGCAGACAGAGAGACAGACAGATAGAGGGGGGCGGGGCAAGCAGCTGTGCAGAGAGCAGAGGTACAGGTGTGTTGGGGGAGTGAAGGAAAGCAAAGTGATCAGATTAAAGTAGATTGTGAATTAAAATAATTTTAAAAAATTAATACAGTGAAGAAAAGAATACAATTAGAGGAATTAGAGGATGTGGAAGTCTACATGTGATGTGCTTCTCACAGAAATCATTGACATATGCGAGGGCAACGTGTTTGTGTACTGTGCCACCCGAAAATGAGTCCGGGTTGTCCGACGTCAAAACATAGTTCTGCCTGCTACATCTTCCAAACGTTGGCGCGCCCCCCTGCCATTCCACCGCGCCCCACTGGCTTAATTTAAATGGAAAATGATGGACAAAAAATAAATTGCCTGTTATAAAAATGCATCAGTGACTTCATTCACTCAAAGATGTGTCTAAAAGTAATTTGTTTCTTAGCCAACTTGACTCATGTTGCCATGTTTCTAGATCTCTGTTGCATAAACTGTGTTTGAGCACTGACTTTGAAACAGTGCTTTGAATGAGCAATTTTTAACCTTATACTTTATGTCAGCAGCCACAACCTAACATCCAGATTTACTGTATGATACTGTAAAGAAATGTTGGAATCCACAGGCCACAGTGAAGAATGGCAGTGATGACTATTGAGATTTTCTTCAGCAGTGGTCCTCTTCACACAGAAGAGAGCTCTACAGGCGGCTGTCAGCTGTCCCATGGTGCTTGGTGAGGGCTTGTGGTCTTTTTAATTCCAAGCCGATCTTCTGTCTATCACACCCTACTTTAGAGCTCAGCACAGGTCCAAACACTGTCACTTTATGACATATCTTTGCAGGCTATACCTCGACAATCCCTGAAAAATATTGTCGGCTTTTCCCCTCCGCCAACTCACTTTCAATATGAACAACAAATCATATTTTCAAACTTGATGTAGGAATGGAGCCCCCTGCCTACCTCTCTCCAAACCAATTAACTCCATATTTGACTTTTTCTTGGGTGTGTGTGTGTGTGTGTGTGATATGGGTAAAAAGCCACTGCATATAATAAGATAAGAGCTCTGGGTTTAGTTCATGACAGATCATCAGGTGACCCAAGCAGTTTCTTAGGATTAACCCTCATGTGGCTTCACATGTTGATGATAATGTGCAGAGGCAGATTCAAAGTAGCACAACATGCAGAGCCCAGCTAAGGTAAAAAGCCACTTCTCCATTGCTGCCATTCGCAGGAGATTTTCATGAGTAGAGGATTAGCTGCAAGCTGTGAGTCAAGCTCTACTTCTTCCAGTTGCTTTACATATTTAAGGCAGAATTTTGCCCCAGCAGAACAGAGACTTAAGAGGTTTTGTACATTTTGAAATGAGTGTTGGACAAGTATTTTGACTTAAATTTCTAAAAGTGTCGACATGCATGTCTTACAGGATAGATTGGGCTAATTATATCACATTTAATGTACTCTACAAATAATCTTTGCTTATCTTTAATTATCTCATTTAAATCTGTAACTAAAAATGTTTAGTTGAAATGTTACAAGAGCCAAAGATATCACAGCGTATTTACAGGAAGTAAATTCCTTTATGACATAAATGAGAAGCTGGGATCAGAAAGCTTCTGCTGGGCCATGAAGAGTCTCATATTGCTGCTGATTTTATCTTCCAAGACTAATGCTCAGGATAAACTGCCTAATTCATTGTACATTTAATTGACTCAGGCAGGATCTTTGCAACTGATATCAAGTTTATCATTTAGATAACTTTTATCAAATATTTTCTACGAAATACAAGATGATATGAGATTATGAGTGGAATACAATATTCTAGATCATAAACAAACCTTTGTTAGCAAAACAATATACATGTGCCTATAGCTATGTGCCACACAGATGTTTAAAGGCTTAATGAATTAGCAAATAAATTAATAAATTGTCTTAATTAACTACATATTAAATATTCAATAATTACAGTGTAGATGGCGGAATAGCGTTAGTGTAAAGTTTGTGTCAGTAAAAGTCCTGACAATTATTCTAAAAACAGAAGTGTGTGTCACTACAACGGTGTCAGTTTAACCCCCAAAATAATTTAAAACAAGTTAAAAAGTAAAAGTCCCCACAACTATGGGAAAACATGAAAGTTTGTGCCACAAAGAATCTAGTAACAGTATTAAACTGGGTTTTTCTCAGTTAGTCCCAACAATGTTGTGAAAAACAGAGTGATAGTGATAGAAAAGGCCCTACAACAATATTAACTCCAGTCTTTTTGTTTGCTTACATGTATGTTTTTGGTTTTTTTTTGATAATTTGGGAATAATGACAACAATGTTAACAATGTGAACAACATTAAAAGTCACCATGATAAGTTAAGCATCAGAGCTCTTGAAATAATCAAGCTATTGCCACAACTAAAGCTCAAGTAATTTTACAGGGATTATCCTTTTAATCTGACATCTGGTTTATTTGTTGTTCTCATGCCACAGGACTGAGAACTTTTGACTTGTTTGTATTATTGCCAATATTAACATTAGCTGAAAAAGGAAACAGGAAATGGAATTGAAGTTACATCTGTAATCATGTCTCATGGGAAAGGTTAATGAA
Organism: Semicossyphus pulcher; assembly: GCF_022749685.1. Taxonomy (NCBI): domain Eukaryota; kingdom Metazoa; phylum Chordata; class Actinopteri; order Labriformes; family Labridae; genus Semicossyphus; species Semicossyphus pulcher. Next base: position 27,914,613 of record NW_027211704.1, on the reverse strand, counting down.
ATAATATTAATTAATTACCTTTTCCATGGATAAACTCTTACTCTTTCTCAACAGATATTACAAGTGCAACCTGAGATTTTCCTTTACCCAGATGTGTGTGGCCAAATGTTAAATTCCTTACTTTATTTAGTCACCATATCTGCTGTGCTTCTCCAATGCACACTCTGCTGTGCCGGAGAAATCTCCTGAGGCCAGCGCTGCAAAGGCTCCCAATAAGGTGTATGAATCTCACAAGCTAATACACACATACACAGATTGAAGTGATTTCAATGTGAAATTTTATTTAAATAAGTCTCACTCATCTCACAGAGATATTGTAATATCAATACAATGGTATTCCATAAATGATAAAACAAACTGCAGATTCAGTTAAAGCAGATGAATTAGAAGGGAAATGAGAAACATTTTCAGAAATATAAATTTGAGACATCATAATGAGGTATTCTTGATTAAGTAAATAAATACAAAATAATTAATAAAAAATATGAAGGCATTTCCATTTTTTTTTTTTTTTTTTTTTAATAAATGCTATTTACAACTTTAGTCGTCAAAAGAATAATCCTCACAAATAAAATGAGGGGGAAAAATATCCTCAACTTTTAACATCTGGCCCTCCTCTTTAGGAAAAAATATGTGTCACTTTAAAACAATATTCGATGACATATTAATTAAAGACATATCTCCCAGATGTGTTAAAAATAACAAACCCAAGCGTAAAACATTATAAATACATTCAAACTACCTGATATATGTGCATAAAAAGCATTAAATATTAGAAAAGTATGTCTTTAAATTTCATCACACCTATATTATTATAATTTCTTGTCTTTAACCTAACTAACTTTCACCTAAATGAAGACAAAACTATTTTGAAATGTGTCTCTGATCATAATAATGTCACATAGATGTTTTCTTCAAAATAATCAATGCTGAAAAGATCTTGTCATATTCTTCATACATGTAAGGCTGTCATTCAAAATTTCACTTTCATGCTGCACAAAATATCTTGGAAAGAATATTGCCATTGTTTGATCAAAGAGATGCCATTTCACTTGTCAGTATGTTTTAAGTGTTCATGGTGGATTGCTTATTAAGGCGTACTGAATGTACAAACGTAATTTGCTGTCTTCCTTTGGGTGATATAATACATTTATACAGTAGGTGTTTTTCTGTGTACATTGTTCATTCTGTGTTTATTAGGCCTGCCCTTTTGTAAAATAATTACAATGACTGTTTTAAAGACAGGTTGACAACTGATATAAAAAAAAGAAAAGGCAGCTCTGTTACCCACCTGTGAGGAATTTATCTCATCTGGGTTTCCATCTGTTCCAACTAACCAAACGCAGCAAACAGAGTTTGAGTGTTTCTTGATACATATTTAAAAAGCATCAGAGGATTATCAAGTGTTTCCTTACAAAGAATCAACACACAAAACATTTATTACAGTCCAAACTGTGTAGATGATTAGAGGCTGGTGTTAAAGTATTAGTCCCAAAGATGGTCTGTTTTAATGGATTTTGTGACAGCTGCCGGAATTACTGGTCACATTTAGTTACACGTGTGTCCCAAATAGTTTCATTCAATATGACTGTGGAAGCAAGCAGTATGACAAAATTTAATTTAAGGAATCTGAGGGGCTATAACCCCAAATAAACTAGAAAGGAAAGCACTGTTGACTATCATGGAGCAGGAAGTTGAGGTAAAACGGCAGGAATCTAACAATGAAATGTGAATATGGGAAAACTGGGACACAAATCTGAGTTCAGGTTCATTTCAAAATGACAGATAAGAAATGTATCTCTCCAGGTTTATCAAACACTTGCATCCTGGAGGAATTCAGTGGTCCTGAAAATAGACATTTGAAAATATTTTCTAACTGTGCTGTTGCCGATGATTTACATTGCAGCCACAGATTTGTGGGCATTTGACAATCTGTCAGAACGCTCTCATCATCCAGTTTTGGTTTGCACACCAGTTAGCTGCTTATTTCACAAATCTGAGATGTAAAAGAGAATCATAAACTATATTCATTCAACTGTATATAAAAGCCTCAGTTGCAAAAAAAGATCATAAACAATATTAGAAAAAACAATGGAGAACTGCAAATCTTTACTGGAACTGGACACACACATCCTTTTGAGTTAAGGCCTATGAAGAACAGAAAAAGATATTAATTAGTATATTAAGGATGGAAATCCTATACTTACTTATGAGCACAGAATTATGATCATATAAAAAATGAAGTTGCCTACAAATGTATGATTTAAAGTCATATTTTAAAGTCCCACATGCATGTGTGCCAAATTTGGTTAAAAGAGTGATGGCAATTTATGTGAAAAAAATTAAAATTAAAAGGCTATACATCAGTGTCCAAATCAGTGTGAATATTCAAAGACCCCCCCATATATACCAAATACATATTTGATGCATATTGGTTTACATGTGTATTACTGGTGGTGAAAAGCAAGCCAAATAATTGAAAACATCAAAACTGTGTAGATGGAAATGGACACGGCATATTAGAATAGAAATTAGCTAAAACCAAGAAACTTTTGTGCAAACTCATTTAATTTCAGGGTTTACTAGAAAATGATAGTGTTTTATAAACGAGCTCATAGCCCCACGATCAACAGTTCTACCTGCACATCGGATAACCTTTTGCCAAAGGTTTTTAAGATATCCTGCCCACTAACAGTCGGTCGAAAAAGACTGAAAAACACAGCCCTCTAGATGGAGATGACATTTACATCTGTGTCATTTTTGCCTTGTAAAATGGTGCAGTTTTATTGCAATTTCAATGTGTATTTTGCTTGTTCAAGCAACGGTAAAGCAGATAAACAGTATCAGTCACACAGGGGATTAGTTACACAGACTGCACCCAAACCACGACCTCACTGTGCAATTCCAACTCCAATTATTTGCATGCTGCAGAGTATTTTCAACTTACTGGACATCTTTGGTATGCGGATGGGGACACTGCTGGTGCCATCACCCCCTTCGGTCACAGCTTTGATCTCAATGAGGTAGTCCTCTCCAGAGGGGGGCTGCAGCTCCACACTGGTCTTATTGGTTTCCAGTATGGTAGTCTTGCCATGCAAGTTCTGACAATACACAACCTGGAGGAGAGTTTGGAACTTGGATTTAACATTACATTTTTCACACTGAAAAAATCTGCTCTAAAAATAAAATAATAATAATTTAAAAAAAAAGGCTGTCATATGATGCTCAAAATAGGTAGTCCTGTAATAGATTGTAATAAAAGGCATACAACTGAATTCAATTTGGTCATTATCTCTTCTTAATATGAGAGGACATACAAAGGATAAACTGAATTAAGTTACTCAGAAGCAGCAATAAAACCTCAGTAACAAGCTATATTATTTCATTATGATAAATAGGTGTGTTCTACCATAACTGATAAAGCTATAGTCCCTCTCTAGAGCAGGTAATACACTGGAAATTGTCTCGTGAGTTACTGGTTGGGACTGATGACTCAATTTGTAGGAACACAGCCCTTTCAAGACAAGAGTTGAGATATTTTACACATATTAGTCATGTTATTAAATTTTAATCAAAATGCAGCATTTTGTTATGTTTCATACTTCAAAAGCAACATAATACAGAGATAGCTGAAGGACTGTAGTTTTAAAACATGAAAAATGTGTACAAAATGTTCTCTTTTTAGGCATAGTGTTGCCTTTGCAAAAAGTATTAAAATATTCCTTTCTAACATGAACCGTATGCTTATGTGTCTGTGTGTGGAAGGCATTATCAAAGTAGTGTTTCTGCCTCACATGTATGCAAAGTGGATCAAATATGAATCACTGTTGTATTGGCTGAAAGGCTGAGTTCCCTCTGTGGCATGATGCCTTTTATTTTATCACCTGGAACAGATCTTTTAATTTTGAAAGGCCAGACAGGGCCAATACATCATGCAACAGTGGAGTGCTGAAATTTTTTCCACTGCAATGTGAAAGCCATTTATTGGGATGACAGCTGCTGAGGCTCTATTTGTTTCCCCAGTATGGAGTTTCTAGCTATAATGCCGGCAAACTCACCTTGTATCCTGTCACCTCAGACTCATTTTCCATTGCCTTGACATGTTCCCAATTTAGAAAAATCTTAGAGTTGGTCAGTCTCCACTCAATATTCCCTGGAGGATGACTTGGAGCTGCAAGATATGTATTAAAGGCAGAAGGTTTACAAATGAATGCATGAACCAATGTGATTAGTAGTGTTTTTTAAACAAATCCTGCAGTCAGCACTGGTGTTGCAGCAGGATGCATTTCTTACAATATACTTTTCAATCCTCTTGTGGACACTAGAGAAAAATGGAGGTCAAGAAACATAACTCACACCTTTTCATTCAAGTGTGTGAAAACCAATCAATTGAAATGAAAAGTTCACCCTGAAGGAGCACAACGTGTTTACTGCATCATATTTCAGTTCTTTGCTTTCGAATGCACTTTCAATGGAAGTTATGGAGGACAAAAGTCAGTCCCTATTCAGTGCAAACCTGTATTGCAATGTTAATCTGTTATGTGGCTTTGACAGTGTGAATTATTTAGATCATGGGGTTAACTTCCAAAGGAATGTTCTCTGAATTATCAAAGTTCCCCTATCAAGACAAACTTGAAAAATAGTTATTTATGGTTCTTTACACAGTTTATTGTGTGAAAGAATACTTAGCTTACTGCGTTGGGGTAACTTTAGCTCTTATATCATCTAAACAACAAGTCTAGCAGATGTTGGGCTCAGGCGACAGTATTTACAAGAATAAGATTGCAACGATCCAAATTGCATCCATGGAACAGACGTCAATGCCCAAAGGAACATGGACTTGGGCTCTGGGTCGTGTTGACCTGGCGCTGGAAATGAGCATACTCTGTTTGGGTGTTTTGCATTAAACTCATTCGAATCTACAAGTCATAGTTTTTGTCTTTTTCTTTAGCAGATTTCAAAAAAATTGATTCACCATCAAGTTCTCTTTTGTTTTCCCACAAAACTATCACATAGTAAACACGGATCCCCTTCACACATCCACTGCACTCCTGTAAATTTCCCAACATTGTCCGTGCATGTGAATGCAAATATCCAAATCCCATCATCTGGACTTATGGCAGACTTTTTCCTGCCAGCCCACAAATAAAATGTCAGCATGAAGTCGGGGAGAGAGGTATGTGAGCAGGTAATAATCTGGAACATTTACTGTGAGCGAGTGGGTGGATGTTGACGTTGCCAGTATCATGTTTTCTACTATTTTATAAAGCAGAACCATTGTGTACATCTCTTCCTCCTCCTGCATGCTCTAACTCTATGACTTTATGCAAACAAACTAAAATGTTTAAAATACTTTTCAGATTTGAGGATATGGCTGAAGAAATGAAGAAATGCAGGCCCTCTCTCTAAAATAAGGGTCACAGTAGGAAGAAACTGCTTTACAAAGGTTAGCATTTTAGAAAGGCAAGTCTTCAGTGCTTCCTGCATAACAACGCCTGCCAAGAAAATCTCAAATAGTCACCATCTAAACTTTTTAAATGTTTAATATGTCATACATCATTTAACATTGTTTTATACTGTTACTATTTAAATCAAATGTTTTATAATAAGCACAATTTAACTACTTTTATTTATTTATTTTTTATTCTTTATTCTTCTCTACACCATTACGTTTTTAAGTCTTGTTAAAAAGGCTAGATGTATTAAACTTAAGTGTATGTCGGCTTTTTAGGTATAACTCCTTCAAATGTTATAATTTTCAGACAAAATATATGTCAGGCTTACAAAAACCTTTATATGTGTAATTGTAAGGCAAGGCAAGTTTATTTGTTAAGCACCAATTATTGTTGAGTTAAAAACAGAACATTAAGGAAATATGGCATTAAGCCAAAAATAAGTCATTAAAGAACTGAATATATTAAAAAAAAAATCAATAAATAAGAAAATAAAAATGGATTCATTCAAAAGCATTAAGAAAAAGTAGATAAGTGATTGAACTACCGGAAAGGCAGCAGTATATAAAAATGTTTTAAGACCTGTTTTAAAAGAGCTAACAGATTGAGAAGTCTCTAACTAAAAGCTGCTTCACCCTGTTTGGTTCTGATTCTTGGAACAATGAGTAAACCTGCCATGGAGGACCTGAGGGGTCTGGATAACGAACTAGCAGATCTGATGGGTATTTTGGTCCAAGACCATTTAGTGCTTTATATACCAAGAGTAAGATTTTAAAATCTATCCTCTGACACACAGGAAGTGTAGGGATCTGAGGACTGGTGTCATGTGATCTACTTTCTTGGTGTTGGTGAGGACTCTGAAAGCAGCATTCCGGATCAGCTGCAGCTGTCTGATCGATTTTTTAGTCAGACCTGTAAAGACACCGTTACAATAATCTAGCCTGTTAAAAATAAAAGCATAAACAAGATTCTCTGTGTCTTGTGTAGACAGAAATCCTTTGATTCTTGCTACATATTTAAGATGGAAATAGGCCGATCTTGTAACTGTCTTTATGTGACGGTAAAATGTAGGTATGAATCCATAATTAACAAGACTTCTGGCTTGATTTGTAGATTTTAGTGTCATCGAGTTAAGGTAAGCAATGACTTTTAACCTCTCTTTATTAATGCTTAAGACAATTATTTCAGTTTTTCTCTTTATTTAGCTGTTAGAAATTCTGACACATCCACTCATTGATTCCTTAATGACACATATTCAGTGAGTGTAAGGGACCGTAGTCATGTGGTGACACTGAGATATTTAGTTGTGTGTTATCTGCATAGGCATGGTAAGAGATGTTATAATATATAATTGTAGAACATAAACATATTTAACAGCTTTAAGTCATTAATATTACAGACCTTAAAGGTATGATCGAGCAATCAAGGCCAGTATTTAACTTGGAAGCGCTTTATATTAAGGTCCTTGTAATAAGCGTTAATTAACAGTTAATATGACCTTATAAGTCCTTATAAGATGCTTATTAACATCAAATATACATTTATAAGACTATATAAGTGTTGGTAATACTATTATTATCATGTTTTTATGAGATTATTAGACATTTATAAGCACTCATAAGATACTTGTAAACAATTTATAGGCAGCTTATGAGCATTTATAAAAGCCTTATAAATGTATTATAATTGTTTATAATAGAATTACAAACCTATTCATTGACGCTTACTCACTTACATATAATGCCTTTGTTAAGCCTTTACTATGCTTTACAGTTGCTTTATTATGATTAATACATCTTTACTTTACCATGCAGTAATTAGCAATTAATTATGCTTTTTGCAGCTCCCATGTGTAATAAGCACTACATGGGGGGCAAAGGTTGATAACATGCAAAAAAATTATTACATCAAAATAAAATTTAAAAACACTTTCAGAATTTTTTAATTTTTCAACAAAGTATTTCACTTGTACATTATAAAACACTTTTTAAAAAGGTAATATCAAAAATGACTAATTCCGTCACCAAAACAGTGGAATTGTTACATAGAAACTGAATTAAATGCTTTAAATATGCATCGTTTGATACATGCGGCCACAAAGTGAATTAGCTAAAACAAACCAAAACAGGCCGTGCACTAGTTACATCAACAAAAGAGTGCAATTGTTACATAAAAACAACACTGTGGCAGCCATGCCTTTACCTTATGCTCTCTGTTCTCGCGCGAGACTGTAGCTGTTGCAGGAAGAAGGAAAGAGGAGTGAGAGAGAGCATAAGGTAAAGTAGCATGGCTGCCACAGTGTTGTTTTTATGTTGATGTAACTAGTGCACGGCCTGTTTTGGTTTGTTTTAGATAATTCACTTTGTGGCCGCATGTATCAAACGATACATATTTAAAGCATTTAATTCAGTTTCTATGTAACAATTCCACTGTTTTGGTGACGGAATTAGTCATGTTTGAAATTACCTTTTTAAAAAGTGTTTTATAATGTAGAAGTGAAATACTTTGTTGAAAAATTAAAAAAATTCAGAGGAGTTGTCTGAAAGTGTTTTTTAAATTTTATTTTGATGTAATAATTTTTTTACATGTTATCAACCATGTAGTGCTTATTACACATTGGAGCTGCAAAAAGCATTTAACTGTTAAGTGCATAATAAGGATGTATTAACCTCAATAAGTCACTGTTCTCGCTTTAGATCCAGTAGCTGCAAAAAAGCATAATTAATTGTTAATAAGTGCATAATAAGGATTTATTAACCTTAATAAGGTGCTGTTCTCGCTTTAGATCCAGTAGCTGCAAATAAGCATAATTAACTGTTAATAACTGCATAATAGAGGATTTATTAACCTCAATAAGGCTCTGTTCTCGCTTTAGATCCAGTAGCTGCAAAAAGCATAATTAACTGTTAATAAGTGCATAATAAAGGATTTATTAACCTCAATAAGGCACTGTTCTCGCTTTAGATCCAGTAGCTGCAAAAAGCATAATTAACTGTTCATAAGTGCATAATTAATTGCTAATTACTGCATAGTAAAGTATGTATTAATCATAATAAAGCAACTGTAAAGCATAGTAAAGGCTTAACAAAGGCATAATAGGTAAGTGATTAAGACTCAATGAATAGGTTTGTAATGTATTATAAACAATTATAATAAACTTATAAGGCTTTTATAAACGCTCATAAGCTGCCTATAAATTGTTTACAAGTATCTTATGAGTGCTTATAAATGTCTAATAATCTCATAAAAACATGATAATAATACTATTATCAACACTTATATAGTCTTATAAATGTATATTTAATGTTAATAAGCATCTTATAAGGACTTATAAGGTCTTATTAACTGTTAATTAACGCTTATTACGAGGACCTTAATATAAAGCGCTTCCAAAAAAAATTAAAAGAATGTGTTGACTTGCGTGTTTTTTTTGTGGTGATGTTAAAAGCAGGACTGCAGGGTCCAAGTCCAGCACTGTTTTGGGCCCTGACTGAGATCAGATAATCTGTGCTACCCTTGAAGCCAGAGAGCAGAGCTGTGATGGTGGTGGTGATCCTCACTCTCTCTACTTCACTCTGCAGAGATCCTTTCTCCCAGAAGAGTACCTGAACACAAACACATGGGTTACCACAAACCTCCAGCTTTCTTATTTCTGTAAAGTGGCAACCACCGAGTCAAGTCAAGCCTTATATATATATTTATGCGAGCCAGCATATGGCAGCAGGAAATGTATTCAGATCAAGTTTACTTAGAATGGAATCTTACTTAGGGGTTCTGTTTTTGCTTAATTAAGTTTTAAGACATACTGTTTATCTGTATATTACTACTCCAATAAGCTAACGCAGTGATTTTACATAACACTTGAAAGGAGAAGGTGAAAAGAGTTCTATACTATCAGCTCAGCTACTGCAGGTCCCGAGGCAGTCCACCACACATTTCTAAACTACCAGAGATACTGTATCTAAAAATCCGCAATACCAAAAGCACCACTGGGAGGGAGGAGGACTTGGATAGAAAGCTTGTCAAAATCTGTATTCATATGGAGATCATTTATGACCCAAACATGAGACAGAAAAATCAAACAGGAAAATGTCAAACAGCTGGTTTGAGAGTAGGTACTTATTCAATTGACTGCCTATGGGTTTTCAGGCATCTTGCTGGGGAAAGGCAGATTAGCAACAGGGCCTGGAGCTACTGGAGTTGCTGATAACAGATGCATCTGAGGTGAGTTCTTTCCCACCAGCGGTTTAATTATACGAGTTTTACAAGCATTTGGGAAAGTACCTGAGCAGAAGAAGTTTACAGTCCTTTGTGTCTGCCAATAATCTAAACACAAGCTCATAAAGGGATGAAAGATAGGGATCTAAAGAGACTAGCTGTCTAGCTGCATTTCAAAGTCTCATTGAGACAGTAGCAAAGTGCACTGGTGATCTAGTATTAGTAGTAGTAACAGTGTATTTACAATACAATATACTACACAATACAATACATCTTACAATACCAATGTGTGTGGGGAAGCTTACATATTTCAATATTTAAAATAGCCTGCTTGAATACAAAATAAAACAAAAATAGGCAAATGCAAAAATTAGAAGCCCAGATTTGTCCATCATACTTTTAAGTGAGTGTTTAATAAGCCATTGCTAGATGGTCTGACAGGTGTAGCAACAGTAAATTAAGGAGACAGGGCTCAGAGAGATTAGAATGCGGATGGATGTTTCAACAACATTACATTACCGTCCAAGACTGGGTCAAGATGAGGCAGGACTGTCAACCAAGCAAACCTGGCAACATTGAAGACATTGTTAAAGGAGAAATTCACCCCCGGAAAAAGCCACTGTCAGTCAAAGCTGCTGTTCTCTGTAATCAACAGAAGCAATAATATTTTAAATTGACGCCATAGCTGTTGAGAAAGTTGTACAAACAGCTCGTGGTTTCACCCATTCTGCCTTCCTCAACACCCAGTGTGCATTGTGCCCCTCCCTCTGAAAGGAACGGCCCAGCAGGAGACGTTTTTGCTGCAGGCAATGGGTCAGAGTGGTACAGAATCCGAAATACGGCGAGAATATACCGGTGGACTGTCTAAAAAAAATTCGGGACTTCAGTCTACATTTCAAATCTGATGATTTTGAGCAGGCAGACACCTCACAGAACAAATGATTACATTTTACAGTATGTGTTTTTTTCAACTAAACACTGCAGACATCGGAGGCGGGCATCCTAGATTGAGGAAGTGTAGTTTAGCAAGCTCCCTGGCCTCCAGATGACATGTTTTACGTGGTCTGATGGAGGTTTTCCAGGGCCCATTGGAGAAGCGGATAACATCCTCCAAAGGCACTTAGCAAAATTGCATTTTTTTCCTACCATAATGGCATTAGCTCCCCATAATAGCATGATAGGACTGAGGTTGAAAATCGGTGTAATATCTAACCTATGGTGAGTCCTCTTACCTTATCATGTGGCCCTGTCTTGCAAAATCAGCATGTCAAAATCTATATTGAGGAGTTTTCTTTGGTAAGTTTGTTTTTGCTTACATATCCAAAAATAACCTGCAGTTTATATTACCAGATTTCAGTGTCACATAGAAATGCTGGGCCATTGTAGTATTCTTCCAGGATAAATTGGCTGCTTGGTATGTCTGCAAATAATGAACGCGCCACATGTAGTCTGTTGTGTGTAAAAGACTTGATGGACTTGGTTGACTTTGGTAATTTCAGAGATATATAGTGGAGCGCTGTTTCTGTTGTGAAGCAGCGGCATGAAGTATAATTAGCGCCACATGGTGGACACAGGAAGTGATATCACTCCTGTTTAGGCAGTGTCTAACAGTCACCAAAAATCCAAAGCCACATCAACCCACCTCCTTTAACAACATGTCACTCTGCAGTATGAGGGCCCTGTCAACACTGTTCGCATCTGCCTTTCATATGGTTTGTGTGTAATGATTTCTTTACAGGCCCTGGCAGACACACCACTCCCCATCTTCTATTCTTTACCAACAGTAAAGACTAATATGAATAAGTATTTGTAATCTTCTGACACATTACGCAGAACTGTTAGAAACACTGGTCTACCGAGCTGCTACAGAGCTTTAAAGGTTTTCTGTCTCACAGCCTGCTGTTCAGGCTCTAGGGGAAGGCTTGTATCACTTAAGATTGCAGTACTCTTCACAATAAATTATTATATGTAGTTTATCATTTTGATAACAATTACATAAAACCTGTATTAAGGTAGACAATTTTATATAGAGTCAACTTGGGGTAGGCTAAACGATTCTCAAGAAACAAATCATATGCAGCTGGTTCTTTTTGTAACTACGGGCTGTGTAAACAGCCAGAACCATGAAATTATTCTGTCTTAAAGTTAATCACTATAGACCTCTGATAAAGAAACATTTTTGCAAAGAACTGTGTTTGGGCAGTGAGTATAGGCAGGACATTATGAATGGGCTCTGCTCGACTGTGGCTCAGAGGTAAAGCCGGACATCCTCCATTTGGGAGGTTGGTGGTTCAATCCTTTTCCTGTCTCATGTTGAAGTATCTTTGGCAAGACACTGAACCCCAAATTGCTCCCGGAGGCATGGCCACCGGTGTGTGAATGCTTAGCTTATTAGTGTCCTTGCATGGCGCTACATTCGTGTATGAATGTGATTATGAAAGAGTGAATGCTGTCATGTAATGTAAAAATGCCTTGAGTGGTTGGAAGACTAGAAAGGTGCTATATAAGTTAAGGTCCATTTACCATATATCATTTGCATTCTGATTGCACTATCTACCTCTGTGTTTGGATGGAGTTAGGGACTTAGGGCCGTTAGGACGTTAGGAACAGCTGTTGTTGCAATTCTTAAGCACTTCCCAAGAAGCCACTATGTTGTAATGAACCGCACAGAGAATGTTCTACTTGTTTACTGCAAAGAGCTATTGGAACTTGTCAAGTAAGGCTGTTGATTTATCCAAGTAAACTATCTATTATACAAGTGTGCAGTTAAAACAAGTGCTCTGCAGTCCTTTCCACACAGATGTCATCGTTTAAATAGCCCAGCCCAGGGAGACTCTCATGTTCAAACTGATTAGTTGATCCTTTACATAATGCCATGCAGGTCCAATGTTACAGGACTACAGTAGTGCTATTCCAGTTCTTTGTTGTCTCACTGCTCTAATCAGAGTTAGGTTCAGTCACAGCAGGCTGCTGTTTTCAGCAAAAAGCTGCAGCTAAATTCTAGAAACTCACTGCACGCAAACCTGCCCAGTATCTATTTGCAGACAAATGAAGTGAGCGACAAGCTGGTGAACAGAGTGGAGCAGTTAACAGTAAAAGAGCAAGATACTTTCCTCAGGAGTTGTTTAGAGAGTAAATACAGAGCTATAGGAGAGTGAATATTTGGCTTCCATTCGACAGGTTAGCAGAAAGAAACTTCTTAAGGATGTGGGAACCAGCCCTCATGGAAAATCAAAACTCATCACTCACTCACTCTTTATCATATATTAGTGTTGGTAAAAAATGACTGTTGAAGAGAATTGCCTTGAACTAAATAATTTGTTTATATTAAATGATGTTTCCCCCATTTCAGTAGTAACATCTTGCAACTGTTATTACATGTTTTAAAGTGTTAAGTTTAAACTTAATACCTAACTTAACATGAAATAGGTAACTCTCTAAAAGACTCATCTTTGAATAACTACCTAAGAACTTTGAATAAATATCTACACACATGTTGTAGACAATCTTGTTAGATAAAGCGGAGCCACCAAGCTGCAACAAATAGTGTTTAACAATGAAATACTACAGTGATACAATTAAGAGTTTTTCTGTATATTAATAATGATAAATTATAGCATTATCAACATTTAAAACACGACACAAAACACATCATTGATGTTGCTGTATGTTTTTGATATATGAGAAACATCTGTGAAATTATTCATCATATTTAGCATCAACATTCTGAACATTTAGTCTCAGCCTGGCTGAAATGCTCGTCTTGTGCCCTGTCTTACAAGGTGTGTACCAAACACCAGCAATGACCTCAAAGCTTCTTAGCACAGATCAGGCCACCTGGGCCTCCCCCACCATGTAAAATATCTGGAGTTTAGTAGAGAATGTTATTTTTATCTTGGTTTTCCACAGACAAACCCCAGGAGACTGTTTGTTGCAGAGGATAGTGATGTATTGTGTTTGCACTTTCTTTTATATATTTATTTTTGAATAGCAGCTCTCAGACAGCCTTGGTATTGAGGTCTTGTGGAGACTGGGACGGCAGCCAACAGACCCCTAGATTACCTACTCTGCTGCTCCAATACATTCTTTTAGTATTTTAATGTCAAAATATTTCACGTTTTTGCCACCAGCTGTTGTATTTAAATGAATGCCAGCTCATTGTACTGTCAGTCATTCAGGGATTAATGTCTACTCCTTGTTGAAATATTCCTTGTAACACCATTCTTTCAACTTTTCTTTTTCATACCTCATATGCAATAATCTTCTCCCTGCTGGTCCCGAGGGGAATTGGTTCCCAGTACACCTCAACCTCAGAGGTTGACACAGCGCGGGCCCATACTCTTGATGGTGCCTCAGAGGGTTCTTAATATGAAAGATCATGAATTATGCATGTTTGCAATTAGGAAGGTGGTTACATTTTTGTTGTTTTTGTTTTTGTTTTCAACATGTTCAGGTGAACACACTCACCTTCTTCTGCAGAAAACACTGTGATGACATGGCTGAACGGTCCCTCTCCAATGCTGTTGTACACACCAACTTTCACTTCAAACTTGGATAGGGGTGCAATGCTGTCATTTCTGTAAACATATCTTGACGCATCAGGTGATGTCAACACTGTCTGGATCCAGGTGCTGCTGCCAAGTAGGCGGAAAGCCATGACATACCCAAAGTCCTCTCCGCTCTGCTGTTCCTCTGGAACTGGCTGATATAGTGACAGAAAAGTTATGCTTACAACTGCAGCAATTTTCTTTTATTATTAAATAGGGGGATTAAAAATGAAGTACAAATTTTGTTTAATGCCTCACAAACTGGGGATCATTCTGTGCTTTGAACCACATCCAAAAATGTAAAGATGTTACCTTATTCTATATTGACACATTTTGCTTTAGCTCTGCATCTCTCTTGATTTACACAACAGAGGAAGTCAGCAGGCAGCAAATCAGAAAACCTCTGCCTTTTAATAAAGCCGTTCCACTGAAGCCAAGTGCCAACACATACAATAACTTATGTGCCTGATCATCTTACCTCCCACATTATCACAAGTTCTCCTCGGGCTCCTCCACCAACATTCACATTTACTAGTGCGACCTTGGGAACTAAAATAGCACAAAGGAAATATATTCATCTCCTTGTTTGATGTGTTGTGTTAAAGGCAGGTGTAGAGGATTTAGTTTAAAAAATGCCTTAAATGAGATGATCACAGCCACTCTGTAGGGCTTCCTTTTTACACAAAACCTTTCATGTCAGAGCAGAGGATTTAGGATTTTGTTGTCAGTAGCATTACCTCATAAGTACGGTGCCCGATTAGCTGAGCACCTAATGTCAGCTCCATGTGTGAGGCACGACAGGAAGCCTGTTCCCTTGTGATCCTACCAGCAGGATGGAATTACTCAGTTAACTAGCTCAGAATAGACACTTTCATGTTGGTGCCCCATGGCATGTGTGAATAGGTCTCACTTTCTCTTGTTGTATCTATTAATTAATGATTTTACAAGTTCAAGAGTGCTGACACACAAGCATGTTGTACCTACAGAAGTATTTAAAAGAGTAATTCGATCTTTGCTTATTTTGCATGTAATCAAAGTATTGACATGAAAATGAACAGATTTGGAATGAGTAACAGCACAGGGAGCCTTGAAGAAAACAGTTATATTTCATTTGATTCATTTGTTATGAAAAGAAACAACAAATTGAGAGGATACCTGCTGCTTTGGTTCGAATGTGTTTTGATGGCGTGCTGGGTTCTCCAACGCCAACACTGTTGATTGCCACAACCCTGAATTCATAATCCACCCATGGGTTCAGATCTTTCACTGTTGCATGCATCATCTGTCCAGGCACAGAATCAGGAACTAGGATTAAAGAATTTAGAATTGAGATGTGTTTTGTTTTTTAACTTTAATGCGGCACATTTCACATAAACAATCCACCAACTCCACATGTTCTGCAGTTATTTGGATATTGCACAGTAACACCTACATGTGACATTGCAATTCTATATGTCAGAGGTCATTCTGACAAGGTCTATTTCCGCATTAAATACATGTTTTCTGTAAATCATCCTTTACCTGTCAGGTTTTATTTCATTTATATGCTTTAAATTTTGGTGGACCCAATAATTGCTGGTCATTACTTTTACTAATAGAGGACCTCATGACATTTGTTTTAAATATGACAACTTTTCTATTTGTGTGCATTTGAGTTAGGTTATTTCAAGTTTGGTGATTGCAGGCACATAATTCTTCCAAACTGCACATATGGCTGTTTGAGCAAAAGCTTAACATGTCGATATTTGCTAATTAAGACCTTTCTGTCCCACAAACAGATGGGTAAGAAAATAATGCAGTATTGACAAATGAGGTATAACTGTAACTTAAAAAGTCAATACAATTCAAAAAACATAGTTAAGATGCTGTTACCGTAACAGTTTGTCCACTACAGAGCAATTAAAAATGTTTTCAATTGTAAAATGATCAACTCAGTACATGACTTGGTCCAAATTCTTGAGAATTTCTCTATGTAGGGGCACTAAACTGATTTCATACATGAGGAAGTGTTCACTTGTCATGAAGCCTTGACCAGTAAAAACTATTGAATAATGTTATTGGTGGCTCTGTGTCATGAGTTATTCCAGTTTAGCGATGGTTTTGATTTGTATTTTGGGTTCAGATATTTTTTCCTGGTTTACTTTGTCTCTTGGTGTCATGAGTTCTTAATGTTTAGTTTTGTATTTAGTTTATTTCTGTGTTCTTGTTACAATTTAGCTTTGTGTAGTTAAGTATTTTATTTATGTTTCATGGGTTAGATAATTTCCTGTTTTACTTTGTCACCTTGTCTCTTGTGTTTATCCACTTCCTGCCTATGTGTGTTTCCTGCTTGTTTGATTGTGTGCCCTTATCGTTTTCACCTGCCCCTTGATTGTCTCTCCTGTGTCTGATTAGCCTCACCTCCTAAGTTAATTTAGTTACCTGGACTGTGACAGTAAGCCTTTTTTTGTTGCCTTTAAGTTTTGTTTATTAAACTTTCATCATTGTCTGCATCTGGGTCCTCTCTTTTTTTGTTTTACCACAACTGTGACACTCTGAAGGTAACTTTGAAGTCATCTCAGTTATCTCTGAATGGGTTTGAAACTACAGATCTTTAACAGGAATGCCACGTTATGTACTTGGGGTATGGAGTTTGAAAGGTAGGCTTTTGCCAGGCAGGGTAGGCCTAAAAAGAAACACATTTTGTTGCATTATGGGAAAAGTAGGATCCAGTGTTTTTGGAGCTTCAGCCCTTGTCATCCAAATGTATGTCATGCCTTTGTGAAAAATAGTCTGAAGTAAACAACATTAACAACAGGATCCACATCAATTTTCTTAAGAACTCAT
Source organism: Semicossyphus pulcher (assembly GCF_022749685.1). Classification (NCBI taxonomy): domain Eukaryota; kingdom Metazoa; phylum Chordata; class Actinopteri; order Labriformes; family Labridae; genus Semicossyphus; species Semicossyphus pulcher. The sequence goes on along the minus strand of NW_027211704.1, from coordinate 27,897,569 downwards.
TTTGGTTTCTTGTTTTCATTAATTGAGAAGGGTTTGATAGTGTTGCAGGTCTTACCTGTTTTTACAGACTGCCATCCTATAGAGAAGGGGGTCCTGGCCTGCATCATGTACATTGTAACAGGACTATGGTTGTCAGGTCCAGAGCCCCAGGACAGGTGCACAGTGGTGTCAGTAATGTCACTCACCACCAGCCCCTCAGGGGCACCAGGAGGTCCTACAACAGCCAGAAATAAGGACAGACACCTGCATCAGTCTTACTGCATAACAGCAGCCAAAACAAATGAAATCACGCCGGGTTACAGGGGCATTCTCAGCTCTCACCACAGGTGTTAAGTGAATTATAACTCATTCATAAGGCTGAAGATATAATTGGTTCTATTGGGAGTGTCAGCCTAATCAATACACTGAATAGTGCAGTTCTCCTTGAACTTAGGTTAGGCCTCTGTGTTAGCGTTCTTACACATGAGAACAGTTTGAGTTTTTCCATGTGCAATAACAATCACTTTCCTGAAGAAGAAAGGGTAGTAAAACTTCCAAACTATAGAAACATTAATTTAAAGGTCAATGAAGTATTGTCAAATCAACATTTATAAATTTGTGCTATTTCACTTCTGGAGACAAGAAAGAAAGAAATGCTCCTCGTATGAAGCCTTGTTACTCAAACTAGCTATCTAAGAGGTGAGAAATCATTATTAATCAAGACCATTAATGACTAAGATTCTGGTAAAACAATTCTGCTGCAACAATAGATCACACAAACAGGTTGGGACTTGGATAAAGGAGATGAACATTTCTGCAAAACCCACAAATATGCAAAAGAAGCACTGAGCCCTCAGCAGGACTACCTGCTTAAATGAAGAGGATCAGTGGGTATTAACAACGCTCAGTTTCAGATTATGCCCGCAGAAACATACACTCCTGCGTAGAAGCTGCACCACCTAATGAATGCAGACTGTTTATGTCATGCTTTATCAATCTGAATCAACCAGACAACAGTATTTGTATCATGGGTGAAAAGAATCAGGCTGTGATGTAATGTGAGGACATGAAAGAATTATCACACCCCTATAAATCATATACCATTACCTTTCTGGGGCATAGAGTAGGGCACTATGCTTTATGTTTAAAATAAGTGGTCTCCTTGTATGCGAAAGTTGTCTTTGCATACTGAATACATGCATACATGTATCTTTAGATGTAGTTGCTGATGTAAAGATCTCTAATCAGCAAATTCCCTGTACAAAAGAGGACAGCATTGTCCTCAGTTGGAGCTATTGTTGTTTTGGATTTGGCTTTTGATTTGAAATTCTAATTACTGTGGGAATGTGAGAAATTAGAAAAAAACTGATCATTCAATTATGTTCAATTGTAAGTAGAAAATGGAGCAGGAGCAAAAGGCTGTGCCGCACACTCTTGTTAGCGGTTTAACTGAAAAGCACTGTCTGAGTTACCATAGTCAGTGGGTATAAGAATTACTCTTGAATTGAAACATTCATGGTTGTCAATCTGAATGTCTATCAAAGGCTTTTTTTTCTCTCTGAATATCTGACTGACATCTTGGTAATAAAGCTCTTTCTTGACAGCAGTGAGATGAGCGTTGGTGTGTCATAATGTTAAGAAATAGACACTACACAAACACAACAAAAAATGGAAATACTCCACAGAGAGTGCTACAAAATTAAAGAAGAAGCAAACCTCTGACAATTATGTCTGCTGCTGCTGAAACGGTGTCAACTTCAGTTTGTACCATACACACATACTTCCCGGAGTGCTTTAGCTGAATATTCCTTAACATCAGGTCACCTGAGAATCCCTGATGACAAAGATGCATAGAAAAACACAAGTGTGGAAAATCCTTTCAATTCCTTTTTTCAGTCATATGTAATACATCCCCCATGAGCAATATAGAAAGAATTCATTCATCACAGGACCATTTTGAAAAAAAGGTAGAACAGCTTATTCCACTTTTATCATATAAGAAAGAATGAACTGAATTAACTTGTTTTGACCCCTCTAAGCCTAGCTGAGCATAAAAAAGGACACATTTAAACGACTCACTAACCAGCAACTCTGAAGCTCATTAAGAAAAAGGAGCAGGGGCAGCTTAGCCTAGCTTAAGGACTTGAAACAGGGAACAGTTAACCTCCAGCCTCTAAGGCTTTTTAATTAACACACTGTATCTTGTCGTTTTAAGGCATACAGAAACCAAAGCTTTAAAACCATACATCACCACTGTATAAGGGATTATGTGCATCCCATTTTTTGGCTGGAATTTGTGCAGGTTGACATGAGAAAACGTGAACTGTTTCAAGCCCTGATGCAGTCCCTACCCCCACAAACTGTTGGGGATACAAACTATAACTGTTTAAAAGTGGACTTTATAACCACTTAAAACACATTTTAATTTAAAGGCGTTACCAGTGCCGAACCTGATCAGGAATTAATGACCCTGTAGATCTTTGTCATTAAAGGTTTCTGTATCTGCAGACATTCTGTATCTGCACACTTACTAACGTGTTCTATGTGTAAATTCCTAAAGATTCCCTTTGAACAAAAAAACACATCAGCTCTATATTTAACAAAAAGATGCAGGTCAAGCCTATGGCACTGATTTTCTTTGCCTAAAACAAATGAGGGGTGTTTACCCACATTATACATACCCCTCCAATCATCTCAAAGTGCTCCTGCTTGTTGAAGTTAATTGTTTTCCCATTGAAAAACCACTTGAAGACAGGACTCAGGGACAAATCACTGGACACCTCGCATGGCAACACAAGGCTCTGTCCTAAGGTGGCACCCAAACTCAAGGGGGAAACTATAATCTTGGTGGGCTCTACAGAGTTTTGGGAGATAAAAAAGAGAATCTTTTACTTTATGGAGCACTGTAAATTTCTAAAATCAAGCAAAATAAAAATAATAAATAATAAAATATAAATAATAAAGCCTAATTTGGTTTAGTCAGATGGATTCTGCTGTATCAGTGTAATTGAGTGGCCTTAAATAAGTTCACTTAGGAAAGGAATGCGAACCATAACTCAGTAATGAATAATTAAACACTGCAATCATAATGTCAACTTTAAAGAAAAGAAGAACTCTATAATAATCATTATTTAAAAACCCAAATATGAAAATTCGTTTTTAATCAAATGTTGGTGACCAAATGTTCCGTATTCACAGCAATAGTAGAAGTTTTCCCATCTCTGCTACATGAACAATTACTCACAGCTGACTAAACCATGGATGACATATACGTCTGTCAAAGCGGCAGGAATATAAAACCGTTATATATTTCATAATCAATTTCATGCTTGAGCTGTTCTTTTTTTCTTGTCCCTTTACCAAAGTTAAAACCTTTGCCTAGTAAAAGTTACAGTAGTGAAAACCTGTGGAAAGAACAACATACCTTTGACCATCAGAGTTCCTGAGCTGCTGGATGTTCCAAAATGGTTTCTGGCCACACATGTGTACCTTCCTCCATCAGATTTAGAGATGTTTGTGATACGTAGAGTCCCATCCTCCATGATCGTCTGTCTGCAGAGAGGCATTAAACTGAAGATGCCATCATTTGTTAAAAACTCTTAAATGAATGAAAAGTGAAAATAAGGATCAAATGAACTACTTCCTGGCTTTTCTCAAGCAATTTTTTAATTTTCCCATTTATTTCATTTTGTATAAAGGCTTTCACAGTCTTTTTCAGGAGTGTATTTATACGCCTCACAAGATAACAATTATCTTAGCTGAAGCAGAACAGATTTTCAGTAGGGTCAGCATAGTATTGACAGCACAGTGGCTTAAATGCACATATTAATAGGATATACATCAGGCCACCAGGGCCAGGCAGGACAAAGATAGAAGAGGAGAGCAGCACTGGAGAGAAGTAATTTGAATGGGATCTTTACCAGGTGGAGATAGTATCAACATGCTATGAACCATTTCTGAAAAGTAATAACATGGAAGTATGCATATAGAAGTATCTCATTCAGACTGGTCTCAGGGAAAAGATAAAGTGGTCTCATGTCGACTGATGAGTGCTTGAAAGAAACATGATTAACAATTACACAGAGGAACATTAATCCCATTGTGTCCTGGGTGTGACAGCCTCTTACTATCATGACATATCCCTGTTATTCTAATTCTCCTGTTGTGTTTTGCTAATTGAAATAATTTTTTGTGAAACATATTTTTATAATCAAGGTTTTGGGTTTGATTTTACCAAGATCTACAACCACAGCAGCCTGCGCCTCCATGCTGCTGATGAAACATTCCAGCACACTCTTTTCGCACCACTCGCCACTGCTCATCAAACGTATTGTTTTAAGTGCCTGGTAATAATTTAAGACATCTCACGTGAGTGTATCAATATTTGTACCAAATCCCTTCTATCACTGGGCTATGATAAGATAAGATAATACTTTGTTGATCCCCAGGGGGGAAATTAGGGATGGTATGGCAGCGGGACTACAATACACTGTTCTAAGGGGCTTAGATAAGAAAATCAGAAACATTTAAAGTGAAGGGAAACTAAACACTATTACAAATAGATTTGCATTTTCATGTTCCCCTGATCTTCAGAGGAAATTATTTAGGAATTAATTTTAGCACCTTGGTAATACAATGAACATGCTGGAATGCATGTAAACATATGCATCAATGAGGCAGATAATGTTCTCCTTTAGTGACCTTTGGATTCAGTAAATCAAACAAATGCTGTGAGCAGCCAGTTCAAAAAATCAAACAATTTCACATTTGCTCCTGAAAATAAATATGTATTCACTCAAGCCGAGCTGAGACCCAGGGAGCAAGTCTGACACAGGGTGCTTTGCGCTGATTTATTGACAAAAATATCAAACGTTGAGTGATGGAGGCACACTGAGAACATGACCTGAGGGGCAAGAGCTGCAAAACAAGGATACATAAAGAACTATCTGCTTTGTAGAAAAACTTGTTCAATGCTGTGAATTTCTATTCTTTCCCAAATGTGATGCCGGAGTAATGCCTGGGTAATTTTTCTTGCTTTCCTCATGACCAACCCAAGGAAAACATGATACAAATCAATCACACTTGTCACATGTCAGGGCAGGTTCAGTGAGTTACGGAAAGTCTATGGAAAAATGGCTGTCCATATTGATTTGAGTCAGAGTACAAAAGAAAATGAGAAAGGAAAAATAGCAAAAGAACAGCCATGCACTTTACACTTGATCTGACAAATAACAAAAATGTAACTTTAAACTGTGAAATTTTAGTTAGCATATGGCATATGTGTTAATAAATAAAATCACTCTGGTGAGATTGTCACAGCTATACCTTTTCTGTAAATCCTATTACTATCTTAAGTTTGTTCTTTGTCAGAGAACATGCGACACTGAGAACACGGATTTTCATTTTCTACATTTCCCATACAACATCGCAGAGTAGTTGTCAGACAGCTCTTAAAAAATACAAAAGCATTTTAATTCATCATGTACCTCAGTAAAATAACTTTTATTGATCCACTTTTTAATCACTTATTATATTTTAAACAATAATTATTAGATGTTTCATTAAGTCTAATGAAGACTTAAATATATGACCTTAAACTGCATTGTATCATTGTACTTCGCTCAGATGAGCTTCTAGGTTTATCTTCCTCTATTCATATTGGGAACTCATGTTAAAGAATTCCTAGTCTGCAGTAGTCAGACCTCTCTCAACTCTGTGCGGAATCATGATGGGTTCAGCCAGACCTTTCTTTAGTACTAGCACAGCGCAAAGGGAAACTTTCTTTTAACCAGTCACAACTGTCTTGGGCAAAGCTAAGCCCAGGACGCAGTGATGGTGCCAGTGCAAATGTTGTCATGAAGGAGCTTGCTTTTGTGGAATATTTGGTCTGGGACACATTTGTCCACATTCTTTTGGCAGTGTGTACACACGTGTCCTGAGCCACCCCGAAGGACCGCCCACTCTCCCTGTATCCTGGGCAGATTACTTTCTTCTCATTGACTTTCTTTTTGATATTTCTCTGCTGTTTCTTCTGAAAATCTCTTTTATTTTTTTATTTATCTGTTTCTTAAGCAGATCCCAGCTGTTATTGGATGAGAAGCCGTGTACACCCTGGACAGATCGCCAATCCATCACAGGGCTGACACAACAAATTAGGCACCAAGTGCACACATAAAGCAGTTAGGGCTCATGATCTAAGAATTATTATAAAATAGCATTGTGTTATTGGATGGTAAGAACCTTCACCAATTACGACTCTTCTCCTACTGTGGGTTCACAGCTGTAAAAGTTCTTCTCTGTGCTTAACATTTACAGCCTTGTTAAGACTGTCTAATAGCAAGAAGAGCTGCTGTAGCACGACATATGCATCCTTAGAACACTATTACATGTATTTGCTAATTGCCTTTTTTAATGTCAGTATTACTGTTATGGCAATACTGGACAAAAAGGGCACTCAGCTACCTTGGGGCACAAAAGAAAAATGAAAACCTCTTTCCAGTAAAACTGGTTGAAGATGACATTTTATGCAATCAGGCTACATTGTTCCTCATGCTTAGAAGTCTCCCACTTTGGAATGTTATTGTAAATCACTTAGTTGGTGCCTGAACACAACCAAGGTTCTCAGAAAATGGATGGTATTCAGTTAATTGTATAGCTTGAGACTGACGAGGCTTTTAAACAAAAGACAGGCTGTAAGTTTATCTCATGGTTCTGTGTATAATGACATATGGGCATGCAGAGCAATGGCTTGAGGGGTTAACAACAGCAAACTGTCCTTCTCTCCCTTAGGAAATTACCTAAATGCTTTATATGTTTATTTATATTTTCTAATTTCAATATGATAAAATAATATACCTGTAGACCTGCCGAGTAGAGTTTCAGAATCAGAATCGGGGTTTATTGCAAAGTAGATTGTAGGTTGTATTTGGTATTTATTTCGAACTTGATTAAAAATGACAACATAATAGAAAATAAAGAACATTCAGGCAAAACAAGCAAATCGCCATAACCGCATTATAAAGAGTCTCAATTTATAATTTAATTCTGTTCGAAAAGGGTGTAGGATGAAGTGAGAAAAAAATCTGGTCCTACCCCTTTTTTCTATAAACTATGTCAGTTCAGTCTAGGCCGAAGCATTCAAAATAACACCAAAGAATCGGATACCTAGCTAATCAACAAAAAATGTAACAACCAAATAATATAAATTACACAAGATACACAGTAGTGATTAGTCCAGTTTAGCCTTTCATTCTTCTGTTCTGTATTTGTTCATTATGTTAGTTTTGAAGATTTGTTTAAACTTGCTTAATGTTTCAAATGTTTTCATTTCTTCACAGATTAACCCCCTGTGTTGCAACACAATGACGTTCATCATTGGTTCTAACTACTTGTTTTTTGAAAATATATGTTCCTCTGAGATTGTGTTTCCCTCTGTTGAAAAAACCTCTGGATACTGTTTGGTAATTGTTGATTTTTTACCCTGTACATGATTTGAATAGTTAAGTCAACCAGGTCCTTAAATTTTCGTGTATTTAGTTTGATGAAGAGTGAGTTTGTTGGTTCTCTGTAATTAGATTTATTTATAATTCTTTTGGCTCTTTTTTGAAGGATGAAGATTGGGTCTGTGTTTGTTTTGTAGGTGTTCCCTCACACTTCCACACAGTAGCTAATGTATGGTAGTATGAAGGAGCAGTACAAAGTATATAGTGATTGTTGATTTAAAAGATCTTTCACTTTATATAATATTGCCAATGACTTATATATTTTTGCTTTGATATAATTTATGTGTGATTTCCAGCATAGTTCACAGTCTATTATTATTCCAAGAAATGTTATTTCAGACACTCTTTCGATTTGTACCTCATTAATCATGAGTTTCTTGCTTGAGTTACTTGATCGATTTCCACATATTATAAATTTAGTTTTGCTCAAATTTAATGTTAGCTTATTATGATCAAACCAACTCTTCAGTTTCTTCAGTTCATTTTGTACTGTATCCAGAAGTTTTTCCAGGTCGTCCCCACAGCAAAATACATTTGTGTCATCTGCAAATAATAATTAAAAATATATTATTGATGTACAATATGAACAACAATGGCCCCAATATTGAACATTGAGGAACCCCACACTTAACCATCATCAGTGGTGATTAAACCTGATGTATTTGAACATATTGATTGTGTAGGTAACTGATAAGTCATTTAAGTGCTACTCCTTTTATTCCAAGTTTTATGATTAATAAGTTGTGGTCAACCGTAACAAATGCTTTTTTTTTAGATTTAGGAACACTCTTACAGCATATTCTTTTTTTTCTATGGCAGTTATTATCTTTTCCACAAATTCCATGAGTGCAATCGAAGTAGTTCTATTAATGTCTAAATACAAATTGCTGATCATACAGTATATTCCATACCATATACCATGCCTTATGAGCGGAACAGCAACTTCTAGAACATTAAACTCACAAATAAGCAATAAAAGGGGATCCAACTCACAAAAATCAAGATTATAAGCTTTTGATGAAGTTTGTAATCTTCAACAGCCGCTCTAGTCCTATGTGTCTTTGCTAAGGTTTGAGTGCAACAAAAAACCTATTTTAGTTTGTAGGTGTTGCCTTAGACCTTAAGTCATGGCATTGTGGTGGCTTGTCATGTAGCTTGGGATAGATTTTCACAAAACAATGTAGCTAGATGGTCTAAAGCTTACACACAGCACACACTACATCCAGCATTGGATACGTGAAGGTTTCACAGTGACCTCTTCATCTTTTCCCTTTGAAAAAGATAAAGTAGAGGCCTCAGACTTTTCTTAAATTAAGTAAACAGCACACAAAAATACAATATGGCAATAAAAATCTATTTCTTTATAGGTATAAATGGCAGTTTTAGAAATGAAAATTACCACATTAGACAATCCTTTAACAGATGCAATCACTACACTAAATCAGCAGCACATACAATACCCTACCTCTTGCTCTCCTTCAGGTGTTCGCCCTCTCTCCACCAGCTGATTGTGGCCCTGGGGGAAGCATGGGGACGACACTCTAAGACCACCTCTCTCCCCTTCTGGATCACTGTGGATTTCTTCACAGGCCAGTGGGTAAAGTCAGGTGGAGAGGCTGTTGAACAGAACAATGTTAAGGCCATTGTCTCACTTTAAGGAGGGGCAACAGCTGTGCAGCATCAAGAATTACTGGGAATTACAGAATTTATATCACAGCACCAGATAGGTTTATAGTAAAGAATAGAGCAGGGCCATAACTCTGTGAGGAGCTAGTTTAGCCTTTATCTTTTTCTTATTCATATTTAAAAAGAGGCACCTTCATTTCATGGAAATACAATGTACATCAGTAATCTCTGCCTTCAGTTTGATCCATTGAAAAAGATACAGGGCAAATAAACTTACCTACAACCTTGAGCTCAGCGCTAGCATAGACAGCTCCCTGTTCATTTTCTGCCACACACTGATACATCCCAGAGTCCAACAGACTAATCCTGGATACATTCAGTTTTCCAGCCTCCACATGGAACCTCCCCTGTAAATCGAGCTAGCTGATGAATGCTTGATAACACCAAAATTCAATTTTGTGACTGATGAATGCACGTTTTTAATTTTCAGTTCAGAATTAGCTAAGCTTTTTCGTATTTTTAAAGAGGTACTGCACACTTTTTATTTTGAGCTATCAACAAAAAATATATTACTGTACACATCAATGCTGGTGTTAATATGTTAATAATAATATATTTCATACAAAATGTCAACAAATCAAAGTCTACCATCTGGGACCAGATAACAATGTTAACGCCATTCTATCAATTTGCACAGAGGGTGGAGTTATATGATATATATTTAATAATAATATAAATGAAAAGTTGAAAAACTGCAGTGTTACTTGTGGTGTTTTACCTCCGCTGTTAGCGGCTGTCCATTCCTCAACCATTTATAGATCGGCCTTGGCTCACCGATGGCTTTACATTCCCACTGCAGGTTCGCATCAATTGCCCTATTAGCATCTTTCAGTGTCTGGACCCAGTGCACATGTTCCATATCTGTGAAAATACAATTAAATATGATTTTTTGTTTTACAAATGTGTTCAAATTCTATCGCAGATATGGAGAGAAGTTTCATAAAATTTTTCCTATACTACTTATTTGTGATCATGTTAATTGTGGAATTGTTCTTGCTCTTAATGTGAAGTAAATTTCCATCTCATTTGACTGCTGGAGTGGTTTTTGATCAGATTTACATACGTGAAAGGCCATGGCATATTACACTACTTGTTTCATTTAATTTGCACTCACAATTGCGTGTGTTCACAATTAGCTCCTGATTTACTAAGGCAGCAGCTCATTTTCCAGTCAGTGCCTTGGACTGACCTGCAAGAGACTTATGCTAGATTAGACATCACCTAGTTTAGAGCACAAAGGGGAATGTATTATGCTGCAAATATGGAGTATGCGGTATGGAATGCTGACCCTTTGAAAAGTATATATATTTTATTTCAGTCAGACAAATCACTTTGTTATAGTTTGAAATGTTTATTGCAGCAGCAGAACATCTGCCTGAACTAGCTGGCAGACATCGCCCCATTAATCCAACATGTCTAAAAATTATATTTTTAAAACACGATATAGCCTGATCTGTCAGCCTCCTCATATCATTAAAGCATCAGAGAAGCATCAATAAACCTTAAGACAAAGGAAAATAACACTTAAATAAAATACAGTTTACACATCAAAGCAATCAGAGGTCAGACAGCGGAGATAAAGACAAAAGAGTAAGGCAGAATAGAGGGTGAGATGATGTGGATCCTGTGACTCCCAACGAAATGTAGTCAAATTAAAGCTGTAAATGTCTGAGCAATAAATAACACTGTTGCAACATACATAGATTTCACACTCCTCTAATTGCTCGAGTTCAGTGAGTACAAAACTATAAATCCTTCTCGATCCTTATTTAACATCGTAATATACAGCAGTGGTATGGTTCATTCAGTCATTGTGCATTTTGTATTTTGACTTTTTTCTTTTTAAGAATCTATTTTAGTAGAGTAGCTTGTAAAAAGGATGAGGTTTTGCCCACATATAAAACGCATGTAGCAAACATGTTTTGGTGGTGTGTCTTTTTTGTCTCTTTCCATTGTTTCCTCTATAGCCATGATCAAATTTTACTTTTATTTATTTCCCTTTTGAATTGCTGGATATTCCATGCAAAACCTGATTACACATTAATTACATTAACTCCTCCTGCTCTGTGTAAGATCTGACCCTGGATGCGAAATGAGATACGTGCACTTTCTCCTGTAACAGTGTTTCAGATGACAAAAAACTGCCCTTGAAATGCGTAAATCAAAACAGGTGGGTTGGTTGTATGCTATATGCTGGTAACAATGAAGGCAAAACCTGGTTCCTAATATCTACTGAGGTGATTGTAAGCAAAGCCCATTATCTGTTGGCATAGTTTTAATCGAGCTAGAATAAGCTTTAGTAATGCTTCTATATTTCCATATTTTTTACAACCTTCTATTAGGCCAAAGTATGCACAATATAGAAATGATTACATTTAGCAGATAAAACATGTAACATTTAAACAAGTCAGTTGGTGGATGTGCCTTATCTTCTTTCAGCAAAACAGACTAAACTGAGGTACCTTTCCATAAAAGATCTTTTAAATCTCTGTGCTAATGTTTTATTTGTCTTCTTGTTTGAATTCATCATGTAACCTTGAACTTAATTTCTGTAAGAAACAGTGGAAAGAAGCATGCAGTATGCCAGAGGAGATCTTTAACATTAAGCCCACAAAAAGGAAAGATAAATGGGCACAAATTAGGACTATATTATCCTGGCATTATAAACAATTTCATACTGACAAAATTACTATTCTAATTCAGTTTGAATGAAGTACTTTTCCAAAAACCGCAAACACTAACTAATTAAGTAAAGTGCTGGAATATTGGGTAGTACTGGTTAAGTAGAAATGGATAAGCAGTCAGGTATAAATGGCTCTTACTGTGGAATACAAGTTGCCCTCTGGCAACATTTTGTCCTTTGCTGTTTTCGGCTACACACTCGTACACACCGGCATCCTCTGGGCAAAAATATGGAATTTCCAGAACGCCACTGGAAGGGTTGACTTTAATCTTACCAGGAAGTGGATTTCCATCACCTCTTCTCCATGAGAGGGAAGGCAAAGGGCTGTGGAGGTCACACAAAAAAAGTCACTGACCAGAGGCACTGCTGCCATGTTTGTTAGTCTGTTTGTTGTAACAGAGAATGTCTGGCTGCTTTGCAAGTTTGAGGGTGAGACATGCACCATGATAATGTGAGACTTACTTGCCTAAGGAAAAGCATTCCAACTTCACTGATGATCCTTTAGACACGTGAAGGGTGTCAGGGAACTGAACCTCAATCTTTGGCTCATATTCGCCCATCACCACTGAAGGATAAAAAGCAAATCACATCAGTCAAATCATAAAACATGAACATGCTCTTCCCTGTTTTTCATATTGAATGTAAAAGCTGTGGCACAGATAACATTGGCAGAGAGCATGTAGTCGTGTTGACGGTGTATAGCTTACAACAGCATTTGGCTTAGCGGATGGATGAATTTGGATTACATACCTGCCTCAGCTCAAATCTAAAGTGGAGCACATAAACGGTCCTGATGGGGTTTAGTATGAGTGGCAAGCTCCTTGCTGTGTGTGCCGACATGCATCTCTGTCAGCAGAGGCTGCATTTCTGGTTATGTAAATATGTGCCTTCATGCAGATAGAGGGGGTTCTTGCATACATAACCTTGAATAGTTCAGAGGCTTTGGAATGAGCGAAAACCTTCCTCATAAGCAAAAGCAAAAACAGTGTCACGCTCAAGACAAGTAATTTATCTCCCCTCCAACAACATGTGTCAGTTCAGTGGGCAAGATAACCAGGAAGCAGCAGAGGTGAACCGAGGATGCTTACCGTCCCTTCGCACCACAACAGGGGTTGGCGAGCTGAACACTGTGGTGTTGGTCATCATGTTTCTCACTGCACATGTGTAGTTCCCAGCATCTGAGGCTTCAACCTTGGCTATGTACAAGTTACCTGTGCCCTGAGAGATAAAACGATGGGGGTCTTGTTGCAGGAAGTTCCGCTGTCCATTGAAAACCCATGAGTATTTGATCTCTGGAAGAAAGAATGTACACAACTTTCAATGACATTTTCTAAATGATACCTATTATGCTGTCCCAGCAAGATGGAAGTTAGAGTGCAAAAAAAGACTCCATTGTTACAAAATTGACTTTATTTTTTTGTTGTATAACATAGAGAAATTGTTGAACCAAGCTCATTTGAAAATATGAGCTTAGTTTATAAATATGGATATTAAGTTTTTGCCAACTGGCATCTAAACACGCTCTTGCCTCTTGATATAACTCTGTTCGCTACTTGAACCACAAGCTAATGGTAAAGCACAGCTTTTATATTATGAGCAGAGTAACCTGGTTGAAATTAACCTGAATTTGATGGGTTTCTGCTTTTACTTCAGAGATAAGAATCAGCCATCAAAAGCTGTCTTGTAATGTTTTACAACAACTACAAAGTGCTCACAAACAAGAACAGATACAGTTCATGGGGGTATATGAGCTACTAAAACAGGGACCTAGTTCAAAGGATTGCAACTTGGAACTATTTGTGTAATTTAACTTGATCTGTGAATGCAAGATATAAATCAGACACACTGGGTGAACTGTTTCTCATGACACTGAAAGTTGGCACTGTAGTTTCTCAGTCAATCTCACATTCATCGTCCTTGTTACAGGACAGTCGTGAGCCCAAAAAATGTGCATTAATCCACATCTGAGAATAGTCCTCAACAACTTTACTACTTTTGTTCAAGTAATGTTTTACTTAAAAAAAAAAAAAAAGATTTCATTTTGAAAAAGAATTCAGAATTAATTTCTTTCATTTATTTACATTTTCAAAGAGTGATGTCTCCTGTCGAATTGAATTGGCTTGGTGCCACAGAAAGTGTTAAGAGATGGACTAAGGTCGATCTCAGAAAGACAACAGGACTGGGTGACATAAGGCAGCCCCCGCATTCTTTGGAATTGGACCACAGTGTTGCTCGGCGGGGGTGTTGACAGTGGGAACTCAGCCTCAGAATGCAGGGTCATGCTGCACAGAAGTAGAACTTGGCTCATCTTGTGCAGCAACGCTATGCATACTATGTGCTGCTGCTGCAATCAAATATATGAAAGAGTAAATCTTTAGTATGTGAATAAAGTAGGTCTGCTGCTTAACTTACAATAGCTATATTCTTGGTCTTGTTGTTTATTAGTCGGCTTATAAGCCTTTAAACTCTATTACACAAACATGCTGTCCTTGATCATATTTCATTGTATCACTAGTACCTGAAGCAACACCAAATCAGCTTTATGCCTTTTATTTTTAACACTGGGCTGTTAGACAGTATAGGTTTTTGTTTTTCATGCAATTTGTTTACAATAACGAAAACATAAAATAACTTCACAATAATCTTTTTAGTTAGAGCTCTCGCTGTTATCAGCAATGTGGAGCATAGATGAAAGGTCACAAATGTGCTTATAAGTTCCAAATGTGCTTAATTCATCTTTTTACGTATTCTGTATTTCACAAGAAATATGTATTTTAGTGGTCTCTGAGGGTTATGAGGAAAATGAATGTAAAATAACATGAAAGATGATAATAAGAATGTACATGTACCATTGTAAAACATGTACAGGGGGGGGGGGGGGGGGGCATTGCCTGCTGAGATTACAAAGTGAACTCAGGGCAGCCTTCAGACACATGACATTCTGCAGTCAGCCCTTTTGACTGGGCAGACGGTAACAAGTCCCACTCGTTTCCTTGAGGGAAAACAGTGAATTAAAATCATTACAGAGAAAGTCAGGGCAGAGACTGACAGACCTTTCATGATTAGGGAATATCACAGACTGGGTCTGTTTAAGAGCTGCAGTCTCACAGCAGCAGAGGTCTTACAGGCACATAATCTCATGTCCTCTGAAAGACTCTCAGCACGGCTCCTCTTAGACCACTTACCTATTGATTGCTCAGAGAAGCTTCAGATGATTTTTCTTTTATAAAGGTGCGTCACTCAAGTGGTGCATGAGCAAGCATTAAACAAGGCTTTCAAAAAATACTTTTTTTTTTTCAATTGTAAAACACCTAGAGCTAGCATTATCTTTTAGTGCAAATCCCATCCAAAATGAAGAGATGGAGGCTTTTAAAGCGGGCTACGGTGGGGGTGGGGGGTGTTGGCACTGGAGGGCAAATTGCTAAAGTGTGGAATCCCACATGGCCACAGGATTCAGTTGACAACAGAGAGTGGAGAAAGGCTGGTATGCTGGCGTGAAATTGTGCTGGTGGGCACCGCATGGCTGCAGGAGTGCAGACCACTTTGAGGGTCTGCTAATCAGCTGCACACAGACACATGAGCCGACTCGCTGCTGTTCCACGGGATAAACGCTCCTGCGGCCACAGCAGCCACAAGCAGCCTTTATTACCCAAAGATAACCTGTCCACATCAAGAAAAAAATTGACAGTTGGGGAAGTGGAGCACTGGAGACTTTATAGATGACAGCGTGGTCACAGATCATATGGGCGAGACAAGTAAGCTCAAGGTTAAGAAGTGTGAGGCTATGAACTATAGATGTGAAGGCATGGGTCTGGGCAGGTAGAGCGGTGCCTGGACATAAAAAGTTCCTCGCTGACAGATAAGGAGAAGTGAGTGGAAAACAGTGTCAGAGTTTGAAAAGGAGAGCAGCAGAAAGAGGAGGTGGAAGGGTATAAAAACAAAGGAGACACAGCAGTGTTACAGGGAGATAATAAGCAGCAGAGTGAGGAACAATAAAGATTGCTGAGGCAGGCAAGAGTGTGAGACTACAGCAGACAATGCAGGAGAGTTAGGACTGTACCTCCATAATGGGGAGGAGGACCGCAGAGCAGAACCACGGCTTGCCCCTCTCTCACAAACACTGTGTTCCGTGTCGTCCTGCTGAAGTTTTGCAGAACTGTTGAATATAAAATAGAAAAATGACAAATGTTCAGGGTTTGACAGCTGTAATAACTTTACCTGAAGGTGACACCTAGGACGGGTATTTGATTCTACAGAAAATTTCCCTGTCAGTTTACATTGCAAACAAGTCAAAACCTGTGAGTCCCCTGTTAATCACAGTACGCGCAGGAGACCATGTAGAGGGTGCACCAAAGAGATTACTTTCAACTTTAATTAAATGCTGCTGTGCTGTGTTAGAGAATACACATTGGGAAGACATATCAACCCCAAAGTCTTGGAAATACCAACCAAGTCCCAGGAGAGATCAAGCAAATACCTGCTGTGGTCAAATCTAAACTCCACTGATTAAAAATCCATCAAATCAAGACAAGCAGTCCTCATTACTTTGTGTATTTCACTGGTGCTAAAGACTGGTATAAAAAGGTACCATTAAATCAGAGAACATTTAACAAAAAACTCTCCCTGCATCTTAAAATGATAACAAGGATACCCATGGATATCGTTGTGAACTACTCTTTGCTTTACACATATTGTGTTTAAAAGCACACAAAAAAGAAGAAGTTCAAACAATACACAAAGCAGACATTTTGAAAACGACATTAATCATGTCAATTTGTCTGGTTTCAAAGGCGAAGCTGGTATAAAAGGGGCATTGGGGCTGTATTTTCTTGGCCACAAAAAGATTCTGTCCTTGTCAGTGCTACTTGCAATGTTTCTGCATTCAGGTGGATTGAAGATAAAATAAGACAGACTTTATTGATCCACTAATCTATTGAGTGAAAAATTCACTTGTTACTACAGCTCTAAGTAAAGGACAGAGATAAAACAAGTGATGGATAAAAAAGCAAGACAAAAAGACAATCAAATACAATATATATATATAATACATAATAAATATAATAATAATATATATAATATATATAATATAATAATACAGACAGTGATGCTGATGAAGAGTCTGACTGCAGATGGGATGAATGACCTGCAGTAGCGCTATTTCTTGTATTTGATGAGCATTTTTAAATTTGGCTGTTTGTTTTCTCACTTTGCAGCAGTCTTCCTGACTGTTGCACATCAATCAATCAACACATGCTCTCAAGGTTACCTTACAAAATACTGCATAAACTCGCCAGGGTTTCTTGAAATAATTCTTAAGGGGATACCTTATGTGATGGGGATGCAGAATAAAACGTCAGAGGAATAAATGCACCGAATTACTTGGCAGTCAAGCCAACACCTGTCCAGATGTTCTACTCTGGGCCAAAGTGTTTGACTGTCGTGGCAGGGCCAACACTGCCATTCCAGGAACCAAACTACTAGCATGGATACTAAAGTAGCTTGTGTACATTTTTACCATAGCAACCACACGGTTAATTCATTATAGGATTATTTGATCAACAGAACTTTTTATCGGAAAATCGTTTCGTAGTCATTAAATCATTTAGGTCATTAAATGGGAAGGGCAAGTCTGCTGGTTCATTACATTACATTGCTTGTCCAATATATGGTCATCTGTTTTTGATGCATTCTGTTTTGCTATAATTCACTTTTTTTCACTTTTATCTTGTGTTAAACAGTGTATCTCTTTAAGCACACATTTGCCACTCCTTAAAAGCCCAAACAGCACATGGCTTCAGGTAGGTGCCACACAAACAACCACCTTTGGACAGCACAGAAAAAACAAATCAGTCTGAAGGAATGGCAGTACAGCAATAGTATTAGTATAATATCAATATACGTATGTATATATACATTTATATATATTGTTAACTTCGGCAGGAATGCTTCTACCATTAACAATTATTCTCTGCTGTACTCGGCTTATTTTCCCATCCTGGTCTCGTCCTCAAAAATGATATCTGATTTGTCATCCACATCTGCCTGAATCCATCACTCACAGCCAGACTGTGGCAGGTTTTGTTCAGGTCAAGCCAAGATAATCCTGTTCAATAATTTTGGTCTCAGTATTGACCAAAACAAATAAACCATAGAGCAG
This sequence comes from Semicossyphus pulcher, assembly GCF_022749685.1. Classification (NCBI taxonomy): domain Eukaryota; kingdom Metazoa; phylum Chordata; class Actinopteri; order Labriformes; family Labridae; genus Semicossyphus; species Semicossyphus pulcher. Next base: position 27,879,562 of record NW_027211704.1, on the reverse strand, counting down.
CTCAACAACATGCTGTGACAAAAAAAGATATTTGGGCTCTGGGAACTTAATGAGCATTTTTCACTCTTTCCTGACATTTTCATAGACCAGTTAAACCAATTGGCAAACATCAGCCTTATTTGACTCACTTGTATATAACAACAGATTTAAGGGAAACAAAGTACAATTCATGTCTGTTTGGGAAGTACCTACAAAAATCTGCATTAGACTCTACTCACATGCAAACAGGACTTTTGCCTCCCTGCTGACGATGGTCCCAAATGTGTTGGTGGTGATGCACTGATACACTCCTCCATGATTGATAACACGAGGGTTATTGATCAACAGGTTCCCCTCTACAAGACTGTAATTTGGATCTGACTTTGTGTTTATTTCTCTCCCATCCACTTTCCACCTGTACAAAAATGATAAAATAATTATGAAAAACAAACATGATCACAATGATTATTATCATCCTCAAAAATATATGAAGTAAATATAAAGGGTTTTTTTGATCAAGGGTCCCATTAAAACTAAGTCCCTTTAAATCTTCTTTTATACTTTACACTGTTTATTTGGAAACACACATGGTTAAATAACCCTCCTATTTCTAATGAATAACTACACAGAAACGTAAATGTAGTCAATACATTAGCAAAGCCTGGTATCATTTAATGCTCAGCAAAGCAATTGCTCCACATTTATTGATGCTACTAACTGTACTGTCGCCTTAGAAACAGTCAAAGGCCACAAAAAACACTTACCTATAATGGGGAGGGGGGTTCCCCTTTGCTTTGCAATTAAACACCTGCTTATCATCTGCACTCAGTGGCAAAATACTGTCACTAGGCTCCTGGGTGAAGACAGGACCATGGCGTGTGTTCTCTGTGTCAAAAACCCCCAAAACATATTAGCTGTACAATGGTGCTGAGCAAGTAACACTGAATTAATGCGGAAATAAATCTCTCAGCTTTCAGAAAACTGTAAACCTCACACCGTATAATTAGCTGATGATATGGCTCTTTGAGTGGGTTCTGCATTTCATAAACCCTCTAGTGCACATGTCATGAGGCTGATTATGTTCTGCAGTGAGAGAGCAATTAACTAAAGATAACTCCATAGCATAAGGGCTAACTGACATACTACTATGCAGCCTTCAACAAAATATTCAGGGGTTTTTTTCTGCCCTCATTTACAGTCAGGATACATGCAGAGAACAATTCTATTTTTATTAGTAAAAATACTCAGGTAAGGGTAACAGTTTACAGCATACATGGAGTGAACTGAGTGTAGTGCACAAATGCTACCTTTTTCTAAACAGCTGAAAAAGTGTTTTGTGTCTTGGTTCGAGCCACTTTGATTGATTCCCATTTACGGAGTCAGGGATGTATACAAACAAAGTGTACACACAGAATGTGCTGCTGGCAGGCAGTACAATTTTGTTCTTGTGTTTCAAGTTTTGGACCACTTAAAAACAAAATTCTCCACATGTTTGGTAAAGTGTTCTGCTCTCCACACAGCCCCATGTACACAGAAACAGCAAATCGAGAAATCCAAAGCTGCTGTACCTATATATGGTTGCTATAATATGAATGGACAATTGCTGTTTTGGGAGGGAAAAAGCATAATTTGCAAAGATTGGCAATTAACCAAGCTGCTTACTTGACTTATGCTTTATTTCAACAACAATAATGCTAATGTAAGTACAATAACCTGTTTAAGCTGTGTACATGGGAGTTGCCATATCAGAGCATTGCCTCACTCTGGTTTTAATGTAATTATCAGTGAGCTTGCAGAGCTGTTGTCTATATGCATGTTGTTTGGGCATGATGTCTGCTCAGTGTGAGCTTGCTGTTTTGGTTGGCTCCATCCAAACAATCAATTCACAGGAGTAATTAACCGGTGAAGCACTAATTACTCCTGTGAAATCTAACATTTCTTCAATAGATGGGTGAGACTGGTGTCCACCCTCCCTCTCATCTGACACTGCATGTCATCTGCTGAGCTGCCATCTGTGTTTCTCTTGAAAAATAGTAATTTTTTTCTTTTAGTGCAATTGAGAGAAGGATATGCTTTTTTTTTTTGCTTTTTTTTTTTACACATCTCTAACCTTGAGTAGGACAAACAGGGCTCTTTCTGGCATCATTATCATCATCATCACCATCCTAATGAGAGTGGGAGTCTTTGCCTCAGGTAAGGGCCTTGTTTCCTCAGCCTCTGGGGGAGGTGCTTAATTTTTACCCTGGTTGCGATGTCCTTTGAATTAAACAAATTAATGAACCTTTAATAGCCACGCTGTTTCACCAGGGAAATGAACCAGTGGTTTGTGTGTATGCTTGAGAACAGGCCTTCCCTGTAAATACAGCAACTGGAGTGACCACTGGCACACATTAACACACAACCATACAAATTAAACCTAATGAGTTTTCATGAAAATGCACAAATATGTGGGTATGTATGCAACAGTACAGCATATGCCTCCTTTATTATAGCCTTTCATTCTTCTCTGGTGTTTGCAGGCTACGTAGTCATACCCCCAGTGAAACGGCTGACTTGAGATGAGATGCTAAATCAATGGAAAAGGAAGCATTCATTTCAACACACCACACAAGATCCCACACAATCCCACATCATAGGCTGTATACATTTAAATGTTTTTGTTTAATGACTTGCAAACGGTTATCTTTAGTTTACTATATCTGTCAAAATGCAACTGTCGACATTAAATCTCACTCAGTTGTGTAGGCTGCACAGGTTAACGTATCCGGACATGAAGTGGAAGCTGTAACTCCTGATCTGTAGCCCAAACAATATTAGGGAACTGAACGCTAATGCTACTCAGCTTTTCTCTCAGTGGTGAGGAGCACCCCAGCTAACCGTGGATCTATGTTGCTGGGAGAACAGCCGAATAAATAAGCGTTAAGCAAAGAGAATGATTTTATTTTTTATAATGCTGCACATTTTATGCAAGCAGCAGCAGTTGGAAGTAAAGCAAGAAAATAACATAATAAAACAGAGAAGGCAGAGAGTGAATTCTGTCCAATGGCTTAATCTCTCTCCAAGTTGAATTCAACAGTGAGTCACATTTATCTGAGGTGACTTGAACATTTTTTTATCTTGTTGCAGTTAACCAATGTTTATTTCAATAAGATGAATCTGAAGAACGACAGGGCAGTTTCACTTTACGGTGTGACAAGGAAAAATACCCCACTTAATTAAGATGTCTTGTCACAAATGCTTTGTGATTCTTGCTCTGAAATAATCAGTTTACCTCCTTAAAACTGAGGATGAATGTACAGATTTCTACATGTTTTTCCTAACTATTAACATACTGATGGTAGATTTTTCTAAGGTAAAAAAAAAAGCAAATCCCTTTCGAGAATGTTAGCCTTCCCTTTCGAATGAAACCTCAACATGCATGAGATAGAGGCAACCCCCCCTGGGAGAATGTGTGCATATCAGGTGTGTCATGAAAGGCGACTTGACATGGCAGCTCACCACATAGACACTCTTTGAGAGACAGAAGGAATAACAGTTCCCATGGCAACAACATCTTCATTTTCCAAGGTCAAAGATTCTCCTACTTCTCATCCAGTTGCCAGAGAGTGGAGAATATTTCTTGGGAAATTGCTCCTCAGTTTGGCTCTGGAAAAAAAGGAGGTCAAATGAGCATGGAGATGCAGTGTACATGCAACCTACAGGGAAAGAAGAAATTAGAGAGCCTTTAAAAATTGTTCAACTAAATAAGCAGAGCCAAATCCCATGATGAAAGTTCAGCTAAACACTGATACTGGGAGCCAATATGAAGTTTCAACATACTGCTGCTAACACTGCAGGAGCAAGTCAAGAAAAATAACGTTCTTAGCAGCAGCAACAGGTGACCCTGCAGGAAGTAATGCTGTTGGTTCAACTTATTTATATTATTGATATTTAATAATCCCCCATTCATTGTTTACAGTTTGGCAAATTGGCACCACTAAAAGTATACATAATTAGTCGTTAGCAGTTCCTGTTTTGAACCTACGCATTGATGTACTAGCAACTATGATATTAAAAAGGATTTACAGCTTTTCAAGTTTTACATAGCACCACCATGATTCCTATGCAAATTAAAGGGGGTGTATGCTGGGCTTAGCTTGCAAAGCAAATTTCATTGAAAGAGAGAAGAAAAATTAACATAATGTTGATATTTTTAATCAAACAAAAAGATACCTTACACACTTTTTATGTCATTGCCCAAAAAAACAACATAAAAAAAAAATCCCAAATACAAGGCACAGACAAAACCATTACACTCTCTCTTATCCTATGAAAATAAAAGACGCAGATTTGTTGACATGATTGCCTGACGATTTAATTGCTTTAGCTTACCACATGAATCATTCAAGGCGTACCATTCTAGACTTGTGCCAAAGTCATTTTTTTAAGTTCAAACTTTTATCAACTCTCCAAATAAATTAGATTCAGTACAAACATCACATTTCAGCTGTGTTTTAATAGGTATTGTCTCATAAGTATTTATTTTGCCGACTGCATGACACAAAACAGGACAGTTCAACAGTCATAGAGTAGAAGAGAAATAACATTATCAGATAGAAAGTGAAGTAGATTTATTCAGCTCTCTATTATTTATCTGAAGGGAGCACAATACTGATCATCCATGCTTCATCTTGTCAGTCATCATTATTGATTTGGTTTCAACTTTTTTAACCTTCTGCCTTTTTGTTTGTCATCCTGTCCGCAGTCTTGTCATGAGTCTCAATCAAATATGGAGAGATGGATCAATAACACAGGATCTGGTTTATATCTTTCCTTATGAGACTCTCTGAGTTGATGTATTTGCCTATGATGGAGAAAACCAATGATGAAACTTTATCCATCTAACAAGTGAAGTCAGTCTTTTGATCGACCCAAGATTCTGGGGATGACAGGTTCTCTTCTTTCAATAAACTGCTCTACCTAGTGCAGTTTCAGTCTTATTTTGACTCAAAATATAATAAGCATACAATACAATGCATAAGTTTATGACATATCCAATAAAGATTTATTTTTGGATCTGAAAAATCAATGCAAAATGTTTTCCAGAAGTGCAGTCAATACACCTGCAATCAATCCTATTTTAGCCCTGCACCTGTGAATAATTCCAAATCAATATAATTTAAAATTATGAGGCACTTTCCAAGCACTGTGTGAGTGTGGCAAGGCAAATAAGACTGCGATGAAAACACTCCTAACCTCTTTCTCAATCTTGGTCAAATTTTTTGACCCACAGTTTTAAATACCAGATTTCTTTCATGCATGTGAATTCAAAGTACTAGGATGCTCAACGAGGACTTTCAGCCATTGGTATTTAGTGGATTGTGAGGATATGGGAACCATTACAGTCCATTGCCTTGCTAGTCTAACAAGCCCCTGCAGCCTTGAGTCATTAGCGTACGTGCTCTCCCCGATAATCAATGTTAATTTATGTTCGCTGTAGTCAGCTGTCCACTTTCACTTTCAAGCTGATCACCTTTATTTTGTCTACTAGCGTTCTGCTCCCTTGTTCATTTTGCATGCAAAGTCAGACTCAAGGACCCTGATTGCATTTAGCTATTGACAGTAGCTATTATGCATAGTGTGGAAATCCAGAGGCCACAGTCCTGTAAGGTAAGTGAGGAAGCTGGCACTGTTCCTCTGTCAGATAGCACAACTCTGTTTTAATGATGCATAGGTTCTCTGCATCCTTGGGGAGGATGTGTTTCTTGGTCACAGTCCAGAAATTTAAAGTAGTTGCTTGTGATCCCCATGATTAATATATATACCCTAGAAAAAATACAATGGTAATAATTCTTGTGCCCGGCGGATGGTGGTCGCAGGTGTTGGAAATACCAAATGGGATGAGGCCAAGCTAATGGTGCCTGGAAGGGAAGCTATCTGTCAGGGATAATCCCTAATACTGTAACACCCCAGCACAGATAATGTGCTTCCACCGCCTGTCTCACTAGCCCGTGATATTGAGATAGCTGTGGAGAAAAGATTAAACGAGGAATGGATATTGACATGGATAAATGTATGTAACCAGAGCAAGTATTGCATGGTTAAATATTAAGTGATGATTAGCTTCCCACTTTGGAATAGCCAAACTAGGCTAAGAAAAAAAGGGGAGGATGGTGTCCTGTGAACTCCGGTGAGCCTTGTTCAGCTTCATTACACTCTGAGTAATTGGTTAAACACGTGACAACAGAAATTAACTTCAGCAGCCTTGTGAGAGGTAATTAAAGTTTTTTTCCCTCCCATTTTTAGGAAGGGCATGTAATGAACAAATGGCATTCAGCATCACACTGAGCCCCATAAAGACGACAACCTGACAACACATTATCGTGCCTCAGCCTCAGATTATGTTTTCTATATATTTAGCCTCAGGCCTAAACAGCTTGAAAACATATAGTCTAATTGTTCAATAAACTGATGCTGATATTAAAATATGTGTTATCTGTATAAGGTTTAATTTACAGCTTGTTTTCATCCTAGGTGTCATGCTGTTAATATCCAGAAAAACCTCCTAATCTTATATTACAGTCCATCTTAAATCCAGCCAGCCAAAGGGGAGCATGAGCAGTGCGTCAGTTCAGATGGCAGTCTGTCACACACTGGGGATTGGATATTACACACTGACTAAGAGAGGGATGTGAATATTAAAAGCTAACATCACATCAGTTCAATATAGTGTCGGCGAACAAAGCCTTACATTAAGTTTGGGTGTGGAACAAGCAGGGTGTGGGATGACTACTAATCAAAGTCAACTTTTGCTTACACTTGGAGAGTTAGGTGTATAAGAAAGTTATAAGCAGCTCCTTTATTGTATTGTTTGAATAATGGTATGCGTCATTATAAATTGTCCATTTATTTTATTTTTCTCTAAGTAGCAATCAGTTTTAGTCTCATATGGCAATAAGCAGTAATTGCTGGTGTGTATTTGGACCTTACTCTGATAAAAAACCTATACAGCAACCTAGCTGAGCTTTGAACTGTTTGTCTTTATCTGAGCATTACATTTGTTTTTTTCTGTGGATTATTGTTCATGAAGTTTTATCATCTGTAGCCTTTGATCTTTTCTTAGTACACAGCTCCCGCCTGCTGTCACTGGCATACAAGTGGATGGATCATCCACCGACTAGTTAAGCCTGCAAAATTATTTAATCTTAAAGAAAGAAATAGTTGTGAAATAATAAAGGACATTCATATTTTGTTCAATAAAAAAGTTACAAAAATTAATTTAAAATAATATATATTATGTAATGCCATTGTATTATTTTCTTACTTTATTTGATATTTTCATATTTTTTTAAATGAACACAATTCTATTAATATGTTCCTAGTGTCTAGTGCAGCTTGGGAGAAAACAACTGTTTATGCAAGACTGACAAAAAAAAAAGTTAGACTATGGTTTACTTGTAATGGCAGCAGTTGCCTGATGAATAAAGGAACCTTAAGCTCTGGAGCTTCTTAGCCTAGGGGGCGTATACCTCCACCCAGAGGCAGAATGCATAATATATTCATCATTTCTGTATTGACACTCCGCTTGTGAAATAATTATTTAATTATCTGGAGTATGATTATGGCAGCAGTTAAATAGTTTATTCAGAATACTTTATGTTGTAGCTCTGGCTAAGGATGGTAGCAGTTGTAAAGCGTGTTTGCTTAATAGACATGTGGCTCAAATGTAAAAGAAATCAATGGCGGTGGGAGAGAGAGGCTAGAAGAGGCGTAAGCTCGTCCTGAAAAAGGCTGAGCCCCCCCCTTAACCCCCCCTTCCCACAGTGCTTTTGTGAGGAAAAACAATTATGGAAATCAAAAGTATATAAATAATACATGTCTAAGTTTGAAAAACTTTCCTAAAAAATGTTTTAGTTAGAAAGTGACATTGAACCTTTACCGCATTTACATTGATTGTTGATGGATTTGATTGGTTGGTTCAAAAGGTCGCAAGTGCGGGATAATGTCAGCGCCAGTTTCTAGTCTTGATCACTTTGGTAAGCTTTCACTGCTGTAGCTGTGGTAACACTGGGCAACAAGAAACCTGGTGCTCCTGTCGATTTAAGCCAAGGTCCAGACCAATTTTACTGATGGCCAGATGTTTTGTCAGAGGGGTACATTCGACCCGAACAAAGGAGACAAAGACAGTGCTCAAGCTTTCAAAATATTTAGTTCACTATATAAAATGAGCACAAAAAACAACATAAACTACTATAATCTGTATTTGTTTCAGCAATCATGATTGTAGACATGGGGGGGGGGTCCAAGCTCAGTGTTACAGGGGCACTTTTTTCAACCTGACGCCTGGCACCCATGATGTATAAGTAGCAAAAGTACTTGCGCCTACTTTAGCACCCATGGGCGGGTTGGTCTTAAAATGAGCAATAGTTTGGCGCACAGTTGGTGTGTTGCCATCTTGAGAACGCTGAATGCGACTGTACCATAGACCAACAAAAACCCAGTCTAAAGTCTATGGTGCAGTACTGTCCTAGTATTGATGAGGGCGCATTAAAAAGATAGTAAGATAGGCATACGTATTTGAGTTCACAACACACTTCCACTCTACTTGTTAAACAGACAGGGATGCACAGAACCGCTCCTACTCCTTTGTCCCATTAAAAAACTAAATTTGAATGTATCAGCAAATGCACTGATATTTATTGAGGGCTGTGAGATGGCAAGCTTTTGTTTTCCTGTCTCTTGACATCTTTATATTCCTTTTGGAATGAGGCCGGTCTGCTCAACACCACCTCTTACACGCCTGCTTCACCTCAGAGAGATTCCCGTTCAAGCCCGCGCGGGCCAAAAACTCACACTCTGATGCGTGCTCTCTATATACACACAGAAATCAAAGCAGTCACACGCAACAAAGATTATTTAATCCTCAAACCTAACTACCAGTGCAACCAACAATCGTGCCCATAGATATTGATACAGACTCAGTGTCCATTATTCGTCCAGTAGAGAATATAGCTGTGGATGCCAGTAGTAAAAATGTGTATAGAAATGTTTACAGCCTACCTTTCTTTGATGTTAACACAGAACGTAAATTAACAGAAGATCCTGCTGGATACTGTCAGAACAAAAATTTGCAGAACAAACAAAGCGTCTCTCTTAATTTGGAAAAGCTCTAATCGTTTTTTAAGATGTTAGATTGCTTAAGCGGATATAACTTCAGTCCGAGCATCAACATACAGTGTATCATACAGTAGCCTGTGTGTGTTCTGCTTGAGGGCACAAAAGGAGAAGAGAAGTTAAATGAAAAGGCCAAAGCCTGTGTAAATAGCAACGTGCCTGTCTCCAGGCGCACCTGACTTTGAAAGGGAATAAGAGTTGACACTCTGATTGGGTTTATTAATGTTATGCCCAAAACACACCTATGTATAAAAGAGACCCTTTTGCTCCCTGCATCTCACTTGGCACCCAGGTTGTGCACCACATAACTAGTAAAGTAGGTGATCTGACATGCCCTAATAGACTTTGCACCATGGGCTTCAGACCATTTAAATAGGGCCCTTAAACTTAAATTCCACATGGCACATCAGTACTGTAAACTAACAAAGACATAGAAACTTACAGTGCTGTAGCCTTTGTCTGTTTTCTGTCTGCTTACATTTTTAACTTTTTCCAATATTATTTCTTACGCTGGATATAAAGGTTAGGAGTTCAACATCACATTTTCTGTGACTACTGAAATATATAACCAGCAATCAGTTAGAGATTCAAAGAACCCAACTCACAGATATATCTGTCCACACACACATTTTAAGAAGAGCTAACTATGCTTCCAGCACTCCAGCAAAAAACATCTGTGGTCATTTATGGCATTTAATCAATCATGAAGACCACAAGACAAGCATGTTTTCCACTGATTGAGTAATCAGAGAGTAAGTGGAGTCTGGTCACTGACACAATCCGCTCTTTGGCCATTTAAGAGAGAGAGAGAGAGAGTAAAAAGAGGGAAATAAAGATGGCTCAGAGAAGTAAAAAAATATTTAACTGCTTTAATGATTTAAATGATATTAAGTATTATATATGGGATTATTCAATCAGCATTAGAGATCAAAACAAATTCTCTTCTGCTCATTTTGAACACAACGCTGTCATGTCTTGATGAATCTGAAATATTTGAATAATTCCTACAATACATTGCAATATTAATGTTGTATATTATTATATATTATATCTAGTGTATCATATCTAGTCATATGTGGTGTTGTAAATGTTTCTGTTACTCATGCATCAACCCCAAAGAGACATGTGAATCAAAAATGTAGCAGACAGAATACAAAATCATATCACAGAAATGTGTTGGTCACGATGGTCCTTTAGCAGGCGTGTGTCACCAACAGCAGGGGGTTGCAGGGAGACATCCCTTCCATTGCTCTGCCACCAGAAGATGTTCCAGAATTAAAAGAGCGAGACATTGAGGAATGGTAATTCCTGGTTGATGATACTGTATGGACACCAGCAGAGATTTGACAGTTTTTTGCTGTTGTTGTCATCTACATAGTTTGCTATATGTTTGCAAGCTAATGTAGTGTGACTGCATCCAAAAGTGCAAACACTAATGAGAGACATGAGCTCAAGGTTCCTCCTGTGAACCAGTTAGGAACTGCAAAAATAGACACCCATTTCCGTCAAACTATATGCCTACATTGTTCAACTAAAGTGTAGCGGTAACTACCTTTTTGGATTAGAAATTTACTCTCGTTGAAAGGGGCACCACCTCCGATTAGGAGGAAAATAAACAGATAGGATTACAGGAAAATTTATCAGTCTCGTTATCTTTTTAGTAAGATCTGAACACATTGACCATAGTTCTGTAATGACAAATATAGACAGACAACGACTTTGATCAATAAATGAAGACCTTTTATTTATAATAAAATGATGATTAATAAGTGAATAAGTGAGCATACAATGAATATAAACACTTAAAGAAAACTGTTACCTGGTTATGAACTAAAGTATTAACTTGGCGATAGTGATAAAGAATATGATTTGATTTAGTTTATGGCGGATAAACGGACGGGTCGGATATCACGTAGATCTCTAAATTTGGAATGGTGAAATTTCAAATATTATACGCTACATCAACTTTTGATCACAGCAGTGTCGGGTGTTTTATGCCTACTTGTTGCAGCGTTGTCAGAGGGCTTCTCCGGTGGGGTCCAGCTGTAGTTCGCTCCAGTCGGCGGCGTCAAGGGCTCCGCAACGGGTCTCCACCCGGTGAAAGGCCGTCACTGCCGGTCGACGAATGCAAGGATCGAGGTTACTTTAGCTGGCCCGAGCATCCACCACGGTGGATCGGTAGAAGTCTCTGGTTAACTGCCTGGGCAAAACACGCTGGTCCCGCGTTCAGTGCTAATCTCGCCGGCCGGACGATAATACCTTCAAACTATAAAAGCGGGTTTTACTGATGTAGAAAAAGAAAGAAAATCAAGCTTGCTGAGCTGGATACAATTACGCGTTACTTTGACGGTCAAGAAGTTAAGGAAAGTACGAAACAAAAGAAAGTCCGGAGAAAATAATTAAGGTTAAGAGGAGTATATATGGCTCTTTGGTGGACCGTGAATCCCAAAGGGGAAAAGAAAAAGAAGCGCGGACAAAAGAAAGTTTGTGGTTTTATCAGTGTTGTGACTCGTCACTTTGTGGGCGGTCTCGAGCTCTCATCTTACCGCCACAAACTTTCTTCGTTTAAAATAAAGGAAATTTCCTGTATAATCAAGTAGTTATTCGTTTACTTAATTTTCGCACAAAGTAACATATTCTTTATCACTTGTCAATAGATGTTAAGCAGTTGTTTTTTAAAACACACATTAAATGAAAATAGGAACATAATCATGAACACAAGATAACTACGGCAAACAAACTTCATAAGCATTATAGAGGGTGCATGCAATTCCTAATCAATTGGTTGCCAGATCTAACTTTAGCGTTACTACATTAAAAGAAATAGGGGTTAAATGACTCGTTTTAATAAAGATCGCCGGATTATCAATAATTCACAGACGTATTTCAACATGTCCACTGGATGGCAGTATGACCATACGGTAGAAGTTACCGTATAATTGTAATTTCATATCTCAGTAAAAATATAATGTACAGAAGCGGGAATTGAACCATTTTGCAGGGAAACACAAATTGAGTAACATGAACTTTTTTCCTGAATGATTGGACCACAAGTTTACCTTAATTCAGAACTGATCAAAAAGTACTTCAGAACACACACAAGAATGCTCTTAAATTTATGACTGGCGTCTGTTTTCACAGTGAGAGTAGGAGAGAGGAGGAGGTGTTAGGTGTGTTTATGTTGAGATGAGAGAGAGAGGAGAGACAGATAAAACATAGGAAAGGCAACCATTGTTATTCAGTGTCCTTATCAACCAATTCTTGTTGATTCGCCTTTTGGTCCTGTCAGAGGGTACATGTTTACGTGTTAATTCCTTTGATTGTGAACAAAGACAATTCTACCCAGGCTCGACCATAGAGGTCTGAGGGTCGTTGTTGATTCACCCCTTTATCTCCTAAAGGGTGGTTTCTTGAAGTGTCCGAGGACTTGATAGTCCGCTGGGAAATGTTACTTTTGTCACCTTTATGACTTTGAGTGTAAAACCACTGAGAAGGTTCCAGGATGTCTGGTAAACATCCTCCCCGGTGTTAATCCAAAGGTCCATTAGTTGGAAAGGAAGGCATTTAGCGTTAACACTCACCGATAAATGGCTATCAGTATTGCCACACTAGTGAGGTCCACCTCTGTCCTCGCTACAAAAGTATGGAGAGCTGAAACTGCTATAATCAAAATTAAAAAAATAAATATCTCAAATAAATAAATAAGTAAATAAAATAAAGACGGAAATGTGGAAATAAAAACCTCAATTATCAAATAAATGTATATTCAGATATATAAAAATGAATAAATGAAATGTTTTCATTTATTTGACAAATTCCTTATTTTTGTATTCATTTATTTTCATATTTAATTATTTCCCAATTTATTATTTTCTGTTTACATTTATATCTGCTTTTCTTTATTTTCCTATTTATTTATTTCTGTATTTATTCATTTCTGTCTACATTTATTTCTGTATTTCTTCATCCGTATGTAAATGAGTAGGCGTGTCTTGGCTATCCAGGCATTAGCAATCAAACCCACACACCACAGTTCTGGGTTTATGTGTTGAGGTCTATGCCCAGAGCTGCGAATATGGTGGTACTGCCAGTAGTTGGTGAGGGCTGTGTAGAAAAATGCCACAACTGAAGGAAATTAGGCAACATTGTCAAGGTAATATTGACAACAGCCTAGCAAGCTAACGCTATGTTAGGTAGCAAGCTGTCCTTGTAAACTTAAAACAATTAAAACTAGGATATCAACAGTTTCAGTGTTGGAGCTGTAACTGTTAACTTATGTGTAACTTATGCCTTATTAATATTTCAGTTATATGGTAAGCGCTTCAACCAGTGCATGAGGATAACTTCATGTAATGTTTATGTTCACTGTCAAGTGTAGTCAGTAGTCAACCCTAACTCATGAATCAAACACACCAATCATGTTAGACTATACTTCTCCCTCTAGATCTAGCATCTGATCAGATAGCTGCCATGCGCTCTGTTTCATAGCTCCTGCGAGAGGTGGCTGATTGCCTAGACAATCTAGAACAAGTATGAGCCATCCATTGCTAGTTGCATATAGCTAGGCAAGCATTGCTTCTTCAGGTAATTTCCGGAAACTGTGGGGAGCTAGACATATACAACCGATCTGTGGACTCTCATATGATCAACCAATGGCTGTTAAGTGATACAATCAAGACACTCCTGCTCATTTACATACGAATGAAGAAATACAGAAATAAATAAATAGGGAAATAAATGAATAGGAAAGTAAAGAAAAACAGATATAAATGTAAACAGAAAAGAATAAATTGGGAAAGAATTAAATATACAAATAAATGAATACAACCATAAGGAATTTGTCAAATAAATAAAAATATTTAATTTATTTATTTTTATATGTCTGAATATATTTATTTATTTTTAAATTAACACAAACATTTATTTGATAATTGAGGCTTTATTTCTGCATTTCTGTCTTAATTATTTTATTTACTTATTTATTTATTTGAGATATTTATTTATTTATTTTTGATTATCGCAGTTTCAGTCCTCCATACTAAAGGTGAGGCTTGAAAGAATTTATTCGACAAGTAAAGAAAAACTTCAGAAAATGTAAACACTTCAAGTCACTTGTGCCTTAGTGTGTTATGTGAATACTTTAGGCAAGTAAATTAAAGATAATGTAAATAAGGAGATGAAATGCTTGAATCCACATTTATGGGGCCAGCCTGCAGATATGGAGCCACACAGACAAATTTGGAGTGTGATTTGTTTGTAACTTGTAAACAGTTCCAAACTTCTAATGACACTAAATGCCAGGGAGTTTAATCTTGACTTAATATGCATAAATCAAGTAGATCTGCTCCACACCACTATGGTCAATCTATCAGATTGTAACTGTAGATCATCATGTGTACCATATAAAATATTCACATGACTAAGAACAATTCTTACTATATAATTTTTTCAGTTATTCACTCATGACACTACCAAGTGTTTAAGACAACAATTTTTATACTACTTATTAACTGGTCCAATTCTGGGATGCTTTACGCCAACTTGAAATTATTTTGAAATAGAAAATTAAGACTAATAACATATTTATTTTTTTTAATTCTTGGTAACATTATTGATTATTTTCAATTACTATTACAATAACTTTGTGTAACTACCTTACTTGGTTGGGAAAGTAATCGAGCTAGCATCAATTTAAGCTACAGAGAGTGAAATTACAATAGATTAATAGCTACTGACTCTCAAATCAAAGCTAATGTTCCATACGCTGATGCCATTTTTTTTTCTCCTTTTGTGTATCTCTCAACAAAAGCCCATCCAGCCAGTGTACAGTCGTTGAGAAAACAGCTTGTCAGTTCTTCGATTCATTTTCCACCTGTTACAGTAAACACTGAAGTCCATTTTACTAGAAATAACCATACTAGCCTGAAGACCTTCCAGCCATCATCTAGAAGTCACTGGGCGAGAGGGGGGGTACACCCTGGACAGCTCGGCAGAAATCATTGGACTGACACACATTCACTCACATCCACATCTATGGGTAATTTTAGAGTCACCAATTAAGAACATGCAAACTGGACACAGAAAGGCCCCCATGTCCGAACCGGAATTTGAACCGGGAACTTTCTAGCTTTGAAGCGCGATAACCACTGCACCACTGCACCACCACTAAGCCCATGTTTACCTTTTACATTTTTTTTTTTTTTTTGCGTCATAAATTCTGCATCATGTTTTAAACTAGAGAGGACTTTGTAGAAGAAATTAATAATCTTCAGGTCCGATTCAGTGGCTGGTTCAGATGAGTTTTATTCACTGCGCAGTGGAGAGAGATCATCACAGCAAGTTGTAGAAAACCTCTCTGACTAGAGTCAGCTCTAGTCAGATTATATATCTTGGGTCACAGTAAACAAAGGGCTAACCAAAAGGGCTATGCTTATTGAAATCGAGCAACAAAGGGCAATACACAACCAAGATGAAAGAAGCTACGGTGTCATTCTCAGAGGGGGGTGTCTGGGGGACCAAACTAACAAGAGGGTTCAAGCTAGCTTCTCGAGGCTCATACAGTGGTCTTAGGTGTGAAGAACTCAGTCTGATGGCTAAACAAATGTATAGAAGGAAGTTAATCACAGGGGTTCCTTTGGAAACATCAAAACCTTGATTAACACTGATGTGATAGGAAGGAAAAAGAATACACTCTGATGTTGTTCAGCTCTGAAGTTACAATTTGTTGAGACAATTTAACTAAAAGTAGAAAGGTGGAACGAATTGTGAAGAAAACCATAATTATTTAAGATGTTAACAAATACAGAATTAAAGCTATAAATTCTGTTTCCACAACTTCCAGGTAAATTTTTCAAGTTTCTGTCACATAGAGAGGATTATCTCCTCAAGATTCTCTCAACTATGATGGCAGTGTGGGTATCTGTAATTAAATCACACCACTGAAGTCTGCTTAAGGCCAGTTGGCCTTGAACAAGATAACAGTACTTGAGGCTTTTATTAAGCAAGGCTTTGCCTTCAACTGTGAACAGGTGTTTAACTTGGGCTAAATTCTCAACATCCAAACTTCTGAGATTGAAGATTTTAGCAACAGGGGTGGCCACAAGTTGAGCTGCATCAAGGTGGATGATCTTATGAAGTAGCAATCTTATTCTTTTTCTCCTTATTTTCAATAGCCAGTATTTTAATGCCTTAACTGTCACAGGCAGGATTATGGCATGAGCCACTGTTGATTGATTACATATAAAAAAAATATGACATTTCCTGTACTTCTATACTTACTCCACAGTAACATGAAATTGAAACATGAAATGGAAATAACTTCTGAAACCCTAATGCCCTGCCTTTTCAGTTGGCCTCAGTGTGTAGCTGCTCTGATGCAACTTAGAGGCTGCCTCTTTCAAAGAACGGGGGCAACAAAGGTATAGCCTCCGCATGACTCCAGATGCACCTCCTCTCTAAATGAGGCAGTTCATAAAGAACATTATAAACTGGACTTGTACTGTGGGACCCAACATATGTCCCACTTTACTGAATAATGAAATGTGTTTCTACAACAGATAACATTTATTAGGATGTACAAAGTCAGATATCACAAACATGTACTTTCAGCCAAATACACCAAAACTAATGACCTGATTGTCTGCAGTGGCACCACAAAGGCCATTTACTGTGTGTAATTTGGTATTCAAAAAGAAAGACTCCAGCAGAGCTAACACAAAAAAATGACTGATTAATTCTGCAGGGGGGACAGAGCTTTGCATGCACTGGCCATAATAAAAAATACTCTATATTCACTTGATTAGACTGTAAGAACCAGAGGCAGAAAGACTTTTTTCTTTGAGAAAAGTAAATGGCTAACGTTTTTACACAAAGGAGTATTTTTAGGAAAAATAGGTAACGGGTCTTAGGTATTATGCATGAGCTGTTCTTGAGGAAATCATAAAAGCTTGCTATCAATTTCCTTTGGAAATGTGTCTGGATGAGCTAATTTTTTTCAAAAAGTAAAATGTTTTAAAATTCAAGTGTTCATAAAAAACAAATTCTAAACAGTTGATGCTATCATGATTAAATTGGTTTATTCCAGTAAACCTTGACCCTGTTTGTTATATTTGGACATAATGTTTACTTTGTTGTTGATCATTTTCAAAGGCCGGGGGGTATACTACAAAGCAGGATTTGCGGTTATTGGGGTAACTTCAGAGTTAACTCCGAGTTTTCAGTACTACGAAAGGTGGTTCACTTCTTACCAGGGTAGATCACCATGGTAACTTATGCTAAACACCTAACCTGCTCCGGAGCAGGTTATGTCCGAGATAAGAGATTAACCTGAACTACACGCCACCTACTGACCAATCAGGTCTCTTGATTTAGGAGCTCTGTGAGCAGATCATGAGAGGGAGGAGGGAGGGAGACTGGTAAAACACCTCCACTTTATCATAGGAGTTTTTAAAATATATTCATGAAAGATAGTCATTGTGCTTTACTGATGTATATCTACAGACAACTGACATCAACAGAGACAGTTAAAAACACTGAAGCCTGAATTACTTTTGTAAGATATGAAAGTAAGCATTTGTACAGCTTTAAATTGTGGTTTTATAGGCTATTGATTTTATATTTGCTTCATGGGTCCGTTTGATACAGCTGAGAGAATAAGGTCTAAATCTGCCACTAACAAAAATACATCTGTGCAACGTATTCATCTCATGTAACACCCAAGTGTTATAATAAATGTCATTATTATAACACATTTGCACATTTACACAGTCCGTGTTTTTTTGCTATTTGTCCTTCCTGCAGTCAGCAGCTGAAGCTGAGAGGATTTTTGTCTGGAATATGTGCAATTTCTTCATATCTTTCTAAAATCATAGTTTGCTCTGAGTTTGTAAAATATGTCGATCAGCTGACGGCAGACTTACCCGTGTTTAGATTGGTCGTGTGCTCCAAACAACGGCCCTTTAATGTGAACGCGCTCATAGAAACCCTGGGTTGACTTATCAAGTTGATAACCAGCGTCTTGTGACAGTTAAGTGCAATGTCCTTTGTTAGGTTAAGTGAAGCCAGATCAGGAAAGAGACCCTGGGTATGTTGAACTCGCTTCCTAGTATACCCCCCTGGTCGTTGTAGGGGTCACTGATGAGCTGACTGTAGATTGGTCTGTGGGATGAGCAGTGTTAGGAGCCAGGGGAACCCAAGAGGGGTACCATGCCTATGCCAGCACGCACGCGCACACGCACATGCACACGCACACACACACACACACACACACACCTCCTATAGGTATGGCCAAGGCAGCTACAAAAAACAACCATATGAGTTGATTAAAATTGATATATCATTTGTTTCTGGGCAATTCACAAAACTTCTGAGAGTGTTTGTTTAGATTATTGTTTATGCAACTGTTATAGGGTCATCCAAATAAAATGTTTCCGTGCTGTGTGCCATAAAACTGACATGACACACATGTTTCTTGGGATATGCACTACATTAGAAGTATATAACCTAGGTTGACTTATTTATTTCGTTGATAGGCAGGAGAGGCTAGTTGGTTTTCCTCAATGTGGAAAATAAATTGTAGATCACACAGACATTTCATCACTTTTCATTGCTACTGTTAAATTTTTCTCTCCCTATACTGCCTGTCTCCAAGTGAAAATAGTTGAAAACCACGTCAGAGGAAGCAATCGCCAACATCTTTCAAATGTTCAACCTAACATCCCATGGTTACTCCAAACTTTCCTACCACATTTTCAATCTCAACCTTGAAAACCAAGTCAGAAGTAGCCATCTCCATCATCTTTTATAAGTTTAACCTCCTATGGTCACTCCAAAGTTTCCTGCCGCATGTTCATTCTGTACCTTGTGACTCCACAGATCAGGCACACTAACTAAAATAAATATACGTATATATATATAAAATACCTTCTTTAACAGAAACAGTCAAACACTCAGTATGTTGAGCATATTATTCTATGCATATTGGTTTTATTTGAGGTAATCTTTTTGTTCAGCTCCCTGATTCGAAAAAGATTCTGTTCTCTTAGGCCCCATCTAAACTTTTCAATACAATTGTAAAGGAAATTAAAGCGATATAAATATCAATACACTTTTATTCTAATTCTGTCGCTCTTCAGCAAGATCACAAGTTTTACTGAAAAAGATAGTGGTAAACCGTCTGAAGCAGTTTTGGAATGGTTAACATTAGAATAAAAAGAGTAACTTCTGGACAACAAGAGTTTGTTTAGAATAAGTAGAAGACCTGGAGACAGTACTAGGAAGCAGGATTCAGGGTAGAAGACACACGTAAGCAATTTCCACTGCAGTTATTAGTTCAATAAAAATATACTTAATCAGAGTGAATGAAACAATCAAAATGAGGCGACTGTACTGTCCAGTCGTATATTCAGTAACAACTTTAGATTGACCCTTCCACTGTAGTTATTAGACGTACTATATCCTGCCACTGTAGTTACTATACTTACTATACCCTGCCGCTGTAGTGACTATACTTACTATACCCTGCCGCTGTGATTACTATACTTACTATACCCTGCCGCTGTAGTTACTATACTTAGTATACCCTCCCGCTGTAGTTACTATACTTACTGTGCCCTGCAACTGTAGTAAGTATACTTACTATACTCTGCCGCTGTAGTTACTATACCATGCAATTGTATTTACTATACTTACTATACCATCCAGCTGTAGTTAATATACTTACTATACCCTGCAACTGTAGTTACTATACTTACTATACCCTGCCACTGTGGTTACTATACTAACTATACCCTCCTGCTGCAGTTACTATACTTACTATATCCTGCCGCTGTAGTTACTGTACTTACTATACCCTCTGACTGTAGTTACTATACTTACTATACCCTCCAGCTGTAGTTACTATGCTTACTATACCCTCCAGCTGTAGTTACTATACTTGCTATACCCTGCCGCTGTAGCTACTATACTTACGATACCCTGCCGCTGTAGTTACTATACCCTGCAATTGTAGTTACTATACTTACTATACCGTCTAGCTGTAGTTACTATACCGTGCAACTGAAGTTACTATACTTACTATACCCTGCCACTGTAGTTACTATACTAACTATACCCTCCCGCTGCAATTACTATACTTACTATATCCTGCTGCCGTAGTTACTATACTAACTATACCCTGCCGCTGTCGTTACTATACTTAATATACCCTGCAACTGTAGTTACTATACTTACTATACCCTGCCGCTATAGTTACTATACTTAATATACCCTGCAACTGTAGTTACTATACTTACTATACCCTGCCGCTATAGTTGCTATACTTACTATAACCTGCCACTGTAGTTACTTAATTTATAAAAAGGAAATGAAACAAGACAAAAACAGCTTCTCTGGAGAATAACATTAAAGCTTGTATGGGTAACTTTTGGTGCTATAATGGAGGTTCACTTCTTCCAGGGTACATCTCCAAAGAAACCTGCTCCAAACGAAAGAACAGATGAAACAAATTAAAGCATTGCCTACTGATAAATCAATTATCTCTGAAAGTTATTACGTCATTAGAAGATCCCTTGAAGCTTGGTGCGAGATTATAAAAGGATCTCTAAGGAGGGTAAGGTGTTAAGAGACTGGCAAAGCCCTTTGGCTATTCCGACTCTTTTTTTATGTGTGAGATATGTATTGTTCTTTTAACCAATATCATGCTACAACGGATGCTACAACTAAAACTGATTCAAGCACTAAAACCTTGTTCTTTTGGTACTCAGAAGATGTAAAACCAGGCATCCGAATCTGAATTAGGTTTATATAATAATTCTGAATTCGCTTCCCAGTCTGTTTGATACCTCCTGGTCATACACAGCATTAAAATACATTAAGCAACACATTCATTTAATGAAATACACAAATTAAATTAGGCATATCTAATCATGCCACAATAATTTAGACATTGTAGATATAAGTATTAACTTGCCTGTTCACAAACATGTGGATTTCTTTACAGCTTACACCTTTCAGCATTTTTCAGATACCACTGATCTGCTTTTATTGTGGATTATGTGTTTTATGTGTTTTCACATAACGCTCTGCTGAGGCTGACTTGTCCATGTTTGCAGATGGTCAAATGCTGACAACACAGCCCTTTTTATCCGTCCTTTATTTCAACGTGACTTACATGCAGCTCAACCTAGTGAACTGATTAGATTCAAGTGGTCTACTCACTCCAATGTGAGATTGATGTTCATTTATTTGTCACTGTGCATATGGTTCTTTACTTCCTGACCCCATAAAACCCAGTAATGGGGGCGGATTGACACAGCTCTTTCACCCACATCTGCTTTTTTAGCCCTCACCTTACATGTGACAATTAATGCATTTCTGATTGATTTAGCACAAAGTCAGAATATGAATTATGATTCACTATTCTGTCATCATTCAGCTATGCCTTTCTTTGTGTCCAGCAGTTTTTACACTATATATGAAGCTTGTCTTACCTTCAAACAATCATATATATAGAACCTTATCCATTCCAAGACAAATTTGTTGGATATTTTTCCTCTAAGGGCTACGGATATATTACACATATTTTGAAGAGTAAGATGAAAATCTCAATAACTACATGATTTGTAATGCCTTTGGTGTCATTTCTGGGAAATCATCCTAAAATGGTATCAGGTTTTTGTAAAAGTTCTAACGTTTTCTCTATCTCTCCATGCGCATAACATTTATTTCAAGCCCTTCTCTACATGTGCAGGTATCACATGGCCTGTTGGAAACCCCACTAAGTGCCCACGGCAAGAGAGTCACATTACAGCAGCTGTACAGATTATGAATGATAGGGAAGCTCTTTTCACATTCCTTTAAGTGCCACAAATGAATAATTCATGGTTTCAAATTTCAGGCCTCCAAATATTCAACTCTGTTGTATCAGGCCTTTCCTCTCAAATTGATTGCCTCCAGTGCAAGTGATGCATTAGCTGGTCCAGAGCCCATTCAGTGGAAGGACCTGAAAGAGTCTGATGTGTTTCTTAAAATGATAACTGAAACAAAAAAGCAGTACAGCTAATTTAGAAACTTGCAGTACAGGAAGTATTTTTATTGACTTGCTGAAGCTATATTTTAAAAATATTTTACAGTGTCTACAGTATTTGCAAATTATGTTTATGTTGTCCATCATAACAAGTATGTTGTTGCAATTTTATAAGTTAATAAAATACACTACTCAAAAAAATTAAGGGAACACTTAATCGTCACATTATAACACCAAGTCAGTTAAACTTCAGGGATATCAATCTGTCCTTTTAGGAAGCACAAGTGATTGTGAATCAATTTCACCTGCTATGGTGCAAATTAAAGAGACAACAGGTGCAATGGAGAGGCAAAAGCAAGACAACCCCCAAAAAGGGAATGGTTTTGCATGTGGTGGCCACAGACAGTTGCTCTCTCCTGATACTTCCTGACTGATTCTTCTTTAGTTTTGTGTTCTGCTAGTGTCCTTGTCACTACTGGTAGCATGAGGCGGTAGCTGCAGCCCAATCAGGTTGCACAGGTAGTCCAGCTCCTCCAGGATGGCACATCCATACGTGCGGTCGCAAGAAGGTTTGCTGTTTCTCCCAGCACAGTCTCAAGTGCATGGAGGAGGTACCAGGAGAGCGGTTGTTACACGAAGAGAGCTGGACAGGGCCGCAGAAGGGCATCAACCCAGCAGCAGGACCGATATTTGCTACTTTGTGCGAGGAGGAACAGGAGGAGCACTGCCAGAGCCCTACAAAATGACCTCCAGCAGGCTACTGGCTTGCATGTTTCTGACCAAACTGTCAGAAACAGACTCCATGAGGGTGGCATGAGGGCCCGACGTCCTCTAATGGGACCTGTGCTCACAGCCCAGCACCGTGCAGCCCCATTAGCATTTGCCAGAGAACACCAGAATTGACAGGTCCACCATTGGCGCCCCATTCTCTTCACAGATGAGAGCTGGTTCACACTGAGCACATGTGACAGACGTGAAAGAGTCTGGAGATGCCATGGTGAACGTTATGCTACATCATGTAGCATGACCGGTCTGGCGGTGGGTCAGTGATTGTCTGGGGAGGCATTTCCTTGGAGGGCCACACAGACCTCCATGTCATAGTCAATGGTACCCTGACTGCTATTAGGTACCAGGAGCTCACTGATGCCCTGATCCAGGTCTGGGAGGAGATCCCCCAGGACACCCTCCGCCAACTCATCAGGAGCATGCCCATATGTTGTCGGGATTGCATACGGGCACATGGGGGCCATACACACTACTGAGTCACATCATGAGTTGCCATGATGACATTCACGCAAGTTGGATCAACCTGTGATTTCAATTTTTTACTCTGATTTTGGGTGTGATTTTGAATCCAACCCTCAATAGGCTGATGATTTTGGTTTCCACTGACCGTTGTTACATCATTTTGTTCTCAACATATTATACAATGTACATCAGTAAAGATTTTCAACTTGAATTATACATTCATCAAGATCTGATGTTTGATTTAAGTGTTCCCTTAATTTTTTTGAGCATTGTATTACACTGAAAGTAAGGATTGCCTGATGTAATAAGCCATCCCAGGAACCCATGAAGGTTAATTTCTACCCAGAGCCTCTATGCGACAGTCACGTCAAACCCCTTACAATTTGCCCTCTAGCCCGCAGATATGTAACATATGAACGCTGCTGCATGAACACCCATCTCCTCCAGGCGCTTGTGTTTTCATATTTGGATTTTATTATTCATTGTAGTAGATCACTAGTTTAGGGTGGCAAGGCAGAGTTTGTTACATATTTATTTGTTCATTTAGATTCAATGTTGTCAGTTAAGTGTGATGGACAGAATTTACAGTACATTTAACCTTGTGTAGAATTTCCCTAACATACACACTTACACATTGACTGTGTAACATTTGACAAAACAGATAAATACAGGATGTTAAATTGATGTTATATTATGTGTGTTATTTTGCAAGTCCCCACTGGTCACCATTCTTTTGAGGGTTACTTGCATGTTTTCATTAAATACACACGTGAGAAAGCTGCCAAAATTACCTTGTTAGATAGGATCGGAGTGGGATGGGATTTTTGATTAACTGTGGTTAAATTCAAGTTTATTATGCTTTTTTAGGCTTTAATGGGCAGGGTCATTTATATTTTGTGAATGGGAATTATTGGTACATAAGCAGAATTGCGTAGTAAATCTTTACTGTATAAATGCTGCTGGTAGAGACTGTAGGTGGATATGTCAGGTGGAAAAGCAGTGTAGGAGTTGAGAGAGAGGGCTGGTTGGGTGTCATCTCTGACTCTGTCATCTACCTGCTACAAGTTTAGTGGAAATAATCAAACTCTGTCGAACTGGTTAATGGACACTAAAAGTCAGAGCTCTGGAACAAATCCCTGCTTTTCTGATGCTGCCAATGTCTCCATCATGCTTTCCACTCCAACAGCTTGCGTTTATTCTGTTTATGATATCCCAGGAACTACTGGAGGAGCATCTTCAAAAAACAGCTGATCTGTAGGATAAACTGATGAGGTCAAAGGTCAATGCAAACCCACCATAAAAACATAAATCTGGAACAGAACATGAATCTTAAAGAGTAATGAATACCTAAAAAAATAACTGTTGTGCCCACATTGTGCCTTTCCTCAGCAAAATAGTCCCATAGAGGGACTGTGTTTCCTAGCTGCCATCTAATGTAAGAAACAAGAAACATGTGAATCAATTCAATATAGCTATTAACTAAACAGGCTATCAAATAGATAATGTATATAACATTGTAACGAAGAGCCCATCGTTACTGGTGACTGATGGCTTGGTTGCCATGTAAATATTGCACACTGGGTTTGGTTAGAGGCACAACTTAAATTATTAATGGCACTTGGCACTTTGATAGCGGTATTTGCACTTTATTAGCGATCTTTGCACAGTACATTTATTACATTGCATATTTGCACATTTCAGGATTAAACATTATTTATTGATTGTGTACAAACAGAATTTATCTACGTGTTAAGCCCATGATTGAGGTGGTCTTCCGGCGGGTGCTGGCTTGAGAGCGCTGCTCCGCCTAAAAGAGAGGGGAGTTAGAAAGCTCCGATGATGCTGTTCGTTTACGTGCATTAATAATTAACAAACGGTGACATGTGTTCCGTTTAGGGTGTGCAGTATGTTGTATGTGTTGATCGTGGTAATAAGTGTGTGTGCTAGTGCCTTAAATGTAGATTGACTTATAAGTTGTGTGATCACTCACCTGTCTTGTCCTGTGTCCGCTCCAGGGTGTTCGGGCCAAAAGATTCCCCCGGTGAACGGACACCCAGATAAACTTTCCGGGAGGGACCAAGGGATAAGATAGGCAGAGGGGAGGTGGAATAGTGTGGTGTATATTTATATTTATTGTAGATACAGGTAATGGGGTTTATTTGGTGTTAAATAGCAGTCTATGTTTATTGTTAATATTATAGATAGGGGTATAATGTATACCTATTTCGTCAGCTCATTTTCTTTATTTCATAATATTTTGGAGAGCACCTCCAAATAGAATGGTCCAATACGAGTCTACCAGTGGCACAGTATAAAAGGCGCCATACATCATCTGTCTGTGTTGCTGGTCATAGTTATGTTGGACCCGGTTAACCGCTGCTGTTTTTTTGTTGATGGCTGAATAAACATGTCTTTTGGTACACCTTACCACCGACTTGCTGTCATTTTCCACCCTGTACACTGCATCATCCAGCCGCTGAACGGGTCATTCTAACAAACATTATTATTTACTTTTATATATTTAAGATTTATTTCAATCTACATGAACGGTTAAAGTTGCACTTTATGAATCATTTTTAAAATAAAAATTGAATTAAAAAATTGAAATTGAAATTATACTGCAGTTGTTTTCTTAAAGTTGCTGGTTTAATAAAACCTTTCTGACAAAGCAAAGTTTTACTAAAGTTACAAATGAATGGTAATTATCATCACGGAAGCTTTCTGGCATATATTTGGAAGAAAAAAAACATAAGAATCTTATATAAAAAGTGAATGTATCGCCCCTGCGTCAGTCTCTTGCTCCTTTCCTTTAACTTTACCTACACATTGTTGTTCACAACAGTTTGTGTTGACGCCGTGACGTGCTTTACTCCTACAGCAGCCTTATGTAAATGCCGTTTTTTAATAAACCCGTTTTTTGCCACTTCGACTTTGATAATAAGTACGGAGAGTGTCCTAAAGTGTGATCTGCTGGATTACATCGTTGGAAATATGTTGGATTTGTTTACACGTCGATCGACCTTCCGCAGTGTATATCAGACCCGATGCTGCGCGTCCCGTTACATTTTTAAACACCACTCTTACAAACTATTAGTGTTTGTGCACATTACCGGAGTGAGGAGGATCATAAAAAGTGGGATTTTATGTCATGAATGGACAGTTGACGTTACGTGGTTGGATTATTTAGAAGAGAGAACGCCAAATTGGTAAGTAATTTAAGTAACAGTTAAATGATTTATTTTCCTCCCTGCCTGCCTGTCTTGTATCGCGGAGAGCTGATAGTGTTACGGTATATTCCAGAGATAACTTTTGAGGGGAGAAATAAACTGAAACGCTACCCTAACCCTAACCCTGAATTGCTCCTGGGGGGAAAGCCTGCGTGAATGTGAGTGAATGATTAGCTGATGGCAATTAAAAAATGTGTGAATGTGTGTGTGAAAGGATGAATGCAGACATGTAGAGTGGTTAGAAGACTAAAGGTGCTATTTAAGTGCAATCCATTTAACATTCCTCGTGCAAAGGATTATTAAGTAACCTCTTTCTGTTGAATAAAGTCTTCTTATGCTGTCTGATTTTTTCTCAGATTATTTTAATTTATTTTTTGTCTTCCAAGCCACAGTTATACTGTAACACTGTGGGAAACACAATTTGAAAGAAGTTGCTCTTGGTTGATTGAGAATGATTCCCTGATTCTGTAGTTCCCCCCTTAGAAAGCACCACTTTTAGGCCATTGTCTTTATTTAATGACCCACAACTTTAGTGCTCACCAACTCCTATCCACCACCAGCAGCAGGCAGTTGTTTTTAGTGAAAAGTGCCTGATAAAGCTAGTGAATTAACCTACCCAATATCAAAAAGATGAGTAAGCACTAGCGTTATCAGAGTGACTGAAACCATATACTTGGTATTGTAAGTGCTACATTTAGTAATAAAACCTCAGCTCCTATCAGAAAGTAAATGAAACTATGTACACACAGCATATCTGGGGAAATAAAAAGGGGGGGGGGTTACATTCACCAGAGACCTGCGCTACAAAGCAGGACTTTGGGTAAGGCAAGTCATTTCATGGTTAACCCTTTTTACCTGGATAATATGTATAACTTCTTCAAATGTATTAAATACTACAGTTTTCTCTTGGTTTGAAAAATATGTCCAGTGATGACAATACAGATGTCCATGTTTCCCATTTCCAACTGATAAAAACATCCCTTTTCATGTAGAACCGCTCATGGATAGATCAGGGAAGCCTGGGTTTGACTTACCTGAAGTTGATATCCACTGACTGCATAACGTTATTGCTTGTTAGGCTCAGTGATGTCAGATAATGTAAATCCTGGGTATGTTGACCTGCCTTCGTAAAGATAGCGCACTGTGCCATTTTAGTAGCTGGTTGCAGCTGGTCACCCTTGCAACATCTATGATTGTGCTACACCTTCATGACTGACAATCATAATTGTTGTCAAGATTGCGGCTGACTCATGAGAAAATTGAAAGATGTCTGACTAAATATTTCTCAAATTCATTATATCACACTTAAAAAAAGCAAGCAATCAGGAGTAAAAAAAAAAATAGCAATGTCACCAAAACCAATCAAGTTGAGGAGTACCTAGGTATATAATAACTATGGGGGGAATGAAAAGTATAGTTCAGTGGAATGAAGCTCTGTGGTTGACATGAAAAGCACCAAATCAAACTTGTTTTCTGAGGAAAAGAAGTCTCGTAAATTAATGATGCTATAATATCATGAGCCATTCATCACAACATACAGTATCATCACAGCTCATGCTTCTGTTGACACCAGCCACTTGACTTGCTGCCTGGGCAGTTGTAGCTGTAGTTCACCTGATGTGGGAGACAGTGGTGGTAAATTAAGACAAAGAGGGATTTTATCAACTGTCCCCCAGTACATCACACAACAAATCACTGATTTTAGCAAAGGTAGCTTATTAACAGCGACTGCTTTCCTTTAACTGAGCAGAGCTGTAGAAGTAATCGTGCTCATGGCTGTCTGATTATCCCCTCTGACTTCCTGTAAGTGAGCCTATGAGAAGTTTGCTCAGGCTACAAGGCTAACAGAGAGAGACTTCAATAGGAAACACAGCCAAACATAAAAAGAAACCCACTGTTACAGTTACTACATAAAAAATTCATGCTATTTTGTTTCTTTCTTGGTTGAATCTCTTCAGAGGCTCTGGTGGCGGCTTCTTGGAAGAAGACTGATGAAGATAGAAGTCTGCGCTCAGTTCTCAGGAGATTTTAAATGTCAGTCTCAGTGAGAGCCTGCAGGGAAGATCTTTCCACACCAGCTTTGAGCTGATGTATAGATTATATTCATGACAACAAGGGTTATGTTGTGTATATGTATGTTATGTTGTGGAGTCTTTAGCAATAGCTGTTTTATGTGCATGTCATGTTTATTGTAATGGTGGATGCATTAAATGACTGCACATCTACTAACTTAATAAGAGAAAGAGAGACTGTCAGAAGAGAAGATCAACCTGTGCAAATGACTCAAGTGAGAATGTAATTTGTAAGGATAAAGAGGCCTTCAAAGTTTTTTAACACAACAAAAGGACAGTAGATTTAGGAGATAAAGAAACGTCAACATCAATTGAAAGCAGTCAACCCGCTTGACACCTGCCCTCCAATCACACACTATACACCACCACAGTGTTCAGAAAAAAAACTCCTGCAAGCCAAAAATATGATAGTGACAGTCGGGGGTGGGGACTTATATTTAACAGACAGACATGACAGTGGAATCCATTGACTCCACCCTTCTTTCTGCAATAAAAGCTTATCAGGGTATTTAACAAACTATTAATAATGTTGTGCTTTGTATAATTAAATGATAATAAATAGGAACTTAATTTTTGCATGGCTTAAAGGAACATTCAAGTATGATTTATAGCAACTTCATATAGTTGAGGTAAGGAGAAAAGTGTTAAGAAGACAAGAGACAAGAAGCCTTGTGGTTGTTTGCCTCCACCAACATGTTAAGTTTCAGTATATAATAAGGTCCGTCCCCATAATAAACAAAAGACCCTTAAATTTATGGGAATTGATGGCAAGTTAGATACATTGGGTCTCATTCATGAAATGTATGTAAATGTGTGCGTAGATTTGCACATAAAAGCCTACGCTACTAAAAACCTACTCCGGATTCATGAACACCGCGGGAAACTCAGATCTGATCGTAACACGTGTGTATGATCATGAATGCCAATCCATCGTAAAGTGACAGCGCGCTCCCGGTAATCAGCTATTAGCATAAATCCACGCCCATGAATTGCCAATGACCACTATATAAGGAGGTGTAGATGCATCCAGTCGACCTGTCAGTCATGGCGCAAACAAAGAAAGAGAGAGAAAGAAAAAAGATTTTTTCCGAAGCGGAGATAGAAATAATTTTGGGTGAAGTGGAGTTAAGAAAACACATTTTATTTTCATCTGTTAGCAGTGGTGTGACAGGGACAGGCAAAGCGAAGGCCTGGAGGGAGGTGACAGATGCCGTTAATGTTGTCTCTGTAGTCCAAAGAACCATGTCCGAGGTGAAGCATAAATGGTTTGACATGAAACTGGAGGCAAAGAAACGCATAAGCACGCACAAAAAAAATACATCAGCCACAGGAGGAGGAGGCTCACAGTCACAACTATCAGCTGCAGACGAGCGCATCGCTGGCATAATTGGGGAGACCTCTCTGTCAGGAATTATACCTGACATAGACAGCGCGTGCCTCCACTGGAGTCAACATCAAACCCAGATGGTAAGGTGATAAGTGTTGTATCATAATACATTAAACCATCACTGATAGCTTAGTGGTCAGTATAGTTTAACCTTGGTCGTACAGTCTCACCAAACAAACAGAAGATTCATTTGTGGGGTTTTCTCTCCGGATTGAATGAAGTGGAAACGGGAAACCAGAAATGTTATATTGTGCGTAATGAATAAAATCTAAATCAGTGATGGCTGTCGAGTGTAGAGCTATTTAATTTTAATTGGTGAATTTTATTTTAACAAAGGATACTGATAACATATAGCCCACAGCAGTTTTGTATGCATCGTCTTCAAATTATTTGAATCTTAATAGCCTAAAGCTCTGTTTTATACAGCTCCAAATAAGTCAGTCTGCAGCCAATGTAAATTAAACATTTTTCAAATCAGATTTATTAAAGGTTTCTTTCAAATGATCAAAGAGCCACACAAAAAAAAAAAAAATTTGTTGTCTCAAAAATTTTTCTAAATGTGTTATATTTTAATCGTTTGTCATGTTTAGGCTATATCACGTGTTTCAAAGGCATCTGCGTATTGTGTACATAACAGAGCACAATATGAATTAAAATTGTAATTTCCAATAGTGACAGGCATTATTTATGTGCATTCTTAAATTTACACAAGCACTACGCGTGGTCAGCAGCATGTGTAGATTTTGTTAGTAGCTACGAAAAGATCGGAGCTACTAAAATATTGATGAATGCGGAGATGCACGTAAATTTCCGTCTGCGAACAGTTTACACACAAATTCGTTCTGCTCACGTTTCATGAATGAGACCCAATATGTCTTTCTTTGCAAATGAATATTACATTTGGTTATACAATACATCATATATTAATTCTTAAATTAAGGCCATGAGGTCACAGTGAGCTTGACTTTTGACCTTGGACTACCAAATTCTAATCAGTTCATCCTTTATTTCAAGAGGAGGTTTTAGCATTTGAAGAAATTCATTAAAAGCATTCCAAAGATATCACGTTCACGCAAGGGAGAAACAATCCGAAACATAATGTGTTAATCACCATAATCACTATTTACTTGTACATTGGAAAGCTCCTACAGAACCACAGAGGTAATTACACAAAACACATTTCACAAAAAAAACATTTAAGAAATGAGTGTAATATTTCACAAAACAGATTTCACAATGCACTTCATTTAGGAATCTAATCATTTCACAAGATGATATTGCACAATACTTTATCAAAAAGTTGGGCTTACAACCCTTCCTTAAGACAGAACTAATTACGCTCATTACCATGTTCCTGTCGTTCAGGAGGCTGCATTTACAGGATCACATTTCAAGGACGCTGGTATTTATTTTTTTTTTTTAACCAGCGCCACCTGGCAATTGGAGGACCATAAATAGCATCCAAGGTTACGTCCTCCCAAATACTTTGTGTCCAACTACAGTTTAAAGGTTTGATCTACCCAAATACTACTTTCAGTCCAAAAACTTGCTGATTATGTAGATTGTAATTATGTAAAGTGTTCATTACCATCTTGTTTATCATTTTTTCTGTGTAAGATGCAAGGTTGTAGTTGCCATATTCCATACATTATCCATCCATTCATTATCTATACTGTTTAATCTGCTCAGGGGGCTGGAGCCTATCCCAGCTGTAATTGGGCGAGAGGTGGTGTAAGCCCTGGACTGACTGCTGGTCAATCACAGGGCTGACACATAGAGACAGATTACTGATAACAACAGTAACTTGGCATAAATTATGTTTTTAATTATGGTAATAATGGATAAAAAATACATCTCACAATGTTCCGATCCATTACAGCTCAGAGCTCTACATTGTAGCTACCTTACCCTGAATTTCTTAGTTCAACATCCAGAGCTTTAAAGACATTCAGCTTAAAATGCTGTTATGAATTTAAGTATTTAGTATTTAAGTATTAACTGCACACTAAAACATGTTTTTTGAGCTGAAATCTAAATCATATTGCTGTACTGTGGTGAAACTTAATATTCAGGGACCTCTGGAGGGGAGAAGTCCTTCACCTCAAAAGAGCCCTCTGTGGCATATGTTCCTTGTGCCTCTGTGTCGCTCTCACTTTTTCTCTGGCCAGGGGAGGGGACGTCACTGAGCTGCCGGACACACCCACCCCCCTCTCAGCCCCTTGCCCACTTTGAGCATTTTTCAAAATTGTGCAGTGGGTGTTATGGGTGCAGTTACACTTTAAGTGATACATTCTGACTATTCTAGATCACTTCTAAATCATTTATAATAAATAAATAATTCTGAAAGGTTTGCCACTCTGGTGGTCTTTGTGCAGAGAAAAAAAGAGTGATTTGTCATCTTCTTAGACCAAAATGTGAAGACACTGCATGAAGAAAAGATTTTGTATTGACAATTAATATTATTTACAGCTATGGGGTTTAACATTATGTTGCAGAAGCTCTTTGCAACACTTTTAATTTACAAGTTATAAGTAAAAGTTTGAATTACACTTTCAAAATGTGACATCAGAAATCAATCATTCAGCTGAAGTCAGGTCTAAGATTTACTCACCAATTTAACAGCCGAGATCTGGGGTGGTTGGAACATTTCTGATAAAAAAAAGGTAATGATTAAAACTCCCAGATTAAGGTAATATACCAACCAAAGGACCTTGGTGTTTTACCTCAAGATAAAGCTGGCTCAACTGCTTGTTCACAACATGTCTGGTAGTGTAACTGATCATGTGTTGCTCTTTTGGATGTCTTTGCAGAAATATCCCTGAGTTCTTAATTCTCAGGAAATAACTTGGTTGGGAGTACACCTACCTTCTACGGCGCGCTAAACTCAAAATCCTTCTCGTGAAATCCTAGTGGTTTCTATTAATTCAACTCTCATTTAACTCGCTACATCCATATTTACATGTTCTTGTTTCACACTACTTTTAGATCCCCTAACACAGAGACTTTTGAAGACACTTCCAACACTATTTCAGTTTTATACTGAGAATTTTAGCAACAAGATTGCAGACCCACATTAGCTTGAGCGGAAGCTGTTAACAACTAATTGCAGGCACAGCTGACCTTGTTGTCTATCTTTGCTGCTGATATGTATTTTAGTTCTGCATTTTATAATATTTCAATTTACAAGCTCAGGACGTAATCTATTATTCTAGTTACCCTTGTCTCAATGGAGGTAGTTTTTTTTTAAGTTTTAAAATGAAACCGTTTTAGTTTCCACACCCTGGGCCTTTAGCCAAATATAAACCTCGATTAAGAGACATCCATTACTGCAGATCAGATCTAAATAATAGATGGTATTTATGAATATAACTATATAGTAAGTTGTAAATATGGACATTTTTTTAAAAACTTTTTTTAAAGACATTTGTCTTCATGAGGATACCCATTAACATTTGCCTTTTTTAAAGAAATCTAACTTAAACAGCAATGGAGAAAAAAAAACTGTTTTGACCTGTGTACCTGTATGGTGTATTTTTCTAGAACAGGTGCCTCAGTACACCATGAGCATGGAGGTGTGATAGAGACTGCATGAAAGACCCTTGCCCATCTTTGTGATTTGCCTCTATTTGGTTAGTGAGCCACCTGGATCCTCGGTCAGAGACTAAACTATTGAGCCAGGTCAGTCTCAAAAAGAATAAATGCACACAGAAGAATCCATAAATATATTTTACGATTTATATATAAATTACTCTCTTCAAAAACATATTTTTAAAATAACAAAAATATTTGTCCTGATATATAAATGTAAAAAGAATCCACATATAAATAAGTCTCAAAATACCCACACACAAATGCAGTGAAGTCCACAAACCAGAAACGCCTCGTAAATGGAGTTTAAACGGTTTATAAATGTCACAATGTCCAAAAATATTTTTGTTAAAAATTACTAATACTTTTCAATACATATATTTGTGGATTTTCATTACACATATTTAAAACAAGAAATATTTGTGTGTGTGCATCAGAAATACATTTGTGAATCTTATTTATTTATATGTGGATTCTTTTTACATTTACATAAAAGGTGTGCATTTGAAATGAGTCATTTATATATACATTGTAAAATATATGTGAATCCTTCCGTGTGCATTTAGTCTTTTTGAGACCGATTAGACCATACTTAACAGGCTAACTGCCTGTCATTTAAAAAATGGACATATAATATGTTCAGCTTTGAGAATGAATGTGGAAATGTCTAATCAATATGATAAAAAAGACTAAAAGACGAATAGTAAAAGTGGAATTGGCAAAGGTTTTGTGAAAGCTATTCAGCTAGTTGGTTAAGTGAATAGTTGAGTATATCAAAAAACTTAATGTCATTAGTTTTGCATCTATTTAGCTATAAACCATCATTAAGGATTGGGCAATAGGACTGAACTATATATTGTTTAACCATGGCAATTGCTATGTGCACATGTTCAATAGTTACATTGCACAACCTGCAATGTCAATCAAATAACCTGAAACGCATCATGTTTCTGCTACTTTTTGGTAGCTTGATTCAAAAAGGCTTTCGTGGCTACTCTACAATAAAAGTCGATCTGATACCACATTAGTGGTAGCCCTTTACCAGAGCACACAGAACTAATTACTGTGCATATAGAGTATGTCATCATCTACCTGTAAAGAAGCACGCAAAGTTTTGTTTCAAATAGTTTTTGTCATGGGGCTGATAAAGCTCAGTACACATACATGTAATCAAACGTTTCTAACGATGTTCTAATGTAAATATCACATCTGACAACCACTAGTCTATCTGTAAAGTGTCAGAGGGCTGAATCACATGTAGGGAAAGGAGAAGGGTTCTGTTTTTTTAGCAGTAAAGAGACTTAAAGTCAAAATAAGATTATTTAAAAGTATAATTGGTAATTCTAAATGTTAATTTTTTTTTTTCACATGGCAATATAACACAGAAAGGCAATATATTTGTGTAGCCCTACTGAACATATTGAAATTTAGCTGGATTATGGCGCTAGATGAACAGTTTAGAGCTCAACAGAATAATACATATTTTGAAGGGACAAATTATTTGCAAGCCATCCAACAACTCATGGGACATTTCACTTAAAAGAATATTAAGGAGATCTACGAATCCAGTAGAAATTTTCCTTTGGGGATTTTGAATAAATCATTTCTGATCATGCATAATGCATGGCGGCATGAAGGGATGGCGCGTCACCACTCCTGTGTGGTTTTTTTTCGTCTGGAAAATGTAGCAGGCGGAATTATGTTTTGACTTTGGACAATCAGACTAATTTTCGAGTGACACAGTATAGATACGCATTGCCCTGGTGATTTCCATGACAGATTTCACATTCAGACACACACAGAGAAAAAGTCTAGCATTGCCAATGGACAAATATATTACAGGGGCGAAAACAAAATCAGCTGATGTGTCAGATACCAACAAGATGACGGCTGACGTTAACGCTGACCAACCGTCAAAATCCAAGAAGTCAAGGAAATATGACGTTGCTTATCTTGCTCCTGGATTTACAGCGAATATGGTAGGAGATGAAGAGAGACCTGTCTGTGTTATATGTCTGAATGTCTGACAGCTGCAGCAAAAATCTGTTTGTTGTTTTTCTTAGCACAGATTGAACTTTGTTATTGTTCTGAAAAGGTTATTGGACTGGATTTTATTATATCTCTATTTGAAAAAGTCTGATGGAGCAATTGAAATTTTTTACTTTTTTTGCACAGCAAGAAAAGCGAAAAGAATGGTCATGATCTTGACTTTCTTTCAATAAAAGTTAAACTTTTGTTGACCCATTTGTGACAATTTTGTTGGGGCGGGAGGGCCTGGAAATTTTTCTTTCTCCAAAGGGGGGCATGACAGAAAAAGTTTTAGAACCACTGCTTTAGGGAATGGTTGTGCTCTTTATCCATGCTATAGTCCTGTGACTTTTATCTGCCAGCCATCATTTAGGACCAGGTTTACACTAAGTCCATTTGAAGCTCAGGGCCTTCAAGAGCCTCAGACTGTGGAGCCTTTTACAGTGGTGGCCTCCACAATTTTTCATGTTGCTGCCCCATTAGACAAGCTCAGCTTTTAATTGCAGTGGCCCTATCTGGTACATACAGAGGAACTGTGCTGCTGCAGTCAGCAGTCCACAAGGCTCATTTTCTCTTCCCTGTCAGTGCTTTAACATCATAGAGGCAGACTTCCTGTGAAGACACCTTTAACACCCATCTGCTGAACCTTACCTCTTACATCAATTAATGGTAATGAATCCGGGATTTTTTCCAAATGTGTCATTAATTGTTATATCAGGTAATGGTTCAAAAATAACAGTAGTTATAGAAATAGAGATAGTGACAAGTAGAGGAGGAGAACAAAAAACAGTATCTCATCTTCATATTTATCTATTTCTTTTTAGAGGAAGCTTATTAAGACGATGTCAAAAGATGGTTTAAAATGTCCCATGTCAAAGGATCTTTATCCCTCTCACTCGATAAAAATGCAGCAAATATTCGAAACATGAGGTGACTTACTTAGCTATTAGCAGAGTTTGTGACATGTCCCAGAGTATTCTCACTGAATGGAACTCAGGACCCAGTCGTTGTTGCAAGTCTAGAATATACCATATAGAAAAGTGTAAACAAAGCCAAAATTGCATTTCTATTATCAATAGCTATGCTATAGGTTTTCATATCCTAAAATAAGCTTTTCAACCTCAACATTTCTTTCTTTCTACATTTTTTTCTGCTTGTATCTGTGGTAGGCTTAGTTTAGGGAATGACAAAAGTCAAATATACATGCCTACCCTACCCCTTCACACCCTTATTTTTGGCCTCACTATTAAATAAGCACACTATGATGTTCTCTCTCATTCATCCCCACACCCACTCAGCGCCTCTCAACCTGGGCAACTCTGGAAAAGGAGAGAGTCCAGCCCCTCTCAAGGAGAATGGTTCCAGACCCAGAGCTGTGCATGGACAGGAGTCCAACTATATCTAGTTGGCAATGCTCCACCTCCCGCACCAGCTCCGGCTCCTTCCACGCTAGAGAAGTGACGTTCCATGTACCAAAAATCAGGCACCCGCCTTTGCCCGGTTTACAATGCACCTGACCTCTGTGCCTATCCCTGCAGATGGTGGGCCCACGAGGTGGTGGCTCCACGTCACTCCTTCAATCTGACTCCCTGATAGCTGTACCACCTTTTTGCTTTTTCATAAGGGTTTTTGAACTGCTCTTGGTCTGGTCCCTCACTGGTCACACACCTGACCAGGGGCTAGTGCCCGGACAACACAGCTCCCAGGTTCACAGGGAAATGCAAACCCCTCCACCACATTAAGGTGGTGATTCATTATGTAAACAAATAAAGTACACAAATAATACTCCCTGTTGGGGCCTTGGACTGCAATTTTGTAATTGTGTAGGATGTGAGCTGCACAATTATGAACACATAGACCAGTGCGAAATTTGTACATGGCCTTGAAGCAGCTTTCGTATGTTATCAGTATGGAGGTGTGACCTGAAGACAGACTTTTGTAATCTGTAGCCTCATGAACAGCTTCATCCAGCATTTGATACATTCTTCACTGCTCCCATGGTTGTGTTTTCCCATGTTATTTGCAGTGTTGGGCAGTGACGCTGCAACAAGTAGCAGCATTTAGTTTAACCTCTTTAACATTAGGCCTTTGGCTCGGGTAAATAAAGATGGATCATAGCATAATTAAAAGATTTCCTTTCCACCTGACAAAATTGTACACTTTTAAAGCGAAAATCCCCTTTGAAATGATGCAGTTTCCCATAGAGACCATTAGTATTATAGAACATCATCTGAAGATTACCTGTGCCAAGAGTGATGCACATAAAGTGATGCAGAGCAAAGTTACAGAGATTGTTGTAGAGGTATGTTCAGGCAAAATCTCCAAATTGACCATTTTGGCACATTTTGGCACTGCCTGTGCAATTTGGAATTTCTCAGACAATAAACCATAAAATGTAAAATGTATTTAACTTGACTTAACTTCACCTACATTTGACTATAAATGAGCAACATACATACAGTTGTATATAGATGGAAAGAATACCTAAACAAAACTAGAATTACTGCCTTGCATTTGTATGCCTCCGCCAGCTAGTCAAGTTAAAGTTTAGGTGAAATGAAAAATGTCATTTTAATCCTTTTAGATCACCGGTAATATTGTGCATCTATTTGATAATATAGGCCAAAAAAAATACAGAAAATCCATTTCTTCGTATTCTTATATCAAAATCCGATCATTTTTTTTTCCTTTGAAAAAAAATATCCTGTGTGCTTACGTAAGCTAGGACCAACCAATTTCAACCAATCAAACTGCAACATTTAGCCGCAGAGCACCAAGAACGCTCGGTTAGTTAGCTTGCTACTGCGCTGTGGAGAACGTCTGTCTACGCCCACTTCTTAACGATCAAATCAAATCCCTCTAATGATATGTCCGGCCTGCACGTCCTGTTTCACTCGAAAAAACGTCACGATACAGAAGCTAGATACTCTCGAAATGCCGTTTCATCTCGACTTTAAAGGCAAAATGGAAGTTAATACTATAGCGACATGTATGATTCCAGTGAATAGTTTCCAGTGAGAAATATGCTGCCCTCACTTAGAGACTATTTTTTCCAGAGGAGGACAGAGTACTGATTAAGAGTTTTGTACACATGATGCCATTATCATCACCTTAAGTTCAATATTAGCAAGATCAAAGAGCTTGTTGTGGATTACCAGAGGAAGAGGAGGCCCCCTGTCCTGGTTGTCTTCCAGTGAGAGGAAGTGAAAAGGGTGGATTCATACAATTACCTTGGGGTCTAAATCAATAAGAATTGGATTGGAGTGACAATATGAAGCATTATGCTGTCACAGTGAAGTTGACCTTTCATCTTTTGGGTATATAATGTCATCACTTCATCATTTTAAACCTATTAGAAATGTGTGAGAAATTTTGTTGAGGTCACAGTGACCTTGACCTTTGCCCACCAAAATATAATCAGTTCATCCTTTAGACCAAGTAGACATTTGTGCCAAATTTTAAGAAATTCCTTCAAGGGATTTCTGAGATATTGTGTTCAGAAGAATAGGATGGACGTGAGATCACAGTGACCTTGACCTTTGACCACCAAAATCTAATCAGATCATTCTTGAGTCTCAGAGGATGTTTGTGCCACCTTTTGTCATAATTAGCATAGGAATTCTGGAGTTATAACCAGAAACGTGTTTTGGGAGATCACAGTGACCCTTGACCTTTGACCAGCTAAATCAGATCACATTATTCCTGAGTCTCAGAGGATGTTTGTGACAACTTTTATCATAATCAGCGTAATCAGTTCATAATTGACTCCAAGTAAACAGTTGTGCAAAATTTGAAGAAATTCCCTCTAGGCGTTCCTAAGATATCACGTTCACAAGAATAGAATTGACATGAGGTCACCAATCACGTTCTGGTACCAAAAAATACCGGATCTCGATACCCATCCCTATTTCCATGTTGGTATTTAACCCTGGAGTGACCATATTTGGATGAGACGACTGAGCTGGAAAGTAGCAAGGGGAGTGTCAAACCAAGTTAGGTTATCAATGCTATACAATCTGCTGTATGTTCTAATTCATTAACTGGCTTATGAGATAGTTAACCACAGTGTTTCCTGCAGAAGGGGATTCTTTTTCTGGTGGTATAGTTGATGTTTCTTGTTTATGCTAAAAAGCTAAGAAAGCTCTGTTATAGTAAAGTTTTTATATGCTATTTCACATTTTGGAGATTCTCCCTTGCTCTACAGTCCTGATAGACAGGGAACAGAGTTGGACTAAAGCAAAGCGGGTAAGTGGGGTTGTAGTTCAGACTCTTTTGGCAGACAGTAAAACCAATTTGTTCTAGGACTTCAACCTTCTTGTCAGCTTTTACAGCCAGGTGGACATGTAGGGTGTTGTCAGGTCACACAGTATAACTCTCTGAGGCGTCAAGTGGCATCAAAGCAACACTGAATGAGCCAGCTGCACATGAGCTGATCCCTCTCTGTGACAGAGTAAAAAGTAAGAGGGAGCATTGAGCAAATAAACAAATTTTCTTATTTCTTATTCTAAAACGGTAAATAAAAAAATCAGTGTTAAAGCAACAAGAACATCAATCCTGTAGATGATGAATAAACTGTAGTTGATGTAAGACGTGACACGCATCACAGATTTTCCGTCTGGATTAAAAATGCATTCGTTCCTTTTTTAGAGCTTTATCTCTAATCCGGGTTGAAACTCTCGCTACTTCTTCTTGTTGGGTAAAATAAAATCTAATTCAGCCAGAGAAACATCACCAGACTTACCATATATAGTAAGTTCACAGATATTAGATATTCTTAAAAAATAAAAAGTTTTTATCTGAGGTTGCTGTCCACAAAATCCCTTTCCACATGACCTCTTGGCCATAAAACAGGCCTGCATGACCCACAAGGACCCCTGTGGAGTTAAAAGCAGAAGAGGCCCATTTTTATGACAGGATGAGCTTCACTAACTGATAACTCCTCAAAATCCAACATTTAAGGTGGGGTGGGTGCAATTTTGGACATGCACTATCAACTCTGGAAATAGAGGCCTTGCTTTACACTACATGTCAACATTTACCCATTTATACACTTATGACGATGCCAAGCAAGGCTCATCGTCAACTATAACATTCACTGACACCCACATACAAAAGGCTTCACCTGTGAGCTATTTGCGATCCAGTATCTTGCCCAATGACCTCTTTCTAGTAACGTGCATCCGTGAACTGAGCAGAAGCCTAGGCTGCACTAGAAGAGCTAAATGGCTTGCACCTTGCAAAGTTTGAAAGGAGAGACCTTCTGAGAGAAGCTTGGCCCAGTCTGACTGCGTTCCTAACACGACCGAAAAACAGATCTGCCACCAACACACTCAAGTAGGATGTGTAATGATCTTCCTGCAAACAGAGAGAGAGCACACTCAAGCCTCCACCTGGGGTCAAAAGCACACCCCGGAGTGCCAGAGAGAGACAGATCAAGACACACAATCACAGAGAGAGAGACAGAGAACGAGAACGAGAACAAGACACAGAGAAAGAGAGGGGGGAAGTGACAGCAGAGAGATTGAGCTACAGAAGAATCACTCTCGTCACTCTCTACTTATTACCAAAAGAAATTAATGCAGACTCAAGGTTATATCTGTGGATGAAAAGTCTGATAAATGCTATAGTTTCTCAAATCAAGCTAATTTGACACAAACCTACAGCCTACAAAAAATGACATCTTTCACAAAAAGAGGCGCAGCTGTTGCCAATCAGCTAACCATCACAATGCTCCATTGAAATTACAGGTTAATTTTCATCCTTTACACCCAAGTTCTCCAGTAACCCAAAGTAGTCAAAAGTGTACAAAGTATAACACAAAACTTTTTGAAAAAACATTCCAAAAAGGTATTTCAAAGAGCACTACAAACTTCTCTAAGATACCACAAAAGCTATTTTGCATTTCAGAAAAAAATTTTCTTAGAGGCAGAGGGCTGCAGGGCTCACAAGTCAAAGCGTGATGGCATGCAGAGTTTCCAACAACGCAGCAGGGATTCCAGCTGTGGGAACGTAAGTGCAACTTGCAAGGAGAGAAATAGACTTGTGCAGGCAAAACCTGAACCAGAGCAAAGTCAAATGTGTAAAGCAGTTAAATCTATTTTCAACGGATAAAACGTTTGTTTTAGAAAGTTGCACTGTTAGCTACTTTCTTCTTAAAGTATTACTACTCTTTGCTCAGAGTTGTGGGCAAATGACATAAGTCCTCTGTGCTTGGTGCGATCCTACCAACACTGGGTAAAGCATGCTTTTTTCCAGCCTTGTGTTTGTTGAAGTTCCAACTGCCCTGTTCTTAGGAAACCTGTTATGGTAGATATACTATAAGACACAAGGGAGCGATTGTGTATCAAATTCAGCGATTTGTTATAGTAATCTCTTTTGTAAGTCAGAGACTTTAGTAACAAAGTTAAAAAAAAAAGTGCTGCATGATTATACCTTATTTCTAAGTATTTAATAAATATTAAGTCACTACCAATGCATCAATTCTCTCTTAAAAAGTAAAGAACTGCAAGATTATATTGTAAATGATTTCTTAAAGATTTTTTTTTATCACTAAAGAAACTGAAATTTGGGTTTTATACACTTCTGGTATTTTTTTCTTTCATCGGTTTTAATAAAAATAAGCTTAAACTAAGAAAAGATTGTCCCTCTTACTAACCGGTTTAAAGGCAGACAGAACAAAAGAGCCAAGACACTTATTCATCTGCTGCTGTTGGTGTTTGTTGACAAGACATTGGTCTGACATCAGCTGACAGCTGGCCAGCCTACGTTAGCTATCCAACACTCCAACTGTTCAGAAATTGGATTAAATAATGAGGTTATCTTGTTATCTTGTTTAAAACTGCCAGAGTGTAAGTGTTTGTTGCACTGCCAGATTTCCTAGTAGCAATGTCTTAAACCCTATCACCACACAAGACATTAATATTGGAACATACCGTGAAACCCCAGATTATGATGATCTGTTTTATAACTTAAGCTTTCTACAATATAAGCACATGGTAACTACAATATGCTTAAAATTAAGAAGAGTTAAGCGATAACATTATCACAAGTAATAGAAACAATGAGCATAGCTAGAACTTTCATTTAATTTTCAGAAGGATGTCAACTTGAACATTTGAAACATTTTTGGTTTGGTCCTACAAGTGCTCTGCCACCCCCTGTGCTCTAATACAAGCTCTCCTGGTCCATTGTATGAGCCCATTCAATTCTGTTCTTCCCGTCTGAGTGAGGACAAACAATTAACATTTGATAATCGGAAGCAGCAGTAAGTGGAAGAGTGACTAAGGGATAATTTAGTAAAATACTCTTCAGGACACGACCACACCTGGCTGCCTTTGCTTGAAAAATGTAGTGAGGCTGAAATGAGTATGCAAAGCTTTTGTCCAGTGAACATGGTGTTTGCAGCCTGTCACAAACCGTAATGGACTGAGCAAAGCTTTATCAACCTCACAGAAGCTCCAAATGATCCCAACTCTACCAACAGTCTTCTGTGACAGAAAGTGGGGTAAAATGCTGAGAGCAACAAGAGTGTTGTTTTTCATATGTGCACATGGTCTCCACCTATCAATTTATTGCAACAGTTCAAGAATATTATTTATTAACACTAATACAACTAGTTATACACAAAATGTTCAGTCTTTTTGGTTGCTCTTATTGGGAAGCGGCTATAATGCCAGAGAGTATGACGAATAGGATGCATTCCTTCAATAAAAGACAATTGAAATGACAATAAGATTGACTTCATTCCTTCTAATAGGTACAGAGTTTGATGTGAGTATCCTAGAGAGAAGCAATCTCTCGCAATCCAATTACGTAAAGCTGGAAGGTTTCCTTATCACAGTTCACGATCAATTGAACAGTGGAGAAAATGTGATATGATCCACAATATAAAGGTCTTCTGTGCTAATACAATTAAACCAAGTGCACTGTTGGATGGGAAAGAGATCTAACAGATAATATATCAAATAAGTGCAAAAGTATGTCAATCCCATATCTTTTTGAGTGTAAATGGCTGGCATACGTACACAATTATAAAAGTACAAAATTACCCTACAAAGATCTAATACTACAGTTTGTTGTTTTAGGTTGTTGCTGTTTAAATTGACATAACAATTCAGTTAGTGACTTTGTTTTTGTTGATGCAGGAAAATAAGTTTACTGAAACAATATATTATATTCACATTTCAACCAGTCTGTCTATAAAGAAATACAATGCTGCAGCTTTCAGTAGCTTTCCTAGCAGTCTAAAACAGAACAGTAGAAGCGCATGTTAGTTTTTCTTTTGTTTTTTTCTTCCAGTACCTGTAAAAGTCTAAGGTGCTAAGCTCAACACAAGCTTTTAGCAGCTCA
Organism: Semicossyphus pulcher; assembly: GCF_022749685.1. NCBI lineage: Eukaryota > Metazoa > Chordata > Actinopteri > Labriformes > Labridae > Semicossyphus > Semicossyphus pulcher. Next base: position 27,835,507 of record NW_027211704.1, on the reverse strand, counting down.
TGCAAGTGCTAGTTTCACTTGCCTGTCAGGGCCTGCTGGACATTTTAAGGTTTCACACCAAGCCCAATTAATTAGGAGGCAAGATTTATCGAAATGGAACTGCTGTGATGCAGAACAAGAACCAGCATTTCCTGGTAAAAAGAAATGTCAATCAAACACGTTGCATGGTGTCAAGGAAAAAATGAAACAAGCTTCATGCACGATGCTGCCTCACTATGACATTACTCTCAAACATTTATGCTTAATGCTCTCCCTCTTTTTAGTGTGCTTATGACATAATGTTATTTCTATCAGGAGAGACTTCATTAAGACTGCACATTTCATTCTTTCCAAACTTGTAGATAAATAATTGTTCAAAGTCTTTGGCGATTAGACACTATCGTGATGTCTTCATGTACTTGAAGTTGTCGAGAGGCTGAGAGCAGGATAGAATACCCCCCGATGGAGTCTAGACACTGGTGGTGGTGATGATGGTAAAGACGGGATGAGCTGAGGAGCTGGACTTGGACACTGATGAGATGGATTGGAGGTGAACAGGGTGGAGGAGGGCCGCAATGATCGAGCAGAAACGACAAACTGTCTGCGGAAGAGAGGAGAACAGATTTTAAATTTGACAGCAATGGGATGATTGGTCGACAGATGTCAAGGCTGAATCTGGTTGGTTTAGTGACGTGAATGAATGATGCTAATGAATGAGTATGAACAGTCTTCCTGGTTGAACTTGCGCTCAGCTACATTTACAGGCAGAGGGGTTAAGACTATTTAATTTAAGTGAAAGCAGGCAATGACTTTTCAAATATACTACCCCTGTTGATATGAATCAAATGTTAAAGACAGTGTTTACAACACTGACAGCCAATATGGTTAGCAAGCCTAAATTAAATATGTATTTTATCATGCCATACAGCCATTAATTTTTTACAGTTTTTCTTACAGAGCTATCCTGCTGGTATGTAAATGCAGTTAAACTGATTGCCAAGCTATCTAATTAGCATATTTGATTAACATAAAAAGCTTATCAAAGACAATGTAATGTATACTGACACACTTAAAAATTCACAACACACCAGAGTTTTATATCACATCACATCACATCACAGTGGTGGGGAATAAAACAGAAAAAGAACCGTTGTTCAGGTTGCGGACACACCAGAGTTTTATTAGCGTCTGAAATGACATCACATCACAGTGGTGGGGAATAAAACAACAGAAAAAGAACTGTTGTTCAGGTTGCAGACCCAACTGTCAACAAGTTGAGGTAAGGTTTGTTGTGAATACAAGCCACTATTAATAGCCTTGTAAAAACCTGAGCAGAGACAGTATAGTGATCACATACATGTGTGCTACTTTATTATGCAACAGTTTTTGACACACTTGTTTATGGTGTATTCTTACAGCATTAAATATAATCGCTCCCGGATGGCAGTGCAACTGCAGGACCTCGATGTCGGATTAAACGATAAGGGTCTCAGGGAACTTCTGCCTATCCTAATATGCAATTTGCATGCCATTCTTTCAAGGGTTCCTACACAGTTTTGTACAATATGCAGTCAATGACATGTTAGTCAAAGACCTCAGTGATAACGTGATCTTCTAAACAAGCAACATGGAGACTATTCAGAATATAAATTTGGACATGTTTAAACAGAAGAAGGGCAATTGTTCAAAGCAATTCATTGAATCATATTCTTCAAGGAATATTGTTTTCTTACAAGCTCTTATTTTGAAAGCAAGTGGAAGTTAATTTAAATTCCATGGCTAGTCCAGTAATATATAATTGAATTTGGTAGCAGCAAGGTGTCTGTGACCTTTGCTGCAAGCCATGGTGTTCAAACTGGAGATTTTGTAACCCGACATCTTCAAGTCCTCAGAAAGTCTTAAGACGGGTAAGATGACAACTCATCTGAGAGCTCAGCCCCGTAATTTGTAAAACAAAGAGTCACCCCCTTGTGAATGACAGCTGACAAAAGGACCTAAGATCATTCCTTACCAACTATGCCAATGCAATACTAATCACAGCCAAAATCCACTCTCAAGATATTGAGAATATTTTTTTCCCATTCATAGCTAGGTTAGAAATTAAACACAATTAGATTTATCCTCAAATTTCTGTGAAAAATGTAAAATCTGAATATGTAATCAGGGTTTAATAATTCATTTTCACAATAGCCCTCAGAATCCCTGTCTAGTGGCTGCAAGTCGTAGTAAGAAACCTCTTACAGCTCAAGAGGATTTAACATGCATCACAGTTAATGGCCACCACATGAATGTTTAAATATTTCCAAAGGTTATGTTCCCTGTAGCCTTTTCAAAAGGTTATCTAGCCAGCATTGTTACAGCAATCACCTAGAGGAGATCCTGAAGTAATGTTGCTGGTCTGCTCTGTGCATCTGGCTCAGTTTTCTATTGGACTGGATGTAAATATGCCATTCACTCAATCATTTATTCATTATTTCAAACATTCAAACAAGGTAAAAAGAGGTGTAAGGAAGCATTTAAAAAACCTGGAATAAGCAAATTACTCAAGTGTGATGGTGGTTGCTAAAGTTAATTGTAAGAGTTTACACTATTATTTAACACTTTATTTTTGAAGTTGAGGATTGATTTCGTCTTGTCACCTAATGTTCCATTAATTGAATTTCCTCCATCTCCTCCAAATTATCAGAGCTCTCTGAATGCTAATGTAATCACATGAGTGCTACTTCGGAGACAGTTAGCCTTATGAACTTTTCTTATGACTTTCACCCCAGTACTGTTACAAAATAAGGTGTCTGATTGACCTCACTGACATAATTATCAATAATAGTAGGCTAGTGGTAGTAGTAGTAGTAGTATAACAATTTATATTATATTTTATTACATGGATGTGTTGAACACATTCTTAGGTCTGCTATTTCTCAAGAGCTTTAATGGATGAGTTTGGACCCAATTCCCGCAGGAATTTCCAGCAGGAAAACGGGGATTGTGGTAATAATCTTACGAATAATAACTACTAATAATAATCTTTCTAGTAAATTAAGCAGGTACAGGACAGACAGGTGGGTAACAAAACAGTTCAATAATGGCTTCTGCCCTGTTTTTTGTAGAGTGTCTGGACAGGGCCTGGGACTCAAACTGGGTGAGTCGGGGCCAGACAGAGGTCCAAGAAGCCAGCAGATAAGAACGTGCACACAGTAACGAGTGTGGCGACACAGTGAAAGTCTGAGCCACAGGGCATAGTCCTCAAAAACATCCATGTCAGCCTCCTCCTCAGCTTCACAGGTGCTTCATCCTTGCTTGAGGATGGCTGTTCTTTGCCCTTGTCATCTTCAAATGCCTCAAATAAAGGGAGGGCAGAGTCTCTAGAGTCGTGCCCCCTGCTGGTGTGGGGGACCAGGAACAGGTGTCGGCCAAACTTCCGATAGAGGAACTGGACGGGCAACAGGCGAGACAGGAAAAGGAACAGGAACTTGATCAAGAACAGGCCGGTCCAGAACATAATCATCAGCAGGTTTGGGAACAGGCCGGACCGAAAAATAATCACAAACTGGATGGGCACAAGGCTGAGTGGGAACAGAATCAGGAACTGGATCGGGAAAAGAATAAGGAACTGGACCCGGGAAAGCCAGACCGGAAAATAATCTGGGAATTGGATTGGACTAGAATCAGGAACTGGATCAGGAAAAGCTGGACCATCACAGAATGAAGACCTGGATCAGAACAGGCGGGATGAAAAACTGGATTGGGAACAGGCAGTACGAGAACAGAATCTAGAAATGGATCGGGAAAAAGCCAAACTGGAACAGAATCAGGAACAGGCCAGACCGGAAGAGAATCAAGAACTAGATCGCGAGCATGCTGGTCAGGAACAGTTTCAGGAACTGGAATGCAAACTAGATCGGGAACAAGTCGGTCAAAAACAGAATCGATGACTGGATCAGGAACATGCCGAATCTAAACAGGATCAGGAACTGGTTCAGGAGCAGAATCGGAAACTGGAACAGAAGCAGCTTACTGGATTGGGAACAAGCCTGATCAGAACAGAATCAAGAACACGATAGGAAACAAGCTAGACCGGAACAGAATCAGGCTAGTTTGGAACAGGATCAGGTACTGGATTAGGAACAGGATCAGTAACTAGATCAGTAACAGGCCGGTTAGGAACAGAATCAAGAACTAGATCGGAAACAGGCTGGTTCAGAACAGAATCAAGAACTGGATTGGGAACAGGTTGGACTGGAACAGAATCAGGAACTGGATTGGGAAAAGGCAGGACCGGAACAGAATCGGGAAAAGGCTGGACTGGAACAGAATCTGGGAACTGGATCGCAATCAGAATCAAGAACTGGATCAGAAACAAGCTGGTCAGAAACAGAATCAAGGAATGGATCATGACCATGCTGGACCGCAACAGAATCCGGAAGTGGATCAGAAACATGCCACATCTAAACAGGATCAGGAAGACGATTGGAAATTGGATAAGAATCAACTTACTGGAACTGGAACAAGCCGGTCCAGAACAGAATCAAGAACTGGATTGGGTACAAGCCAGATCAAAACAGAATCAAGAATGGGATAGGAAATAAGACGGACCGGAACAAAATCAGGAACTGGATTAGATACAGGTCGGATCATAAGAGAATCAGTAAATGGATCGAAAACAGGCTGGATCTGAACCGGATCAGGAACGGGCCAAACCGGAACAGAATCAAGAACTGGAACAGTAACAGGCCGGACTGGAACAGAATCAGGAACAGGCCGGACCAATGACAATCAGGAACTGGATCAGGAACAGGCCGGGCCAGAACAGAAACAGGCTGGTTTGGAACTGGATCAGGAACAGAATCAGGAACAGGCTGAAACAATGACAATCAGGAACTGGATCAGGAACAGGCCGGACCAGAACAGAAACAGGCTGGTTTGGAACTGGATCAGGAACAGAATCAGGAACAGGCCGGACCAATGACAATAAGGAACTGGATCAGGAACAGGCCGGACCAGAACAGAAACAAGCTGGTTTGGAACTGGATCGGGAACGGGATCAGGAACGGGTTCAGGAACAGGATAAGTAACTAAATCAGGAACAGACCAGTTCCAAACAGGATCAAGAACTAAATGGGGAACGGGCCGGTTCGGAAAAGAATCAAGAACTGGACTGAGAACAAGTTGGACCGGAACAGAATCAGAACTGGATAGGAAACTGGATCGAGAACAGGCCAGATCTAAACAGGATCAGAAAGAGGATCTGGAACAGAATCAGGAGCTGGTTCAGAAACATAATCAGGAACTGGATCGGAAACTGGATAAGGATCAACTTACTGGATCTGGAACAAGCCGGACCGCAACAGAATCAAGAACTGGATTGGGTACAAGCCATATCAGAACAGAATCAAGAATGGGATAGGAAACAAGCCAGACCGGAAGAAAATCAGGAACTGGATAAGATACAGGTCGGATCAAAACAGAACCAGAAAATGGATCGAAAACAGGCTGGATCTGAACCGGATCAGGAACAGGCCAGACCGGAACAGAATCAAGAACTGGAACAGTAATAGGTCGGACTGGAACAGAATCAGGCACAGGTCAGACCAATGACAATCAGGAACTGGATCGGGAACAGGCCGGACCAGTACAGAAACAGGCTGGTTTGGATATGGATCAGGAACGGGATCAGGAACAGGATCAGTAACTAAATCAGGAACAGACCAGTTCAAAACAGAATCAAAAACTAAATTGGGAACAGGCCTGTTCGGAACAGAATGAAGAACTGGATTGGGAACATGCTGGACCGGAACAGAATCAGGAACTGGATCAGAAAGAGGCCGGATTTGAACAGGATCAGGGAGAGGATCAAGAAACTGGAACAGAGTCAGCTAATTGGATCTGGAACAAGACGGACAGAAAAAAAACTAATTAAAAAAAATCAAGAACTGGATTGGGAATAAGCCAGACCGGAACACAATCAAGAATTTAATCGTAACTATTTATTTGTCCCCTCATATTCTGTTTCTTTCTTTCTTTCTTTCTTTCTTTCTTTCTCCATTTTGTTGTTTTAAGGCCGATTGTGATAAAGATAGGAAACTGCTTGGATAGCAGACTGGCCCACTGATTTGAGTCTCACAGTCTGGGTGCTGCCTGGCTCTCGAGCAAGGTCTAGCAGAAGAGAGTCCAAGGAGCTGGATGACAGAAAACCTTGAAATTGGGGTGGGGTGGAATTTGGTCAGGGGCTAGCATCTGTTTGTACCCAATTGCAGCACACACGAAAACAGGGATCGTGATACGAATCTTTACTAGTAGATTCAGCAGGTACAGACAGGTAATAAAACAGTTCAATACAAAATTCAGGGCATAAGCTGTTAGAGTCACTGGACTGGGCCTGGGCCCTGAACTTGGTAAGTCAGGGCCAGGTGGAGGTTCAAGGAGCCAGCAGGTTCTGTATGCGCATCCACAGAATAGGCTCACAGTGACAAGTGTGGTGTCATATTGAGTCTCTTACAACACCAAACAGCCAAGGGGGAGAGGCAGACAGGAACTAGGAATGCTGAGGTGGAGCTTGTGGTCAGGGACAGAAAGCTGAGGCGAATTCCGGGATTCCGACAAGGTTGACAGGTGAGAGGCAGGCCAATTTGTCAACCGAGAATTACTCCAAAAATGTCAACAATCTGGCAAAGACTGAGTGAGCAGGAGAGTCTTATACACTGGCTTGATTGGAGGAAGAGAGGAGAGGCAAGTTGAAAATTACTGGGAGGGAGCAGGTGAGCAGTGGAGTAGCCTTTGAAATGAATTTGTCTTTCTTGCAACAAACTTAAACAGCTTAATTAAATTAGATTGATACTCAAACAGTAATTTTATTTTTGTATACTTATGAATATAATTACATTTCAAGATGAGTGTAGATAGGGTTAGGGTTAAATAACCCTACCTTTATTTATGTATGTATACATAACTAATTACTTTATCATGCTCAATTGAAACAGTATCTGTAATATGATTACCTGTAAATAAAAGGATGTGTTCTACAAAGTTCTGAAGGTCAAACTTGAACAATATATACTCCGCAGTGGTGTTTGGGATACATTTTTTATTCAAAACAGTGGTTCACATATGCATAAGAGGAAAATACTTCAGACTCTGTGTTGTGCTGAATATCATTGTGATGCAGACAGAGACAAACCATCTGAGATAAATTCGACATTTATAGTCCTTGAGAACATAATAAAATTCTTATCTATCTAAACATGCAAAGACCTTAGTAAGCTCTCAGTAGAATTAAGAGCTCCTTGACCAGCTGTATTTCAGAGATAGATCTATCAAAACCGACGGTAATTTTTAACTACAGTAATGCTGAACTGTGAAAGATTGAGCATATGACTCCAAAGATTTACTCAGAGTGGTAAGTAAACAATAGCTATTCATAATTATTAATTTAGATAATTTGACAGTACAAATGATGCAAAACAGTCACAACAGAAAGACTATTAGAACTGTTCATTTAAAAACTCATACATTATGTAAATCAGTATAAAGCTAGAGATGATTGCTGCTGGTTATTTGATGAACTGTTTGTAAACAAACAGACTGCACATCTTTAAATCATTGAGGATTTCACCATCATCAATAATGGCCGATGGAACCATGATTACAATGACATTAGAAATGACAAACAAGACTGTGGCTTCATCTGTCCACATACAGATAAGCTTGTGTGAGAAGTGAGGTGAGCTTTATGGAGGCATTTGGTAGGATGCTGATTTGAATATGATTAATGGAGGGCCAGGTCTTCAAATCCTATCCAATTCCCACAGTCAGTTTTTCTCTGATAGGCCACCGCTCAAAGTTGCCCTTGCTATCACGGCTCACACTCACAGTCTGTTACTGCTCAGAGCTCAGGAGGGGAGACGTCTGGCTGCTGTCTAAGCTTAGATCACAATGTTAATGGTCAGAAAAAAGTCTGTCCAGCTAAATTGGGGTCAGCATTACAATCAGTTCTAATCAGACATATTCTCTGCTTAGAACAGCAAATGTAAAAGCATTTATAAACTTGGCTAAATAGATGGTAGCTAAACACTGGGAATCTGATAGCTCTTTTATGGAAACAATCTACTGAGGAAAAGAAATTATGCCATTGGCATGGCTTTTCTCTTTGGAAAAAATCAAAGACAGACTGCCAGCATGAAGAGAATTAAGTGCAACCCACATCAGTAACATAGGAATGAAGGGCACATACTAAAGAATAGGGATATAGCAGTACCTCTGAAGAAAGTTGAAAATGGGTATACATAAGGGAAGATTCAAATTGATGAGATGAAAACTGAACCACAATACTCTACAGCAGACAGCACTACCTGCCTTTGACTTTGCTCATTCAACATCACTGCATCTCTCATGTCTGTAACTGAATAGATGCATGCAGACATGGTGGCAGCAGGTGAAGATTTTGCAGTTGAGGATGCACCGCCAGTGTTTCTCACACAGGCAATACCTCGACGTCCCACCCAAGTGTATTTACATTTTGAATAGGTATATTCCGGTAATATATTTTCAGTTTCACTTATTCAGTAAGTACACAACCTCTAAATAAAAATGAATTACTTACTTTTATAAAGTCCCTTTAAAAAAATTGTGAAAAAAAATCGTATTGTGAACCCAGAATCGTGAATCATATCGTATTGTGATTTGAGTGTATTGTTACATCCCTACTAAAGACATTTTGGGTTTAAGTAATACAGATTAACTTCCAGCACCTTCCCGGGCGGAAGTTGCTCCTCATCATCTTGCGTCTTTTATTTATTGTATATCATTTACCTTATTCAATGCATTCAGCAGGAGGAAAAATGGAGCATGATCGGACATTTTATCACCATGTGCAACTTCTGATGTCATGTGCAATCCAAGAGTCCAGTCCTCTTCTGGAGGATGGCTGTGCGAAGTTACTGGAGATTGGCAGGAACTGGAACACGCCGTCATATACGCCGATCCAGAGCATCCCAAACATGCTTAATGGGTGTCATTTCCGGTGAGTATGCTGGCCATGCAAAATTGTGATGTTTTCAGCTTCCAGGAATTGTGTACAGATCCTTGGAACATGGGGTCGTGCATTATCATGCTGCAACATGAGGTGATGGTCGTGGATGAATGGCACAACAATGGGCCTCAGGATCTCGTCACGGTATCTCTGTGCATTCAAAATGCCATCAATAAAATGCACCTGTGTCCATTGTCCATAACATACGCCTACCCATACCATAACCCCACCACCACTATGGGCCACTCGATTCACAATGTTGACATCAGTAAACCGCTAACCCACACGACGCCATACACGCTGTCTGCCATCTGCCCTGTACAGTGAAAACCGGGATTCATCCGTGAAGAGAACACCTCTCCACAGTGCCAGACGCCATCGAATGTGAGCATTTGCCCACTCAAGTCGGTTACGACGACGAACTGCACTCAGGTCAAGACCCCGATGAGGGCGACGAGCATGCAGATGAGTTTCTCTGAGACGGTTTTTGACAGTTTTTGCAGAAATTCTTTGGTTATGCAAACCGATTGTTGCAGCAGCTGTCTGGGTGGCTGGTCTGAGACGGTCTTGGAGGTGAAGATGTTGGATGTGGAGGTCCTGGGCTGTCGTGGTTACACGTGGTCTGCGTTTGGGAGGCCGGTTGGATGTACTGCCAAATTCTCTGAAATGCCTTTGGAGACAGCTTATGGTAGAGAAATGAACATTCAATTCACAGGCAACAGCTCTAGTAGACATTCCTGCAGTCAGCATGCCAATTGCACGCGCCCTCAAAACTCATGCTTCCTGTGGGCGAGGGCTCACGCCCTTGACGGACCAGAAACGAGGCACAGACGGAACGCGCCGGAGACGGATCCTGTGGGATCGAGGGGTTAGAGTGGCTTTTTATTGTGGCCAGCCTAAGGCACACCTGTGTAATAATCATGCTGTCGAATCAGCATCTTCATATGCCACACCTGTGAGGTGGATAGATTATCTCGGCTAAGGAGAAGTGCTCACTAACATAGATTTAGACAAATATTTGAGAGAAATAGCCCTGTTGTGTACAAAGAAAAAGTCTTAGATCTTTGAGTTCAGCTCATGAGAAATTGGAGCAAAAACAAAAGTGTTGCGTTTATATTTTTGTTCAGTGTATGTTAGTGTTAAACACTCAAATCAACTCGTTCTTCAGTTCTCTTTTTCACACACACATGCACACGCACACACACTACAATCAGCGCCCTGCCCCTCTTGGCTCTTTTTCTATTCCCCTGTATGAGTGTGCTTTGTTGACTTTCATAAGCAGCGTTAATAACGTCACCCCCAAAAACTCGCTTTCATTTTGTTTTTTTCACCTGGGACTCCATTTTCACACCGTTTGAAATTAAGTGGTTCCTACGAATGACATACGAACCACTTAAAAGCTTTGAAAAACAACAGCATAAGAATGTCTATATCAAACAAGAGAGGTCTCACATCTTTACATGTACAAGCAACAAGTACAAAAAAACGTCCCTCTCAGAGAGGGTGTACACATGTTGTGTACAAAAAACAGTTATGCAAAGAGTACAAGGACAGCTTCTGCGGATGGCTGATCTAAATCTCAGTATGCTGAACTGACAGCAGCCAAAGAAATGCCGTGATGCTGAGGGAAAGCTAAGACAATTTGCTAATTTATTATTTGATGTTATCCCACCTCACCCCATCTGGCTTGTGCAGTCCAATAGGCATATTCAAATATAAACTAGCCTTTTTATCTGCAATCACATGGCATGCTTCACATATAAAAAACGTACTTAACTAATGCCTCAATTCAAAGGTGGTGAGGGTGTAATTTGGTTAGAGAGGGATTTGTACACACTGACCTCCAGTCAAATATGGGAATGCAAAAGGTTGGCATCAGGGGATTCTGATACGATGAATCTTTGTCCACAGTCAAGTCGTTTCAAGCCTGAAGTGGACAAGATTTTCATGTGCAGCACAAGGATCTAAGACAAACAAAACAACCTGCCTTGACAGTTAACTTTAAATATTGTAATCTCTGGCACTTCAGACACTTGGATAAAAAGGATTGCCCAATAATAAAGTAGAAATAGCAGTCAACTGAAAATAGATATGTTGTCCTGAGTCTACAAGTCTAAAAAAGTCAAATAAAAAACAATTTAAAAGATATAGCAGAGCAAACACGATTGTCAGTGTTATAAGTAGCTTTCACCTTGTCCATTGGCTGATAACAGACCGTCAATCAGGAAAATTCTTGTGATTTTTCACTACTTCTGGATGTTTGTCCTTTTAACTTTCAAGCTTGGTCAAACATCCATAACTTGAAAGCACAGAGACAATTGCATTACATTCCTTCAAACAACTGCACACTGTGAATTTTAGATCTTTTCAGAGTTGTGAGCACCACAAATGCTCACAACTCTGAAAATATATTACTATTCCATTTGTAGCAGGCAGCGTATTATAAATATGCGTATTACAATGCTTTCCCAGACACTGTAAAAAAACTAAGTTTGATGGATGCGATGGATTAAAAACAATGATGCTTCACGGTGTGACTCTCAAACAAAATAGCTGGTCTCAACTTTTTACCTGACCATGTGATCCTAAATGACCAATAGGAAACAAGCAAATTTAGCTTACAGTTATCCTTTAATCCACCACTAGGTGGTGCTAGAACTCTCTTAATTTACAAGTTCCATCACACTCCCTGTCTGGTATTGAACACAATACCACAAAAAGACCGCCAATGTCTCATTAAAGTCCAACAGACTATAGAAAATAAGCAAGAAATGTCCATGGTAGAGGCTTATGGAGACATAAGTGCCACTACTTCAGTCTCTGACCTAAGAAAGGCCCCAACAGTCCCACTTTTTGTGACCTTTAGTTCAAGCTTCCCAACCCTCCCATCGCTGCCAGGGAGAGCCTTGGTGACAAGAGGCATTGGCCACTGGTTCCTTTTCACCCGAGTGTCTCTGAACAGCACCACATCTCCTTCCTTGACGTTGGGCACAAAGTGTGACTGGGGTAAATTAATATTTACAAAATAAATACTAGTAACCTATACATGAAAAAAATGACTGTGCAGTTTGGTATATTATGTTGATCTAATCAAATTTGAATCATTTATCAGTTGCATTTTACTCAGTGATTTTCAGCTGATATTATTCAAACAAAAATAAGTAGAATTTAATTATATTTTTATCAGGAAAGTCAACAATGTCGAGAAATTAATACATGCTTCTCAATGGGAACTCTGGATTTTATCGCCGTACACTTCCGTTCAAGGCATTTGCGCCACACGGACGTTGATGTTTACCACAGCTGTCGTCGACTGCCATTTGCTCAAGGTAAGAGTAACATTTTATATCTATGTTGCTCCAGCAGTTGAATATTGTTTTGCGTTACCGTGAGTTACCTAAAAAGTTTACTGGTAGTATATTAAGTTTAATGTAGCCTATATCGTGATTCAGAGTCAGCCGGAGCTTCCACCCCTCCCCCACCTTAGCAAGCTAGGTAACAGTCGAGCAAGACGGCGAACAAACGTTGTTCTGAGATGTGGTTAAAAGTTAGATTTACTGCACTCTGTGTTATCGGCTATACTGTAATATATATATATATATATATATAAAATTCCATAATTGAAGTAATAATAATAATAATAATAATAGTTATTAACTTGTTTGGTGTCAATACCTACAAATATTTTAAAAAGACTATATAAATTGATGAATTAAAAAGTTAAATGATTTGGGAATATTTAATACATTTTATTTCCATATTTGAATGGTAAATAATTTAATGTTAAAATGGAATGCAAAAATACTTTTTAAAAGACTTTTTTTTCAACTTTTAATTCATAAAACTGAAAGTGGTCCAACACATATGATAGCAGCATTAATTCACAACGTATAACATACATGCCAATACACAAAAAATAATCAGTTACATTGATTTTTAATTGTCAGTGATTTATCATGTGATGACAGAATTAGGAAATATAATATTTGAAAATTCAAGGGTATTTCAGCTCTCATTAATATTCTCTCCGAGTTTGTTGTGTTGTTTCTTTTTTTCTGGTGGCACGTCTAGGCTCTTTATTGTAGTATTTACTGTATGTGTGGTCTAAGCATCTGCTTCTGTCTGTTGATATTCTTATAATCAGGCTGGCAAAGATGGAGGAAAAACTGCGCGTAATAATTGATGACCGAATTGAGAAGTTGGTCCTTCCATCAGGAATCCCACCGACTGTGGAGGAGCTGCAAACTACTGTGAAAGAGAACTTTGGAATTTCTGAGGAGTTCAGTCTTCAGTATTTGGACTAGAATTTGAAGATTACTTCACTGGCATAAAACTGACCAAATTAAACACAAAGACGCTGTAAAGGTTGTCTATGCTGCCACGATTATTCTTAACTTGCAGCCAGTTGTTGAAAGTTTGGACATTTCTTTTGGTCAACAGTCAACAGACTGCGACTCAGTATCTTATGCAGAGTCATCTGTATCAAATGCAGAGTCCTCTGCTGGAACATCATCTTCACTGGACGCCATTATCCTGCCTAGAAGGAGAAGCACCACTGAACGATGTCAGCCATGGCCAAAGCAGTTCCCCATTCCACAGTTTGCATATGAGACTGAGATGTACCTTGAAAGAGCCGATGAAGACTACAGAAAGAATGGAACACGTCGACTGCCTCAAAAGGTCAAGGCAGACATATTGGAGAAGCTGGCTGAAACTATATATACGTACAGAGCTTATCCATCAGGTGCATATCCTTGTCTGAAGGAACCTGGCTCCTTCTCAGTTTACTATGGCTGGCAACAAAGCCTCAAATACAAGATGGCAAATTATCGCACCAAACTCAGAGGCTATGGTGTTCCTGAGGTGATGTGCAATGCCTTGAAGCGCAAGAACCCTTCAGACCAGAAATCTGCAAAGAATGTGAAAAAGCCTCAAAAGGCAGAAGTTAACTACCTCCCACCTTACCCAGCAGGAGAGGACGAGGACAGTCAAGAACAGGAAAGGATTCAGTTGCTAACTGAAGTATGGAAAAAAAAACAAACAACAACAAATTGATCAAAGAAAAGATGGTCAAAACCTTTGCACGCCGAAGAAATGGAATCGTTGACCATTCACCGACCATAGAGGACATCAAAGCCAGATGGCCAGCTCTATTTGAGGCATCTAATGTGAGTTACAAGTGTATGGTAATCAGAAACATTCCTTTGCAACTGTGAGGGGTCAACTATTTAAATATAGTTTACAGGTTACATCATTTGTCTTTTAGATCCAGGATGAGTTTCAGAGAATCACAACGGTGCACCTGGAATCAAAGTTCATGTCCGAGCTGGATGAATACTCTTCCAGGCTTCTGAACCTCTTCCACTCAAAGGGCGGGACCATGGGATTGAGGTTGCAGACGATCCTACTGAAGGTATCCTAAGTTTGGCCATATAATGTTTTTTATCTATATTTATATTAAATCTGCAGGAGGAAATGTTAGCCTATGACTGTCCATAAATTATATTAAATAAGTGCATATCTTTTTAATTACAGCAGTTTTTATACACTTAATGGCCACCGAATTAGACATTGTTTGTCACACATTATCAAAAATATAACCATCCAATTAGCTCATGCAAAATATTTTCATTTTTATACACAAATAATAAATAATGTGCTCTATATACGTTTAACATTGCTCTGCTCTTACCAGTGTATTTTCTGTATAAATGTAAACCAGCTGCCAATCACTCCTATTTTCTAGCTGCTTAAATGTCAACATTTTGGGAAATAGGCTACTTTTGCAGTCTCTCTACGAGTTAAAATAGAGTTAGAATGATATTGCTTCTTTTCAACCAGCAGCATATCTTTTCATAAAACATAGAAACAGGGAAGCAGATAGTTTGTCAAAAGGTGACAAAACTCACCTACCAGCTGACCATATGTTCAGTGATAAACATAACATTTAAAATGTTTTGGTTTTATGGAAGTTTCTTTTCCAGGACCAGTGACTTTTTGGAGTCATAGCTGGTCCTCTGAAAACCTCAGTTAAGACAGGAAGTGTTTCATAAGACTGGTCCCTCAGACAGCACATAAAGGATCATTGACAGTGGTGAAAACCAGTCAGTATCTGGTGTGACCACCATTTGCCTCACGCAGTGCAACACATCTCCTTTGCATAGAGTTGATCAGGTTGTTGATTGTGGCCTGTGGAATGTTGGTCCACTCCTCTTCAATGGCTGCGAAGCTGCTGGATATTGGCAGGAACTGGAACACGCTGTCGTATATGCCAATACAGAGCATCCCAAACATGCTCAATGGGTGACATGTCTGGTGAGTATGCTGGCCATGCAAGAACTGGGATGTTTTCAGCTTCCAGGAGTTGTGTACAGATCCTTGCAACATGGGGCCGTGCATCATCATGCTGCAACATGAGGTGATGGTCGTGGATGAATGGCACAACAATGGGCCTCAGGATCTCGTCACGGTATCTCTGTGCATTCAAAATGCCATCAATAAAATGCACCTGTGTACATTGTCCATAACATACGCCTGCCCATACCATAACCCCACCGCCACCATGGGTCACTCGATTCACAACGCTGACATCAGCAAACCGCTCTACCACATGACGCCATACATGCTGTCTGCCATCTGCCCTGTACAGTGAAATCCGGGATTCATCCGTGAAGAGAACACCTCTCCAAAGTGCCAGACGCGATCGAATTTGAGCATTTGCCCACTCAAGTCGGTTATGACGATGAACTGCACTCAGGTCGAGACCCCGATGAGGACAACAAGCATGCAGATGAGCTTCTCTGAAATGCCTTTGGAGACGGCTTATGGTAGAGAAATGAACATTCAGTTCATGGGCAACAGCTATAGTGAACATTCCTGCAGTCAGCATGCCAATTGCATGCTCCCTCAAAACTTGCAACATCTGTGGCATTGTGCTGTGTGATAAAACTGCACATTTTAGAGTGGCCTTTTATTGTGGCCAGCCTAAGGCACAACTGTGCAATAATCTTGCTGTCTAATCCGCATCTTGGTAGCTATTATTATGTTACATGGATTAAGGTCATTTTGCAGATTGGAGCTACAACAGTAGGCACCTTTTCAATGTCTGAGGGTGTTTTACTGTGCATTGTTCAGGGCAGCCGCTGACTTAACCAAACCCTTACCAGAGACTCGGCTTCTTTCTAGTTTTTTTTTTGCATTTCTCATTGATTTGCAAGGTAAAATTGTGTTTTTGTCCATGGAGTCCAGTGGCAAAGGTGTAGCCAAAGGTCTGGGCTGTCTGGTGCTTTAGTGTGACAACTACAGGTTCTACATATTATTCATTTCCTCCTTTAAATAAAGAATTATACGAAAAAGGAAATCTATTATTTTCACTCTTTAGTTGCGCATTTCTTAAAGCACCAGCATAAAAACCTCTGAAAAGACACAATTTTACATTTGAGCCGCTCTTGTCCTTCTTTTACACAGTATTACATAATCAACAGTTAAAGAGTGTGTAATGCCTCATATGACTTGCCTCTTAAGGGTGGAGGCTTTGCAGACCCAAGTTTTCATTGCTGGATTGTCCCTGGCCAGCAAGTAATGAGATCATCCTGGGTGAAGTGATGCTGAAAATGAATCATCTCCTCCCCATCCCCTAATGGCACAGTGGTCACATTTCTCTTGAACCTTGTACTCTGAGGCCATCCATCCTTTACCACCACACAGGGCAGTGGCTTCACTCATCACAGACATAGCCAAGCACCCCCTACCCCAACAAGAGATACTGATAGGAAGCCCCATCTAATCTTATCTAATCATAGCTGTACAGGTTTACTCCACTAGCTGCACTTCTATAAGAAATATGATTACTTTCCCATTTTGTTCAGTGTTCATTCACTTCAGGCTTAAATTCAACCACAACAATCTACAACCAAGGCCTGGTTATTGTTTTGCCACCTTGTATCTTTAGGACAGGTTTTCTATACTAAAAGCAAATTGTCCGATGAGATTACACTGTAGTGTTTTCCATGGTCTTAATCCACTAGACCGCTTTCATGCTGTTCCGATATGACAAAAGACAGTGATAAATTGCTGCTACTGAAGCATTTTTCTGGACAGAGACAAAAACAATCCAGTGCAAGGGAAAGTAGGTGCGATGTGGCCATGAAGAAAATGCTTATCTACTGTATTAACATGGTAAGTCTCACAGCAAAAGACAGTTGAAAGGTTTCCCATAATCACACATGTCAAAAGCTATTTCACACTTTACAAAGGATATGAGATGTCTTGAAAATATGCTGTTTTAGGAAAGTGTGAGAGATGGGCTATGACTCAGGCTGCTGCCTGGGTAAGTAGGGGAGAAGTTATGGAGGACAGTCAACCAGATGACTGACAGTACCACAAGGGACAAAATCGACTTAGCCTAGTTGCTGCAAGAGACATCCAACAGAGGACAAACTGGCCTTTGACCAGGTGACCTGATCCAGTGAATGAAGAGAAAGCCACGCTGTCTATAAGAGGAAAAGCCATGGCCTGCATTTGTGATGAATGATTCCGATGACATGTTTCCACATGGATGAGCCATGGATTTGCCATGAAAATTCTGATATAAAAGGCACAGGATGATCCACACAACGAAGTACCAGTTTATTTCAAGTATAATCATCTCATTACATCATTGGTTCATTGCAAATCCATTTAGTGTACAGTGCATTAATCATACTGCAGGCTGCCAAGGTTAACCATTTATGCTACTTTGTAGATTGCAAGCAATGGGTGTGGGAAATTGTCCTCAATAGGAGGGATGCCTTCATTATGCTCTATGCATTCATGGATTTTTTTTCCAATACTGCCTGGTGCATTACATATATGCTCAAAAAGGTTTGATAAAGAACTGATCAGCAGGGTATTCAACATAAGCATCAGCCTTTTCTGCAAGCTAAGTTGTGGGTTCCAAAGTTAAAAGGTATAATAAAAAGCCATTTGTGGATACAGCTCGCTGTACAGTGTACGGACATTATGAGATTCTCAGATCCCCATCAAACTCTCATGGGCTCTCTCTCAATTACATTCTTCTTGCAGAGCTGAACTGAGTGGGGTTCTGACATTACATTCAGTGGTAAGATGATGTTACCATTTTATTAGATTGCAGTACAGAAAGGTTATACAAAGTAACCCAGATGTAAAAAATAGGACACAAATACATGCACACAGCACCCACAACAGGCACCCCCATCATACAACAGCAACCTTATTATATGGTTATTACAAGATAGTTTTCCATTAGAGCCAAACCAATCGCGGATCCCATCGGCTAGTCTGACAACGATATAGCCTCTGGGGACAAAGGTAAACATGTGAGGCGTGTAGCCAGCAGTTAGCATAAACGGCTTTCGGTCAAGACTTCCTTTTCCGCAGACAAAGTTTCATTTCTAGGGAGACCTTTCCATCACAGGTCACTCCTTGCTGAAAAACATTTTCATGTTAGAGTATTGTTGCCCAAAAAAAGAGGCCTCTTTGTGAGTAAGCGACAATATGGCTGAAAAACAACCACCGGAAATGAAAAAACTTCCCTTCCCTTCATTGCCAACTACGGCTTACACTACAAAGACCGTTACACTGAAGTAGCGGAAAGAGGAAAAGCAAGCTAAAAAAAGAGTTGGACTAAGACAGAAACAAAACCAGAGTACGTTGGAGCGGCATTTCCAAGGTGGAGAGAACTACAGGACCTGGAAGGATAAAAAAGTAATGCTGACAGTTCTGCTTGACGTAATTACCCCAGCTTAATTTCTGCTGTATTTGTTTCACATTGCAAAGATGTCTGCGGTTACTGTGACGTTGTGTTTCACTGGTTTGGCAATCAGGCTAACGTTAGCTTGTTCCCAATGTGGCTGCTGTTAAGCGTTGTTTCATGGCAGTGTGGCTGAAAATATCTCTGTGAAGCACCCAGGCAGTATTACCATTTCTGACTTTCTCCTGATAGTTCTGTGTGCCTGTGCTCTCACGGCTAAATGTTGTCAACATCAGTGTGTTACTGCTTAGTTGGCTGTTTTTTGCACAGTTTCTGTTAGCAAACTAAGTGCTGGTGGTTTTGCCGATTAGAATTTGCTGTAGATTACTGTTCACAGCAAAAGTACCGATTTCCGCTGGTTTTATGTGTTTCTGCTTCAATAGTGTTGGTGGTGTAATACAACGGCTGCGGTTGTTGTCATTTCACGTTTTTACCGGTGTGTCCGCCATATAGTATACCAGGCTTCTTCAGTTGCCATGGTTACTAGCCTGCGAGCGCATGACAGTCTCCTCTGTGGGGAGGACTGAAGGCAGGACTGAGCGCCGCGGACAGAGGGGGAGGGACCTGGAGGTTGTAATCTTTCAAATTTTGAAGCAAAGTCCGCTCTCGTCTCCATCTTACCTACTGCAGCTTTTATATGTTACATGGCAAAAATAATTAAGGTTTAAATCATTGGTGACCACTGAATCAAGTTGGTAATCCAAAATAAATTGAGCAATAAAAAAAACATGTAACAGTCATGTTTGTATAAATAATGGGTTGTAAAAAAAACATAACACAGGAATTACAAATGGATTTGTGTAGATATACTGATGGAATGTACAGACAGCACTTTGCTGCACTTGGACACCCAAGGGTGGGCCAAAAAAGATGAAAGAAGCTTCCAGTTCAGTATGGTACAGTGCATGGTAATTCCACTGGCTTTCCTAGAGCAGTGAAGGTAAGGGCTGAGATTTATTTATTATTCATAAGGCTTCTTCTGCCAGAGAGCAGTAGATAAAGGCAGGTCATCCAAAGGAAACATTTTTTTCATAAATTAGTAAGTAACAAATGAAACCAAGTTTTGAACAGCTCACATGTTTGACAGCATATGATGACTTGGATACACCAGTTGCCATGAAACTATAATATGGAGTAACTGAGCTTATGCTTTGTTTCCTTGCAACATTTAAGGCAGCTAATAGTCAAGTTCCCAGTGTTTAAAATGCTCCTACTTGGCTTTGTAGTTTCTTGCAGCTCCATTTTTGAAAATAATTTAACATTATGGCTCCACAACCTCCATCAAGATTCTGTTAGTATCCATCTGAGAGTGAAGGTCACCACTTTGTCCTGCTTAAGTAGCCTCCCTCAGCCCAACCACATAGTCATGCACTTTGCCTCCTTCTTGATCTTCTTGGCTTGAAGCCGAAAACATCGAATTGATCTCATTTACTAACCGAACATTGATTTATCACCAACTACAACATTGGACAAAAACACGGTAAGGTATTTAAAGCCAATACTGATAACCAATGACTGAAACTGGGGATGTTTCTTTACCCTAGAGCCACAGATAGAGGGTTTTTGCTGAATTAAATACTCGTCAAGCCATGAAAGTACATTAATTAAAGTCATTTCTTTTTTTTTTAATAAATATGCTTGGATTTTTAACACCCATCCATCCATCCACCCATTATCTTCCACTTATCCGGGGCTGGGTTGCGGTGGCAGCAGGCTAAGCAAGGTGTCCCAGGCATCCCTTTCACCAGCAACGTTTTCCAGTTCCTACAGTTCCCAGGCCAGATGGGATGCATAATCCCTCCAGCAAACTCTGGGTCTGCCCAGGGCCTCTTCCCACTTGGACGTGCCCGGAAAACCTCCCAAGGGCGGTGCCCAGGAGGCGTCCTAATCTGATGCCCGAACCACTTCAACTGGCTCCTTTCGATGCAAAGGAGTAGCGGCTCTACTCTAAGCTCCCCCCGGAGGCTGAACCCAGACACCCTCCGAAGGAAACTCATTTTGGCCACTTGTATCTGCTATCTCATTCTCTCGGTCACTACCCGAAGCTAATGACCACAGGTGAGAGTAACAAGAACAAGACCCCGGGATACTTAAACGCCTCTACTTGAGGCAGAGACTCGCGCCTCACCCAGAGGGGGCAATCCACCATTTTCCAGCAGAGAACCATGGCCTCAGACTTGGAGGTGCTGACTCTCATCCCAACCGCTTCACACTTGGCTGTAAACCACCCCAATGCCTGCTGGAGGCCCCAGCTTTATGAAGCCAACAGGACAACATCATCTGCAAAACAGCAGAGATGAAATTCTGAGGTCCCCAAACTGGAAACCCTCCTCCCCCCCGTTGCGCCTTGAGATCCTGTCCATGAAAATCACGAACAGAATCGTTGACAACGGACAACCCTGGCGGAGGCCAACAATCACTGGGAATGTGTCTGACTTTGTGCCGAGGATGCAGACACAGCCCTCACTTTGGTCATATAGAGACCGGATGAGACTCGTATCAACGGCCCCGGTACCCCATACTCCCGCAGTACCCTCCACAGGAACCCCCAGGGGATACGATGGTATGCCTTCTCCAAGTCCACAAAACACATGTAGACTGGATGAGCACACTCCCATGTCCCCCAAGCAGCCCTGCCAGGGTAAAGAGTTGGTCCATTGTTCCAGGGCCAGGTTGTAATCCACATTGTTCCTCCTGTATCTGAGGTTCGACGATCGGCCAGAGCCTCCTTCCAGTACCCTAGGATAAACTTTGCCCGGGAGGCTGGACAGTGTTATACTCTGATAATTGGGACACACCCTCCAGCCCCCCTTTTTAAAAATGGGAACCACCATCCCACTCTGCCATTCCACAGGTACTGTCCCAGACCTTCATGCGACATTGCAGAGGCATGTCAGCCAAAACAGCCCAACAATGACCAGAGCCTTTAGCATCTCAGGGCAAATCTCATCTACACCAGGCGCCTTGCCACTGAGGCGCTTCTTGATTACTTCAGTGACCTCTGCCTGGATATAGAGAAGGCTTTCCCTGGACCTTCGGACTCTACCTACTCATCAGAGGGCGTGTTAGTTGGGTTCAGGAGTTCCTCAAAGAGTTCCTTCCACCGCCTGACAATGTCCCCAGTCCGGGTCATCAGTTCTCCACTCCTGCTGAAAACAGCATGAGCCAATTGCTGCTTCCCCCTCCTGAGTTATCCAACGGTTTGCCAGAACTTATTTGAGGCCAACCGAAAGTCCTTCTCCATAGCCTCCTGAACTCCTACCACACCCAGGTTTTTGCTTCCACAACCACTGAAGCTGAAGCCCTTCTGGGCACCCGATACCTGTCTGCCTCTGGAGACCCCTGGGCTAACCAAACCTGATAGGCCTCTTTCAGACTGACGGCTTCCCTCACCGCAGGTGCCTACCAACCGGTTCTAAGGTTGCCAGCAGGACAGGCAACGACAGCCTTCTGGCCACAGCTCATGGTAGCCGCTCCACAATGGAGGCTTTGAACAGGGTCAATTTGGATTCCATGTCCCCAACCTCCCCCTGGATGCAAGAGAAATTCTTCCGGAGGTGGGAGTTGAACACCTCGTGGACAGGGGTCTCCATCAGACGTTCCCAGTTCACCCTCACTACACGTTTAGGTTTACCAGGTCTGTCCGGCAGCCTCCCCCGCCATCTGATCCAACTCACCACCAGGTGGTGATCAGTGACAGCTCTGCTCTCTTTACCCGAGCGTCCAAGACATAGGGCCGCAGATCTGATGATATGACAAAGTCAATCATTGTTCTTTGGCCTATAAGTGTCCCGGGTATCAGGTACTCCCACCTCCTGGTATCAGGTACACTTATAAATCACCCTATGCTTAAACATGGCGTTTGTTATTGTAAATCCATGACAAGCACAGAAGTCCAATAACAAGACATCACTTGGGTTCAGATTGTGCAGTCCTTCTCCATAGCCTCCCCGAACTTCTCCCACACCCAGGTTTTTGCTTCCACAACCACTGAAGCTGAAGCCCTTCTGGGCACCCGATACCTGTCTGCCTCTGGAGACCCCTGGGCTAACCAAACCTGATAGGCCTCTTTCAGACTGAGGGCTTCCCTCACCGCCAGTGTCTACCAACCGGTTCTAAGGTTGCCAGCAGGACAGGCACGACAGCCTTCTGGCCACAATTCCTTGTAGCTGCTCCACAATGGAGGCTTTGAACAGGGTCAATTTGAATTCCATGTCCCCAACCTCCCCCTGGATGCAAGAGAAATTCTTCCGGAGGTGGGAGTTGAACAGCTCAGGGACAGGGGTCTCCATCAGACGTTCCCAGTTCACCCTCACTACATTTTTAGGTTTACCAGGTCTGTCCGGCAGCCTCCCCCGCCATCTGATCCAACTCACCACCAGGCGGTGATCAGTTGACAGCTCTGCTCTCTTTACCTGAGCATCCAAGACATAGGGCCGCAGATCTGATGATACGACAAAGTCAATCATTGTTTTTTGACCTATAAGTGTACCTGGTATCAGGTACTCCAACCTCCTGGTATCAGGTACACTTACAAATCACCCTATGCTTGAACATGGCATTTATTATTGTAAATCCATGACAAGCACAGAAGTCCAATAACAAGACACCACTTGGGTTCAGATTGTGCAGGCCGTTCCTCCCAATCATCCCCCTCCAGGTTTCTCCATCATTGCCCACATGAGTGTTGAAGTCCCCCATTAAAACTACAGAGCCCCTAGGCAGAACCCCTTCCAGGACTTCATGCATTGACTCCAAGAAGTTTGCGTACACTGAACTGCTGTTTGGTGCATAAGCACCAACCACAGTCAGAGCCTTCCTCTCTGCAACTTTTAATCGTAGAGAGGAGACCCTAACGTTCACAGGGGAAAACTCCAACATAGCAGCACTCAGTCAGGGCTTGTGAGTATCTCCACACCCGCCTGGCGCCTCTAACCCCGGGGAACTCTGGTCCCTCTCCAGGAGTTTGGTTCCAGAACTGGAGCTGTGCGTGGACGTGAGCACAACTGTATCTAGTTGGTAGCGCTCTACCTCCTGTACCAGCACTAGTTCTTTCCCCGACCAAGAGGCCACATTCAAACCAGTCTACGCTGCCAGTGATCAGCACGTCAAGGCCTCTGCCTGTGCCTGCTTCCTGGTTCACAATGCACCCAACCCCTATGCGTGTCCCCGCGGGTGGTGGGCCCACAATGTGGCGGCTCGATGTTTTTTTTTTGGGCTGAGCCTGGCCAGGCCCATGGATGAGAGCCCGACCACCAGATGCTCATGTAACCCATGTTATTAGGCCTTAACCATGAGACTGTCGTGAAGTAAGAGTCAGCAAATAAATTATGGTCAAATTCATATTTTCCATACAGGAGACAAGTTAGGGGTTAATTAAAAAAAGAGGAAAAAAAGACTAACTTAGTGCATTATTAAATACATGCATTTTAAAAGGATCTTAGATCTTTTAAAATGTTTAATGTCATCTCAGAGAGATTAATGTGCTTAATGTGTTTTGTTGCAACATTTGTAGAGATTCGGTTGACATGGGAGTAGGATAGCACTAAAATAGTATGTGATATACGTGTGATACTGGGCTGATACTGGGCAGTAAGACGTGACAGGCATTGGTTTTTATTCATTTATAAAGCTCTAATTGGCAACATACCACCATATCTCACTTCGATACTAAACCGGTCTCACAGTCAATACTCAACAAGTTCCAGTAATTGGCTCACAGTCAAACACTGTATTTGGAAAAACTGCTTATAGCTTCTCTGCTGCATCCACATGGAACACTCTGCAACATACTTTAAAACTTCTCACATTTGTAACTGTGGGTCAATTTAAAACGATAAACTACTCTGCCTTTGTATGCAATTGTTTTTAATTGTGTTGTTGCGATTCTTTTAAAGCTATCTACTCTGTTCCACATGTCACCTGCCTCTGCAAAGTGGACAGAAATCTAGAGTTTGTGAGCAGTGTGCCTTCACAAGTTGTAATGTTTGCCTAAGATTGAACGTTTTCTGGTAAGTGAATTAGATGATTTCAACCTGTTGTGAACTGTTTAGAAAATGCTAGATTGGGTTATTGGTTCATTTTACTTTGGTTCATGTAGTATGCAAAAAATATTTCTCCCTGTTTTTAAGTTGGATTTGACAGTTCTTCCTGAGTGTGAACTTCTTCTGCTGCTTCTCTGTGTTACAACCATGGTGGTAGAGTTCAGCAGTTGTGGCGAGCCAAGCTAATTGATGAGACGATCCTGAGAGATTTTAACTGTTTTTATCATCTATCCTGGTAGGACTGATTTTTAACATTGTACTGATAATGGACAACAAGGGAGAAAGTTTTCATTACTTAATACTGTAAATTTATTGTGCTGAATTTGTTTTTGATTGAACTGTTTATTGATGTCATTTGAAACATACTATTTCCATTAAGAGGTATTTTGATAAGAGTTCTGAATCTTTATTGTGATACATTGAAGTTGTGCTAAGGTTTAAAGGGTGTGATGGTAATTTGAAAGAGTATACAAAAACACTTAGTGGGTGATAATGTAATGTGTAGCCTGAACCTAGGAGAACTATTAAAATAGTTAGATAGTAATAGATCCTAAACAGTGTAGCGTGGTATCAGGATAGGCCTGATCCAGGCCTGACCTGGTCCTGTGACCCCAGCAGGAAGAGAGCTAAGCCATTAGCTCTGTTCTGGGGACCAATAAAGTAAAGATTGTGTCCACAGGGGAAACTTTATAACTCTTCGTCTGCAGGACCAACATTCCACAGACACCAGATGAAGGACGTCACCTGATAAACCATGGGATTACAGTCGGTTAATGTTTGTCTTAGTTGATTAGCTGTGGGGAAATAAGGAACCACCGGCTTTGATCCAGGGACGGTGGATCAACAGACACGATTCACACCCCAGAGCCCTGGGGAGAAGAAAGAGTTTTGGAGCATCCATTTGTTTCCCCCCACCTAACACCCCTCTCTCTGCCGGACCTGCAGAGGCAGGGGAAGGGGGGGTGAGACTGAGACAAAGGGATGTTAATTCAGTCAGGACATCTATTAATGAATTTAGCAAAGTTGTGTGTCTGTGAATACATATATGCCCTACAAGTATATATGTATATATATATATATATATCTATATAGATATATATATATATATCTATATATCTATATAGATATATATATATATCTATATAGATCCAGGTTTCACATTCACACGGAAATGCATAAAGACTGTGGAAGGTTGCTATGTGTTGATCTGGACATTCATCATTAACTTGTACTTTTATCCTCAGGAATCTGCCATGTAACCTCATTCTGTGTATTTTCATCCTGTGGTGTTTGGAGTCTATGTGCAGCTGAGAATCCAGAGGTATTACATGTGGGGAGGTTAGATGGATAAAGATAACTACTTTGGGGTAAAAATAAGTAGTTTAATAAGTAGAGAAAGTCTCGGATATGAGGATTGGTCAAACTCGCGCCATTGCCCGGACGCCCCCCCGGGGAGGGGAGACCCTTTAAATGAGAGGTGACAACTTCTCTCGTTCTCTTGTTTCTTCCCTCCTTGTGCTACACCCTGCGTCCCGGCCGCTGACGAGCGCCTCCGCCTCCCCCTTCCTCCGTAACTTCTTCCCTTTCCCCTTTTTAAGTTTTGCCCGCGAGTAGGCCCAGAACCTGCGTGCACTCTGCCGTGCTGAAGACCTCGCGTGTCCATATTGCTCCAGCATTAGATCTGACTGCTCAAAATACAGACTCTAGCTCTCCCGGGGCTCAAGCCCCGGTACTCGGACAGAATCTCAGTCCCGAACCCAGAAGACGCATTCAGCCTCCATCCGGCTCAGGCCGCAACGTGGGACTGACCAGCACGTCATCATCCAGAGAGAACGAACCGGCCGTGCGGAGCCGCTCCGAGGGAACCCGGGTACAAGCCCCGGCATCAGAAGCTCCGAACCACTCCAACCTGACGCTCTCCACACGCCTCATCAGCAACGCGGTTGACCCTCCTCACCCTCCGAGTAGGTCTAACTTTGGTTTTACTGTATATTGGGGTTGATGCTTTAGTCACAGATTTGTTAGGAAGGTTAGGATAAGGTTTTGGGCGATATACCTCCTAATATCTCAGCTGCTACACTTCACTCCTTTGAACAGGTTTCAATCCATCTTTCATCATATTCATCCTGTTATAATCATTTCACGTTCATCACCATATTTAGTTATCTCATGTATGTTTAGTAGTATTAGTCAATAAATTCTTCATTTATAAAGTACTGATTCAAGTGTCTTTGTGTGTGTGAAGTACTGAGCCTCTGTACACCGCGAAACGAACTCAATTCTAAACTGTAGCAACCTTCAGATTATGAGACTGAATTAAACAATTAGGTAACTAATTATATGTTTTCCCTGTTTTCTCAAAATTGGGTGGCCGTTAAATACCTATGATAGGTTAAGTCTTTTAATTAACTTTAAAGTTAACTTCTCGTCAATATAGAGTGCAGGCTTTCTATGACGAGTTTAATTAATTATTAAATAATTAATCGACCGATTTACGCTACAACAGATTCCTAAATAAAAATAATAATAATAATAATAATAATAATAATAATAATAATAACAACCTTCATTTATAGAGCACTTTCCAAATTGAAGTTACAAAGTGCTTTACAGAGGCAGCAAAGCAAAACAAACAGGTCATGAAGTAAAACGAACAGGTCATAAAATCAAAAGGCAGATATTAAAATAAAAATTTGTTTAACAAATATTTAAAATTAATTTAATAGAACTCTAATGACATAAAATCCCTTTAAATGAATTATTAAAATTAAATTAAAATTCAAGTAAAAACTAACTAAGTGGCCACTAATTATTCTTTTAAGTGGTGTTTGGTCAGACAGTTCAAGTGATTCCATTTAAAGGAAAAGGCATTCATTGTTTACTGTACCGTTTATTATTTCCTCTTTATGCAAACAAATACAGTAATGTTTTTTTTCTGACCTAACTTAAACAGCTCTAAAGTTGGCTTTAAGCAGTATAATGTGAACATTGTACACTGCTGAGTTCTATATTAAGCATCTGATCAAATGAGAATGAAAAGGTTTCAATTTAAACAGATATCAAACTGTATTAGTTTTCCGTCTGGATTTTTAGCAAATTAAGTAACCAAGATCTCTCCAACAAGGGCAAGCACAACCGTGTACTATACAATACTGGTAGCTTGCCGTGAAACATCCAGTAGTTGCCAGGGTAACTGCCGGTTGCTCCTGTAACCTGCCAGAGATGCCGCGTTAAAAGACTATTATTAGTTCTAGTATTAATTCTGTAAGCACCGTTTATTTGCGATAAGTTTGTTTTTAATGTTGTAATACATTTACTTTTTTAAGTACAGTGAGGTATTTCCTTTTCATTTTTTTGAATGTTGTGGAACATTTAATTAGTTATTAATGTATTTCACTTCTGCATGTTTTGTTGCCATCCTGTGGTGCATCTGTAGTCATGTGACCAGGAGACAGGAGGTGAAGTGTGTTATTGTGAAATACTCAGTTCAAGTCAATAAATGAGGATGGCAGAGCAACACATTTGTTTTACTGTGCATGTGTTGGTTGCCGAACCAACTCAACATGTAAAAAACTCATGTCTCATGTCGCCACTCTAACGTGGTTATTCAGAGAAGTAAAAATGGAGAAATAAAAGAGTAATGAAGAAGACAACAGATAACCAATACAATTTATACTATTAGTTCTGGTAGCTTATAGAACTAATGATAGTCATGTTATCAATAATAGTTGTATTATTAGCTGTTTGCACTACAGCAGCTTTGTTCAGGGAAGAGCCACAGGTGTACTGTAAAAGGGAGCTCCCGAGACCTGTTTCTGGGCTTGGAAGCTAGTATTATTAGTTATTCTATTAGTAACTTTGCATCATGCACATCGACTGCAGCTGATCAACAAATAAAATTACATCAATGCATCTATGCTGTCTCTAGTGTGCATTAAGTAACTGCAGCCTTCAACCAAAAGGTTATTTTTAATAAAGAATAATTACTTTAAATGTCAAGCCAGTGGTGTCTATTTGGTGTAATCTGGTTTGGAGTTGATCAATACTTCTCTATCTAG
The DNA here is from genome assembly GCF_022749685.1 of Semicossyphus pulcher. Classification (NCBI taxonomy): domain Eukaryota; kingdom Metazoa; phylum Chordata; class Actinopteri; order Labriformes; family Labridae; genus Semicossyphus; species Semicossyphus pulcher. The sequence continues at coordinate 27,806,629 of NW_027211704.1, read as the reverse complement.
TCCTTCCTCCTGGCCACAGTATGTCAGAGAAACAATATGATGTTGCCACAGACAACAATTCCAAAGACATAAGCCTAAAGCTTTAGATTTTTCAAAATATTACAAAAAAGCTCAAAGCAATGCTGTCATACTGTAATTTTACAGATTTTATCAGCAATATTAGCAAACATGAATGCTTTGTACTCGAGACCAAATTTGTAAGACCATTTTAATCAGAACAAATAGTGAATCACTATTGCTTGAAAATCAGATTGTATTCATATTTGGAGATTAGATTCATTTAATAGGATATGAATGACATTTAATGACATGTCATTGGTTTATAGGGATGAAAATTAATTCAATATTATCTTTCATTGACTTTCAGTGTAATTGTATCATGACGATATGCTCATATCATCTCTTTAAAAATATGATCAGAATTATCATTAAATTCATCATTAAAAACCTGCCAAAATTAGTTTTACCATTTCAAATCTCAGTTTGCTACATAAAAAAAATGATCAGACAACTATTTTTTAAACTGCATTTATTGATTACTTATGTTTAAAAACATTTCCATATTATCATACAAGTTGATATAGCGAACATGGCAGCAAACGTAACTACTGTATAAACTAACCGTTTCCTTCTGTTGGAGCCTTTAGTTATACAATGAAGCTTAACAATAAAATGCAGCATAACCATTGTAGCAGTCTTTGCTGACTGCCTTTATGGCTGGTCACCAAGGAAGTCTTTTATTTGGATAGCAGAAGTGACGGATTGATGCTTTAGCAGCAAAACAGCCTTCATCAAGACCTCTGCAGGCTGTTAATACGGAGGCAGCCTCTGCTTATATCCAAGACTGCCAAATCCCAGACATGAGAGCAGCTGGCTGAAGCAGTACTCCAGTATCACAGGCATGACCCTGCTAGACAACAGTCAGCTCTGGGTGTTAAACCACACCATCCGCTCCATACATCACTGTTATCTCCATCACCCCTGTGAAGATTAGCCTTCAGCCCACACTACCTTCCTATTCTGACTGCCACTGTTGAGCAAAAACCCAGATGACCCAAAAAAGAAGGCTTATATTGTGTATTACGGGGGAAAGCAATGACATTCACTGGATTTCACCTCTTCATCCTCCAAAACACATACAGTATACACACTTAAATCTGCAGTAGGTAAGATGGAGAAGAGTGTGGACTTTGCTTCAAAATTTGAAATGTTACAACCTCCAGGTCCCATCCCCTCTCTCTTCACAGTGCTCAGTCCTGCTTTCAAAGCCTCCCCTGCAGAGGAAGCTGTCATGCACGTGCAGGCTAGTAACCACAGCAACTGAAGAAGCCAGATATACAATATGGCGGACACACAGTTAAAAACGTGAAATGACAACAACCGCAGCCGTACATACACATCAAACCAGTGGAAATCAGTGTTTTTGTGGTGAACGGTAATCTACAGCTAATTCTAATCCGCAAAACCACCAGCACATAGTTTGCTAACAGAGACTGTGGAAAAAACAGTGCCGACTAAGCAGTAACACACTGATGTGGTCAACATTTGGTCGTGAGAGCACAGGCACACAGAACTATGAGGAGAAAGTTTTTTTAGCTTGCTTTTCCTCATTTCTCTTCTTCGGTTTAACAGTCTTTGTGGTGTAAGCCGTACTAAGCAATGGAGGGATGGGCAGTTTTTTTTATTCCTGGTGGTTGTTTTTAAGCCTTTGTGGACACAAACCAGCTAAGGTTGTGCACACTGAAGAAACTGTACCTGACCGTGTGAGCATGCGGAGTGGTGCTGCACAGTGTGTGATTGACAGTAGCCTGAGAGACTGCTCGGCTCTGATTGGTTGTTGTGTTCCGTCATGGTACATTTTTTGCAAATGCCATTAGGAGCAGTAGGAGGAGCCAGAGGAACATGACTTTTCACAGATTATCTCTCTCATGTACTACTGCATGGATTAAGTGACAGTTTGAACAAATTCTGGTAGCTTTAATAATGTTACCTACTGAACCTTTAATATAATCACTCTCAGAGCTTTTTGTTGATTCTTTTTTTTATACAACTATCACTTTTAGGCTTTTATCATTACATTCAACTGTTGAATGGTATGGTAGAGGGATAAATTATCCTCACTTGGCTCAGTTTACCCCCAAACACCTTGAGACACACCTGGAAGTTCCTATCCCAAATTGGTAAACATTGTGTTGGACGCTGAGACTGTAAAAAATGCATGCAGATTGAAGTTCATCTTGGTGTATCGGCTGTACTTTATGCAGAAAACACTGCATTCTTGGTGAAATAAAAGTAAAACTACACTCTCCTGGGTTGTCTCTGTTTCTTTAAAGAAGGGAATCTGGAGGCTGAAGTCTGCTTGCCTCTGTCATTGTATGTTGATGAGGATGTGAAGGGGCCCATATGTATTCTCTAGATGATCCTCCTAAGAGTAATCGATAAGGCTACATGAATGTGGCAGGTTTATTAATCCAGTGCCTAGAAATTAAACCACAAAGTGGCATATTAATCATCATTTCAATGGACTTAGTGACAGAGAAGTGTGATCATTGAATACAATTTGGAGATGACTGCTTTTGAATGAAAATGGCTAAAGGCAGATATATTTTACTGTAGAAACTTCCTGGGTGGGCAAGGCATGAGGGAGGGAGTGTGTGTGTGAGTGTGAGTGTGAGTGTGTGTGTGTGTGTGTGTGTGTGTGTGTGTGTGTGTGTGTGCCTGTGTCTGTCTGTCTAAAAAAAAGTTAGTTAAATAAAAGCTTTAAAATAATGTTTCAAAAATCTTGATTACAAACTAATTTTTAGTTGTATTTATACATTTTAAACATTCAGTTATGTGGATTTAAAACAAGTGTCATGGAAGAAAAAAACGTAAGTTCTTCACATAAAAGGAAAACCAGAGCAGTCCATGAAAAAACCCTTGGACAAAGCCTCAGTTCACAGTCAATAATATGTCGCTGCAGGTGTCTCCTGCGCTTTAACCAGATCATCCAAATACTGATGGAATGGAAAAAAGAGGGTTTTGCACGTTTACCCCCGTCCTATAAATATATAGGCATACCTGATTTACACCCTGCAAACTGACTGATTCATCAACATCAACGCCTCTCCTCCACGCGGGCTATAGAACTGCAAAGCCCCCTCGTTGTAACTGCTTGCTGCAGCTGACCGAGTGCTCAAATGATCACGACATTTCACTCCTGTACAGAGTAGACTGTTGGCAACTGAGTCAAACGTTCTTTGGAATGAATTAAAACGGGAATATGTAAAAGTACAAAGCGCATTAAGGGACCATCAGCTCATCCTCAACAGTTACGCGGCACTAGTGCAAACGCAAAGCAATCAAGGGCATTGAATTAACTCTTTGCAACAACGTGCAGGCAGAGAGGATACACACCAACCTGTACAAAGATCGCACACTACTATTGCATTGCACAATAACTTTGACGGAATCCTTACCTGTTCAGAAGAGGAGACACGACAGTAGACAGGGGCGAGATGTCGGGCGGTGCGCCGAGCCACACAGCCTGCAGTGTGGATGAAAAGACTTGGTACGCGTCCCAGCCTTGAACTCCAAGTGCGTCCGTCTGTTTTGCCTTCTAAGAGAGGATAGTGAGATTAAAACCACCCCCTCATTTAGAACTATTTTAACACGTTTCGTCCTTATCGCTATGAAATTGAATTTAAAAATCACTTTCCATGCAAGCATTTAAACATGCGTAGCATATTAATAGAGCATTCTTCATGTTGGCACATTTTCCAAGACCACCAAGTTTTAGTCAGGCAAATAACCCAGAAAGAGGCAGAGACAGTTCGCTATTGGCTGCTAGCCAAGGTCTACAAACTTCCCCGAAGAAACAATGAAATAATTTATTTCAATACAACACACATGTTATGTGTTTTTTTTTAGTAATACAATGTGCCCACCTCAAAACGTGCTTCATATCAGTCTTTTTTCTGTCTGTCTCTTCTGGCTCCTTTTCCCTTATTACCAGCAGGTGTGCTGTCAGACGTGCACACGTGCGTCAGCACCGACGCTGACTTACTGACCAGGTGCAACACAAGGCTTGTTCGAGATGAGCGAGGCCTGCGCAGAATCGATCGCCGCCTTACCAAGCGCATTGAATGACGGTTAGAATGTTGTCCGACTTGCTCTGAAACCCCGACTGCGCGAGGCTTTGAAGTCTCGTGCGAGGCGGCCGCAGTTTTCAGAGCCAGGCGCCGCAGTTGCTCTCCACCGACTGCAAAACTCCGTGCATGATGGGAAACGACTTGCTCTGGTTTGAATGAAGCGCCTATTGGCTGAACAAAGCTTTGACACCCCCCACAAGGAAGTGATGACACTTCTGTCTTATTCATCATAATTCCCCGATAAACTTCATGAACTGACAGACATACACCAAACGGGTTTATCAAAGTACTGTCATTCACAATGTGATACTTTAGTCATTTCTCATAAACGCTCTCTTAATAAACATAAATGCAATGACGTTTATATCGAAATAACTATCAAAAGCCCTGAATAAAATATGAGAACTTAAAATCAAATCCAGTTAAAATAATAATGATTGTATTAATAATAATAACAACAACAACAACAAATTAAGACTTTATTCACTTAAATTTACAGTGTGTTGGTATTATAGATGCTTGACGAGGCGAGCAGCAAACTTGTCAACAAAGAAGTGTCAGACTTTATGACTCCTCCCCCGACTGCAATCGGTTACTCTCACCTGTTGTCGAGGCGAGCCGGCAGTCATCTCGAACAAGCCTACTGTGTAATGTTCGTCATGAGATGAGAAACATAAATTAAAGTTTTATTGTCAGTTCAAACGAGAACTGTTTTAATTAAGATAAACAGGAAATAATATACTGACGTCAGCGTCTTTAACGTTTTCAGGATCTAATGAACCGTTTTCTTGTCTAGAAACAAGTGAAAAGTGTTTTATATTTACGGCTGTAAAAATTCAGCAGGTCATTAACATGTTGAAAAAGTTTGAAAAATATATTTAGGTTACAAATAAGAAAAGAGGAAGCTCAGAATGAAATTTATTTTCCTCATGATGTTGAGAGTGATTTTAATGACTGCCACACTGGTATTTAGGTTGCTTTTGTTGTTTGTGTGACATGAAACCATGGTTACACACATTTCTTCTTCCTCAACCAGAGCGAGGGGAGTTCATCTCAAAGCTCTGTGTTGTATTTAAAGATAATTTTTATGGCCTTTGGGTTTATTTATAGGACAGCTGAAGATAGACAGGAAATGTTGGGAGTAGAGAGTGGGGGATGACATGCACCAAATGATCGACAGACCGGGAGTCGAACCTGCGATCAAGTGCGGCGAGGACTATAGCCTCTGTACATGGGCGGCTGCTCCACCGACTGAGCTAAACAGCGCCCCCTCTGTGTTGTATTTAATCCCTTCATCTAAAAGAAGGGTGCTTCATTGAGCTGCAAGAGTGACGTCATACGGAGTGGGAAGGGTCCTGTTCGGGAAAGGCCCAATGACTGCTGCCTCCACCCAGTCATACACAAATCATACATAATCAATCATACATACACAAATGACGATGGCAGGGTGTGGCTTCATTTGGCTACAGGCCGACCAAGACTTGTGTTGACCCCACCATAAAATAACCATGAAAATGACCAAGCAGAATAAGTCCAATTTGACTTTGTCACCTTCCTTGGCTGACCTGGTCAAACATTCCAAGCTCCACCATCTAGTATCTTTTTTTTTTTGATGAGAGTAGATGTCACTCTAGAGAAAAAAGTTATTTTTGGTAAAACTTTTCAGAGTTCATGGCTATTAGCCTTTCAAAGAATATTCAAGAACAACAAAGAAACACCAGACATCCAACTAACCTATAGCTCTTCAAATTCTTTGATATTAAAAGCAAACACTCTGTAATTATGAGTCTCCCCTGCACTCATTTTACCATTGTACTCATTCGACTAGTTTTTGGACTCAAAAGATGGAATATATGTTTTGTCAAACTAAATATAATGCGTCGGATTGAAAGCAAAAAATGTAATGGTGCATTCTGAACATAAGTATAACATTTAATAAATTGAAAACCTGCTGATAATATATGGTACATTTCATATTGTGGGCAGCTGTGACTCAGTGGTAGAGTCAGTCGTCTTTCAATCAGACTACATGTCGAAGTGTCTTTGGGCAAGAGACTGAACCCCAAATTGCTCCTGGTGGCATAGCCAACGGGTATGAATGTGATAACTGATTGACAGGTGAGCCTCTGCCATTAGTGTATGAATGTGTGTGTGAATGGGTGAATGTGACATGTAGTGTAAAAGCAGCTTTGAGTGGTCGCAAAGACTAGAAAAGCGCAATATATGTACAGTTCATTTACCATATGCAAGATGGTAAAAGGCATCCCCAACTTTACTGGGTTTTTAATGTGAATTTAAACAATACATTTAAACTCTGAAACCAACAAACACTTTTTCAAAAGAAACAAAACAGTGGAACTTTTTTGAATTAGCTTTTCAAAGTGGATTAAACACTGCCATACGTAACCTTTTCCAAATTGATGCAATGTGTTTGTCCAAACTCTGTTTTCTTTTTTCATGAATGTATTTTTTATTTAGCGGTACTTTGGTAAAGCCATATTATCATTACCCTCTTAGACATTTATGTTGAGCACCTACCTGCAATGTTTGTATATTGACATATTGATCAATAAAAAAGGGAAGAAGGCAATAAGTAACCATGTAATGTGTATCTCTCAGGCATATTTGTTAACTACAAATTAAATGCAAATGATCCTATCCAAATATATCTTAAAATGATCTAAAAAATAAAATTTAACATAACATGAAGGCAAATGAATAGGTTGAAACTATGCTGGGCAGTTTAAATGGACTGTACTTAGGCACTCTTCTAGTCTTTGTGACCACTCAAAGCTGCTTTTACTCTACATGTCACATGTCACATTCACCGATTCACACACACATTCATACTCTGATGGCAGAGGCTGCTATGTGAAGTGCCCAACTGTCAATCGGTCTTTACATTCATACCCGTTGGCAATGCCACCGGGAGCAATTTGGGGTTCAGTGTGTGGCCAAGGAAACTTCGACATATGGACTGAGGGAGCTGGGGATCGAACCTCCAGCCTTCAGATTGAAAGTTGACCCATTTTATCACTGAGCCACAGCCATTTGAAAGCTTAAAATGTTATGTGTTAAAATATGAAATCAACACATTGGTTGTTAGTAACAAGCAAAGTAATTCTTTATACCTTCATAAATGGTAAATGATAAAAGATGCTTGCAATCATACTCATTTAGGCTAGCAGGTTAATAGCAAGAAATCAAGGTTGTTCTACTGAAAAATGTCCCAGCTAAAGTTAAAACTAACTTACAGTTATTACTTTCCTGTCAGCTTGCAAGGTTAATTGGTTATGGCTACTTTCAGTTTAATCCATACTAAATCAAAACATGGCTTTTAAGAATTAAAGAAGAAGCATTCATAGGTTTTCTTATAGGAGCCATTTGTATAATGTTGCTCGGTTTATCAAAATGAGTTGCAAATGGACATTTAAAGCCGCAGTAACTAGCAGGCTCAACAAGACAGTGCTGCTACATGACAACAAAACATTATACAGGTTTCCATTTGGGTCGCTGCATGTCTGACCAGCTCCAATCTACCATTCTGAGCTGTCCTTCACAACTGACTTAGCGGACTTTGTCATAGCTTTGTTATTTTTTAATTTTAAAGTTTGAGAATTGCACTCAGCTGTCATGTTTTCTGTGATTACTATTTCACGATGTCTTCATTATCTCTATTACTGGAGTACTAGCATGATAAGTTGAAGAGGAAAATAAGAATAAAAACCTGAGACACCTGAGACCTGTGACACAATTTTCCAGTGGCATTCTCTCGTTCTCTCGAATAGTTGTTGAATAGAAAGCAGTAATGTGTTTTTTCTGGCATCATTCTTTTAGGGCTTTGGCCTGTAAAGCAGCAGAAAAATAGAGAAGTTATTATCATTGCTGATGATAACTCCAGGGGCCATTCATGTAAGGACAAATCCCAGGGGAGGGTACGCCTGCAATGTGAACATTATTATCAATATAGGCAACTCCCCTGTGAAATTCCAACCCCACCCCCCACCCCAAAATAGAAAGGAAGCGGTGAGGGTAGATTTCAGTTTCATGATCTGTGGAGAATGTGCTCAAGATCCAGGAATACAAACTACACCAAGGGCAAATACGCAGTTATCAGAAGCATCGACATAATTAAAATATTCATTTCATGTAATTACTGCCTAATCCAGTGGGACACCAAGTGCTACATTATGCACTTCCTGATATTGAACAACCTTTGCACGTGTTGCAATGCTCAGTAATATTAGATGGTTTCAGTCATTTGGTTGAGAATGTGACTTTTGTTATTTTAATTGCCTTTCTGTAATCGTTTCTATAGAAGTAGGTTCAGTTTTGCCAAGCAATTCAGAAGATTTTCTTCCGTCCCAATCATTGTTGAGAATGAATTTAATAGAGATATTTGATTCCTTAGGTTCACTGAGCAAAATTAATGCAAAACTAGGTCTTATAAAAAAGTACTTATTGGAAAAGTGTGTTAACCCACTTATTAGAACCACCAGACGCCATCTTCTGTCTAATATAAATAAAGTCCTAAAGCCGGGATATACTTCACCAGGACATGAAGGCACCAGTCTTTTATTTCAAAATGAGAGGAAATTTTCTCCATAATTTCTTCATATTTGGGGATTTTTACATTTTCCTTGACGATTCCAAACTATATTGATTAATGTTAGTATAATTTCTGAGCCTTATCTTTCCACAGTCACCTCAGTATTGTAACTGATATAAGCTGTCTAAATAAACATTTACATCGGCAATTTTTCATCATTATTCAATATTTATTGGGGGTTTGTTGTACTGAAAATAATGTTTATTTCTGTTTGTATGGTTTTCAATGGAGTTGAGATAGCACAAAGATAGAATGCAGTGAGCAAAGTGAGATATACTGCATCATTTCTTTTGATATTATTGTATCAAATGAACATGCCTTTTTGTATGTGCTGATAAAAGAGCTACTACTGCACTTGTTTACGCACTGAACTGATTTACTGTCTTCGAAGATACAGTTTTTGATGCTATAAAGCAAAGTTTTCTTATGCATTCCCATAAATTCAAACCTACCTGTAACCCTCTTCCCATCTTTCGCTGCCGCATTCTGCAGCTCTCCCTTTCACTCTTTGCTCTCTCCCTATCTCTCTCTTTCTTCTCTCTGTTTCTTTCTGTCCTCCTATCCGTAGGGTCCTGAGGGGGGTCGTTTTGCTCGGGTGCTACAGTGGATTCCCTGTAAAACTTCCCTAAAACGCCAACTGCCAGAAGTGTGACCTCTCCAAGACAAAGCATTGTCATCAATCTCATTTATCAATAAATTGTCAAATCACATCCTGTCACTGGTGTGGTCCTTGCTAGTGAAAGTTACTTTAAAAAGAGTTGATGATCCACTTCATTTCAGCCTTTTTATATACTATATTTGTCAAATAATTTGAATGTTTGAAAAGTGTTGCTATTTAAAGTGAAACTTCAGTCAGACTTTTTTTAATCGTTATTAAATTTGCACATTACAATTAAATTGAATATTACTCAACCAATGTGAAAGTAGTCTAGAAATAAGCATCCCTAAATATAGTCTTGTGTCTGCTGTTATCTATCAGGTGGTAAATGATCAGGTGGCACCAAAGCTTGCAGCGCAATGTCTTTTATGGTCAGCACACAAAACTTTAATAAACATAAGATCCTGTCTGTCTGGAGATGTAAATAATTAATGCTCTGCCTCATGCGTGATTATACACAGTGTGCCTCTTTTCATTTTCGTTTCTGTTGGGCAGTGGGATCGCTTCAGTGGCTTTAACATCAATCCGTGCTTTGACATGTATCATACAGTAACCTGTGTTTTTTTCAGTGTGTGCAGGGGCACAGTGGAAAGAAATAAGTTGAATATGTCGGTCAGCATAAGAAGAATGACTGAAATCCGCCGTATAAATACCAATACGCCTGCCTCCAGGCACACTGGGCTCTTAAAGGGAATGAGAGCTGACACTGTGATTGGTTTGATTTATGTTAGGCCAAAAACACACCTATGAATAATCCAGGGACTTAAGCCAACCTCTTTGCGCCTTGCGCCTCGGTTTGTGCCCAGATTGTGCGCCTTGTAACTAGCAAAAGTGCGTCAGACACGCACTAAATCACTTTTTTAGACTGTGCAACTTCCGCCGTCTAAACAGGGCCCTTGGTCTGTTCGTTTGACAATAAGGTTCAGGAAGCGTTAGCTCACTCTCTTCGACCTTCAGGGTCAGAGAGCCCCTGCACACTGCACATGTTTTAGAGTTTAGTTTTAGATTTAAGCATGGAGAACTCCAAAAGCTCCATATGCAAAACATTTCAAATCATTTTTGGAGGCTGCTAAACTCTATAAAAGGCGCCAGCACTGTGAAAATAAAAGCCACACCTTTCTTGTCTTTTATTAAATTAAATGTGTGTAAACTGTATTCAATAAATGTTTTTTTCTAAATTATAAAACAATCATTTATTCCAAACAGTTGTTTGTCTCTACAATAAACAATTATCATGTCTGTACTTTGTGGGACATAGGCAACAGGTTGCCTGTCACTGCTCCAACCACAGAAATGTGGTTGTCTCCTACTGATAACAACCCTCAGACAGGCTGAAAGAACTGAATGTCACTGATGAGGTGCACACACCCAGTGTCATCCAAGCTGTACAGTTGTTAATAATGATTCGTAGCATTTCCACCCACTCAGTGTGAGTAACATTTCAGAGAGAAGAGACAAATCAGAGATGCTTTTTATATCTAGACCTTTCAATCAGGACCTGACCTGCCTGTAATAAGTGACACCCAAGCCTTGCTGTGTAATTTATGTGATGCCTCAACAAATTGCCTCACAGGGGACCAGAGGAGAGTTTCTTTTTCTGGTAGATAAAACCCTGCAGAGACAGAGACTTCTCATACTCTGTTTCACTTCAAGCTGTTTTTAACCTTAACTTCACCTCCCCCAAATATAAAAGCTGTTTTTGAAGATGATCAGATAAAATATATGTCTATAAACAGCTGTAAAACTGCAAAGAAGCACAATGACTCTGATTATATGAATCTCCACCACCATATCATTGAAGCTGTTGCAGCCTTTATCAGTAAGTATCTGGTAATGTGTCTGTGGTGGCTTCTATTATTGCCTTAAGTCACACTTCTGTCTTATTACATCTCTGAAATTTTATTTGTTTGTAGAGGCAACACAGGTTTCCCACTATAATTGTCTCTCCAGGGACAAGGGTCTTCATGTGGGAAGGAAGGAGCAAACATTGGTTTTTGACCAATTTTTATTTGACCACAGATGAGACCTGGGACTAACAGGAGAAACTCTGGGTTTGTTGGACCAGAAATGCTGAGCTCATTTTGAAAGTATCCCAAATATTTAGTCTGTTCATTCAGATGCACAATATTTATGTTTGATTAAATTAAACATATTTGTACATTTTCGGTCTTAGCCAAAAAAATAAAGATGGTAAATAGAAAGATCACAAGCATAAAATTGTACTTTTAGTTTATCCAAAGGGCAATAACTAAGGTTTTGAATGAATGTTTATAATATTCTACATGAAAAGCTAAAGATACTTTATTATATGTAATTGTGCAGTACATCTGAATTTAGTAGCATGTGGAAATTACGTTTTTTACAAATACTTTTGATTTCCTATTCTCTTTAGCAAGATATACAGTATATCCCTTTAACATTTAGATTTGCATCTTGTTCGTGATAAAGCCAATGGAATCTGTATTACAATGAACAAAATGTACAGTCCCCAACTCTGTTGCAGTGTGTCATAGCCATGTGCTGTTCAAGATTTAAAAGGGATGGACAATGTGTCACTTCTTTATAAAAGCTATCCTTGTGATGCCTGCTATCTTTTCGTACTTGCCACCCCCAGAGTTTCAGAGAGACATCTTTGGGTAGGAGATAAAGCATACAGGGAGAGTGAGATCCCCTCGCAGTGTTACTTCAGAAGGAGAGCAATAGATTATCAGATGATCTCCTCTCCCACATCCACATTAAACACAACAGCTGACTGAGCGTCTGCAGTCAGACCCTGAGACAATCCGCCAGACAGAAAACAATACGTTTCATAATAAAACAAATAATTTAATCTTGAATTTGCAGCATGTGGTTGCACTAAAAGTGTAATACGATGTTTGTCTTAATGGATTTGAACTATTACTGAGTGGACTTTTAGTGTCAATTGTCCTTTTGGTTTGCATCTAAGGGTGTTCATTTAGCTTAAGAACTATAAATTGGACTTTCAAACCCATAATAGCTTTGTCGACATTTATTTTAATTGTAATTATAATTTTAATTACTCATATTATATTTGGCAGTAATAGTGGGCAAAGTAGCATTTAATAATGCAGCCCGACAACAGATATTGAAGACTTTGTTGAACACATTAAAAATCTTTCCAATAAACTCCCTCTGTCAACATCCTTTAAAGGACCCTAAAACCACTTAAATGTAGAATGTCTGAGCATCACGGACAGTGTGTTAACATGATGCATTCAAGAGCAGCAAGTAAGCAGTGCAGCTGCCACAGCTTCAGTGCTGTGCATACGAGGGATGTGTTCCGTCATAGTTGTGAGTGTAGGTCATGTGCGGTAGTTAGCACACAGCTGAACAGATAATCTCTGTAGTTACTTGCGTACATGGAAGTAAATAGGCGAGAAACACAAAAATGACTATGATACAGTGCTGATACAGTGCTGATGCAGGGAAATTGCTTATCATATGTTACATCATACCTTAACATCCTAACATTACCTAACACTATAAAAGGCTTCCTATAGAATCTATTCAATAAAATTGAGGTAACAATTTGCACTTTACTGGATTGAGTACATTTTAATCTATGTTTTGTATGAAGAGGAACTAAATTTAACAACTATGACACACTAAAGTAAATAAGGTACATTTTACTTAACATTTCTCATTAGATTACACAACTAATTACTTTATAAAAATGAGTTTCAATAATTGTTGACAAATAGGGACAGACAACTTTTCATGCTCACATTCACACCTACAGGCAATTTTAGAGTCCCCAATGAACCTAGTGAGCATGTCTTTGGACTGTGGGAGGTGTCATGAGTTTCTAGTTTGGTTCTGGTTTTGTCTTGTCTGTATTTTCTGTGTTCAGTTATTATTTCTTGTTTTACCTTGTCACTTTTTCCCTTGTCATGAGTTTTCATTGTTAGTTTTGTATTTAGTATATTGTGTTCTTGTCTTGATTTAGTCTTCACCTGTTCCCTTGATTGTCTCACCTGTGTCTAATTAGCATCACCTCCCAAGTTTATTTAGTCTTTGTGCTCCCTTGTCTCAGTGTCAGTTTGGTCGTTTTTTGTCCAGGTATATGATCTCTATGTTACCAGTGTCCTTCCTTCTCATGGCTCCTCGTGTGTTTGGATTATTTGTTACCTGTTCTATTTCATTCTTACTGACCGCCAGAGGCAGTGCTTAACACTGGATCAAACTTTATTTATATAGCACCTTTCATGCAAAAAGAAAGCAACACAAAGTGCTTCTACAACACAGAAAAATTAAAAACATAGAATTAAAAACACATCACAATAATACAAATACTGGAAACCTACCCCTCCCGACCCACCCGCAGAGGCACACATACACTTTATCACACACAGATACAGACAGACACACATGTACACGTATGCACATACACACTCACACACATACACCCACCCACACACACGCACGCACTCAGGATAAAACATGGTAAAGAGACATGGCAGGACACTGAGGGGAAAACGCTACCTATGGGAGCCATCCGCACCGGGAGGGGTCACAGTCTTTGCCTGCAGGGAGTGCCACCCACAGAGACCATCCCTACCCGGAAAGACCGGGATAGACTCCGCACAAGGTGCAGAACCCCACGGTCCTCCGGGCCTGAGGGATCTCCAGGACGACGTCCCCGCGGGCAGACCAGACACAACTCCCAGTGTGGAGGGCTCCCATGAGGAAACACTGGAGCTAAAAAGTAAAAGGCTAAAAGACAATAAGATAGGCTGAGATAAATGTAAGAAATAAAATGATAAAAATAGAACAAAAATAAAATAAAATGCATTAAACTTTGAGATAGAAAGATTTTAGAATAAATAAATAAATAAAAATAAAAACTAAGGCTTAGAAGATCTAATAATAATAAAGTCCAAAAAGAATTAAGAATAAATCAATAAAAATATTAGATATTAAAAATAGAATAAAATAGTTAAAAGAATAGGATAAATCAACAGTCTCTGCGGTCCTGATGCTCTCCGGCAGGCTGTTCCACAAACGTGGGCCACAGTAACTGAATGCTGCCTCACCGTGGGTTTTTGTCCTAAAATGATGATGTTATCCATCTCGCGCATGCGCAGATCGAGTATTTAATATCAACAAAGTCACAAGTGACCTAGGATGACGTAGGGCAGCCCTGCCTACATAAGCCCACATCATCATCAAAGATGTCCCTTGTATCTTCTCGCAGGTAATCCGCGAATGCAGGTTGAAACTATAAGCTTGAAATAAAAGCAGATAGCCGGTGACTCTTCGCTGGTAGCCCTGTAACCACATGGTTGGAGCCAGGGTTTCGTCCTCTAAGGGCTGCGTTGGGTATACTACGGCTAAACTTAACTTTGCTGACAAACCGGTGTTTTCGCCCGTCCGGGCAGCATGACATTTCGGGTAGGCAAACACAGGAGCGTCTTCTCCGGCTCCGAAGCTCGGCTGGAAGGGTAAGTATTCACCTTTGTTAGCGTAAAGTAACGTAAGGATAATATATTAAAAGAGGCCTGTTTTCGGGGTTCCTCTAAACTTTACTGTGGCTGAACGGTGTGTTAGCACTTGCAGTGAGCATCAAAGGCTGGCATCGGGATAGCACTAGCCTGTGCGGTTGGGTTATTGATTTATTGATTTATTGATTTTTTCCAGAAGGGACAACGTATTGTTGTAGTTAATTCACTGTGATGACTGTTTTCGCTCGTTAAAGCGTGTATTATGTTCCTCAATTGGGATTTCAGAGCGGATGCTCCCCAGTAGCATGTGTTTCGTGTTATCGCTCCCTGACGATTGTTTTCGCTTGTTAAAGCGTGTAGTGTACCTCCTTAGTTGTGTGTTTTAGAGCAGATGCTCCCCAGTAGTGTGTGTTGCTAGTGGGTAAAAGCTTCCTTTGTTGCACTTAAAATATTGCTCCCTGACGATTGCTTTCGCTTGTCAAAGCATATTATTTACCTACAGAGAGTAGGGTAACATTATCTTAGTGATTTAAGTTTTTGTTACTGAGTATAATTTCATTTGTGATCGGCGGAGTGTCCGTAGTGAGTATATTTCGCTGCTATATTAATGAGGAGTATGTGTTACTAAAGAGTGCTTTCGCTCCATAGTAATCTGTTACTAAAGAGTGTGTTTGCTCCCAAGTAATTAAGTGAACTGAGTAAAGGACGAAAAATACATGCAGGCTGGCCCTATCATGTTAGACTCACATGCTTGCCGCACCTGCATGGCTCCACTGCTAGCTGCAAATGGACATGATGAATGCCCCACATGTCTCGGTGTTGTCCAGCTGAGGGAGGGGCTGTCTGATAGTCAGTGCATGAACTGCAGTTATATGCCGCGTGGGCTAAAGGTAGCCCGCCTGGCTGAGGTAGAGGAACGGCAGCTTGAGGCTGCCCCCGTCTGGTACGCTCTCCTCCTAGGAGTGCTCCACCAAGAAAGAAGGCCAAGAAAGTTGACTGTTTGGCAGCCAAAGTCGACACACTAACCTCTGAGTTTGCAGTGTTTAAAGATTTGCTCCTTAATCTTCAGCCTGGCAGCGGGACTTCAGTCCCAGTGCACAGCCCTCAGGCTCCTAACCCACAAGGATGGGATGAGGACGTCCTGTCTACAAGGGCCTCCTGCAGCCAGTTTTGTGAGGACAGGCCTGGACTGGGAGAAGGGGAGTCTCCACCCATGTTTCCGACACCTCTTCCCAGCAGTCTGGAAGTGGGTCTAGGGCGGGCTCGGAGACTGCCCAAACCACAGTGAAGCCAGTTGTCCGCATGGCACTGGCACGCTTGGGGTTGGATGAGGCTCCAGCAGCAGGCACTCCAGCTAGTGCATTTTTTAGGTGGATCCTGCCGCAGGCTACTTTTTCTGTGCCGCCCTCCCTGCCATTCATTGATGAGCTCCACAAATGCTGGCCAGACCCCAAATCCTTTTCTCACCACACCAGTGACAGCAGGGCCCTGGCTTCCATGCAAAATACCAGCAGTTACGGACTGGATCGCATGCCAGCCGTTGAGCCATCTATTGCCTCCCTGATTGTGTCACCCGAGGAGGCACTGAGACGTGATGCTCGCTGTCCCAGGCCACAGTGTCGCATCACAGATGACCTTCTGTCAAAGTGCTACGATACGGCAGCACGCATGGGCCGTGTTGGGAACTCCCTGTCCCACCTGATATTAGCCCTGTCCCAGTCCCTGCAAACCTCCAGTGTAGACGCTTTCGTCCAGAGTCTTAGTGATGCCTCTGTGCAGGCATTCGCCTTCATAACCCGGGAGCTTGGTAGGCTGATGTCAACACTTACTTTGACTCGCCGCCAGGTATGGCTAGCCCAATTTCCACTTTCAGAGCCATGCCGGAGGGTCCTCCGCACTCTCCCTATAGTACTGGGGGAGCTGTTTGGCCCAGCAGCACAGCAGACCTTGGAGTGGGAAATCCAGGCAAACCAGACTAGGCAGCAGTTTGCTAGCCTTCGGGGACCTACACCCCTTCCGAGACAGCGGCCTCCACAGGGTTTTGGCACCAACCGCCCTCAGCTACCAGCTCGTCCAGGTGGCTACCCAAGGACCTCACATTTCTTCGTGCGACCTGATAACCGCCGCCGGGCTCCCACACGGCAGGCGCCTCAAACGCAGAGGGGTCGGGGGTCTGGGCATCGCCCCCCCAGGGCCTGAGTGCTTGGGGTCGGCTGTCGGACACTTCTCCCAGCAGCACCTCAGCTACTGGGAGAGCTGCACTACAGACCCATGCCAGCCCCCAGTTTTCAGTGGGATCTGACTGACCACAGTCAGCGATCCCATAAAGTCTCGTGCACTCAGCCAGGAGATATCCACCCTCCTGGAGAAGGATGCCATCGAAGGCGTAGATCTTCAGACACAGCAAGGTGGGTTCTAATTCAGTTTATTTTTTGATTCCCAAAAAAGAGGGTGGGTTTCACCCTATACTGGACTTACGAGGGCTGAACAAATTTCTAAAAGTGTTGCCCTTCCACATGCTACGTACAGCAGACGTGCTCCAAGCCGTGACACGGTTGGTTCACATCAATCGATTTAAAGGATGCCTATTTCCACGTCCCCATAGCACCTCATCACAGGCAATACCTGCGCTTTGCATTCGAAGGACAGGCCTATCAGTTCAAGCTCCTCCCATTTGGTCTTTCCCTAGCCCCACGGGTCTTCACGAGGTGCATGCAGGCAGCACTGGCCCCGATGCAAGCCACCGGTATGCAGATCCTCCCTTATTTAGACCATTGGCTGATCTGTGCCCCCAACCGGGAATGGGTGGGGGCACACAACAGCCCTTCTATGCCATGTGACGCGGTTGGGCCTAATCGTCAATCAT
The DNA here is from genome assembly GCF_022749685.1 of Semicossyphus pulcher. Taxonomy (NCBI): domain Eukaryota; kingdom Metazoa; phylum Chordata; class Actinopteri; order Labriformes; family Labridae; genus Semicossyphus; species Semicossyphus pulcher. Next base: position 27,788,904 of record NW_027211704.1, on the reverse strand, counting down.
GCCAAAAGTTGTCTTGTACCCAGCCAAAGGATAGCGTTTATTGGGATAACCCTAGACTCCTGACAAATGCTTGCCTACCCAACTCCACGACGGGTAGAGGTCATACAGCAGCTACTCCTCTGTTTTCGGAGGAACAGGAGGTTAAGGTACAGCCTATTCCTCAGGCTGATGGGTATGCTGACTTCTGTAACATCAGTGGTGCCACTGGGTCTCCTCAACTTGCGGCCGTTCCACGTTTGGACCAATGGCCTCCATCTAGATCTGAGGTTGCACGGATTCAATAAGGTCAGGGTGTCCAGTCGATGCCTCCTGACATTGTGGCCATGGAGAGACGGGGCTTATCTGGCCAAAGGTGTCTCATTGGGTTCAATCCCTTCGTGCCACGAGGTGGTGGTGACCGATGCTTCGGCCTCCGGATGGGGGGCAGTATGGCGGTGCAGAGCAGTAAGGGGACTCTGGAGTGCACAGGAGGCTCCGGAACACATAAATGTGCTCGAGCTCCGTGCTATACATTTGGCTCTCCGCAACTTCCTACCATATTTGCGGGGCAGGCATGTTCTCATACAGTCCGACAACAAGTCAGCCGTCTACCATGTCAACCGCCAGGGAGGCACCAGGTCGACACAGTCATTACACGTAGCACGGCAACTCCTTGTATGGGCTTTCCCTCACTTATCCAGCCTCAGAGCCATGTACCTGCCAGGACCACAGAACGTGGTGGCCGACTTTCTCTCCCGCCAGAAGCCTCCCTCAGGGGAGTGGAGACTCCACCCAGAGCTAGTAGAGGCAATATGGGGCAAATATGGTACAGCAGAGGGGGACTTGTTCGCCTCGGAGTCATCGACACACTGCCCCCTCTGGTTCTCACTGATGGAGACAACAAGTCCATTGGGACAGGATGCCCTGGCACACCCATGGCCAGATCGCCTCCTTTATGCTTTTCCACCATTTCCACTCTTAGCTGTGACGCTACACAGAGTTCAGCAAAGCAACCACAGACTCCTGTTGGTGGCCCCGAACTGGCCAGGGAGACCCTTGTTTCCAGCAATGTACAAGCTTCCGGACGGGGATCCATGGTGCCTGCCCTGGAGGAGAGACCTACTCTCACAGCTGGGGGGCCAAATCTGGCATCCGGACCCGGAACATCTGCAGCTTTGGGTATGGCCCCTGAGACTTTAGGGTTTCACACTCTGGTGACCCGTTTCCTTAAAGGAGCCCAGCGGCGGAACCCCCCACAGGCTCTCAAGGTTCCCTCATGGGACCTGCCTCTGGTGCTGTAGGTCCTTCGTCTCCCCCCTTTGAGCCTCTGGAGCAGGCAGAGCTAAAGTGGCTTTCAGCAAAGGCTGTTTTTCTTCTGGCAATGGCGTCAGCGAAGCGTGTGAGTGAGCTTCATGCCTCGTCAGTGAGTGAAGCATGTATGTGCTGGAACTCAGACGGCACAGGGGTGGTACTTTGGCCTAACCCGTCGTTTCTCCCAAAGAGGCTGGCTCCGGCCCACTTTAATCAGGTCCTTGAGCTAGCAGCTTATGACCCCGCTGGCCTACAGGATGAGAAAGCTAGTTCAGCAGAACTACTCTGCCCAGTGAGGGCCTTGTCACATTATATACAGGCAACTGCTGGCTTTCGCCACTCTAATGGCCTGTTTGTCTGCTATGGTGGCCCTAGAAAGGGGCACGCCCTGTCCAAACAGAGACTTTCCAGGTGGATTGTTGAGGTAATAGGGGAGGCATACAGGTCAAAGGGACTGCCTCTGCCTCTCAATATCAGGGGCCACTCAACCAGGAGTGTCTCCACTTCCTGGGCAGCACTACGGGGGGTGCCTCTAAATGAGATTTGTGCTGCAGCCACCTGGGCTTCACCGTGTACCTTTGCCCGTTACTACAGGGTCAATGTCGCTGCTCCCAACGCATTGGCGGCAGCGGTTTTTCAGGAACCCTCAGGCCATTTCCGGTAAGGTGGGTACTGATTCCTCGTGACTATGTTGGTAATAGTCATCCAGTGTTAAGCACTGCCTCTGGCGGTCAGTAAGAATGAAATAGAACGAGAGTTACGTATGTAACTACGGTTCTATGAATTCTGGATGACCGCCAGAGTTCTTTGTCACTCAGAATCTTGGCGAAGACAAGCAAAAGCAATCGTCAGGGAGCAATATTTTAAGTGCAACAAAGGAAGCTTTTACCCACTAGCAACACACACTACTGGGGAGCATCTGCTCTAAAACACACAACTAAGGAGGTACACTACACGCTTTAACGAGCGAAAACAATCGTCAGGGAGCGATAACACGAAACACATGCTACTGAGGAGCATCCGCTCTGAAATCCCAATTGAGGAACATAATACACGCTTTAACGAGCGAAACATCAGGGAGCGGTGAATTAACTACAACAATATGTTGTCCCTTCTGGAAAAAATCAATAAATCAATAAATCAATAACCCAACCGCACAGGCTAGTGCTATCCCGATGCCAACCTTTGATGCTCACTGCAAGCGCTAACACACCGTTCAGCCACTGTAAAGTTTAGAGGAACCCCGAAAACAGGCCTCTTTTAATATATTATCCTTACGTTACTTTACGCTAACAAAGGTGAATACTTACCCTTCCAGCCGAGCTTTGGAGCCGGCGAAGACGCTCCTGTGTTTGCCTACCCGAAACGTCATGCTGCCCGGACGGGCGAAAACACCGGTCTATCAGCAAAGTTAAGTTTAGCCGTAGTATACCCAACGCAGCCCTTAGAGGACGAAACCCTGGCTCCAACCATGTGGTTACAGGGCTATCAGCGAAGAGTCACCGGCTATCTGCTTTTATTTCAAGCTTATAGTTTCAACCTGCATTCGTGGATTACCTGCGAGAAGATACAAGGGACATCTTTGATGATGACGTGGGCTTATGTAGGCAGGGCTGCCCTACGTCATCCTAGGTCACTTGTGACTTTGTTGATATTAAATACTCGATCTGCGCATGCGCGAGATGGATAACATCCAGTGTTAAGCACTGCCTCTGGAGGTCATCCAGAATTCATAGAACCGTAGTTACATACGTAACTCTCGTTTTGTTGGACCTCTTTTGTTGGATTTTTGTTACTGGGACTCTTGAAGTAAGCTTTTGTTTGTTGCCTGTTTGTTTTAATAAATATCATTGTCTGCACCTGGGTCCTCACCTTTTTGGTTTAATCTGAAACTGTGACAGGAGGAAGCCAGAGTAGCCGGAGAGAACCCACGCATGTATGGGGAGAACATGGAAACCAGAATGGCCCTTTTCGTCCGATCCGGGGTTTGAACTAGGAACCTTCTAGCTGTGAGGCAACAGCACAAACCACTGCACCACTGTGCAGCCTTTTGGGAATACAACATGCTCAAATAAAAATATTAAATACATTTTTATTAAATTAAATAAATTAAAATAAAATGTTAATCAACAACATTATCCTGCGCGTGTGAATTTACTTCCTAATATTCAGGAAAGTCAGCCAGTGCAACCGCCAAGAGAGGGCTACAAATTTAAATTTCTTGTCATATACAGACACACCGACTACAAATTGTCTGGTATATCTAACTAATAAATATATAAACACTTTCATTCATTCTATGATACACAGCAAAATGTTGAACAGGAATCTTAACCTCAACCCTGATGGCACACATACACTCGTGATACACGCACCGATGAATCCAACCCTGGCCTGCAGCCAAGAACAAACGTTGACGCTTGCACAGTTTGCAATACAGGCCTGAAATTTTTGGGTAGAATTTATCATGTTATTTTGGGTTGCAATTGTCACTGTTGAAAATTAGGTAATGCAGGTAAGCTTTACTGATTTCAATTAATTCACTTGCTGACTTATACATTTAGTATAATTTACATAATTTGCATGGATTTTATTTACTACCCTCAAAAATCATTTTTTTTATATGTGCACTTGCATGTTATCATTAAACCGAAGTACAGATGAGGCTTTAAAAAATGCAATTTAATTAATGAATATTTTATATATACAGTACTGTGCAAAAGTTTTAGGCAGGTGTGAAAAAATGCTGTAAACTAAGAATGCTTTCAAAAATGGAGTTGATATTTTATTTTCATCAATTAACAAAATGCAGTGAATGAACAGAAGAGAAATCTAAATCAAATCAATAATTGGTGTGACCACCCTTTGCCTTCAAAACAGCATCAATTCTTCTAGGTACACTTGCTCACAGTTTATGAAGGAACTCAGCTGGTAGGTTGTTCCAAACATCTTGGAGAACTAACCACAGATCTTCTGTGGATGTAGGCTCCCTCAAATCCTTCTGTCTCTTCATGTAATCCCAGACAGACTCGATGATGTTGAGATCAGGGCTCTGTAGGGGCCATACCATCACTTCTAGGACTTCTTGTTCTTCTTTACGCTGAAGATAGTTCTTAATGACATTAGCTGTATGTTTGGGGTCGTTGTCCTGCTGCAGAATAAATTTGGGGCCAATCATATGACTCCCTGATGGTACTGCATGATGGATAAGTATCTGCCTGTATTTCTCAGCATTGAGGACACCATTAATCCTGACTAGATCTCCAACTCTATTTGCAGAAATGCAGCCCCAAACTTGCAAGGAACCTCCACCATGCTTCACTGTTGCCTGCAGACACTCATTGTACCACTCTCCACTCTCCAGCCCTTCGGCGAACAAACTGCCTTCTGCTACAGCCAAATATTTCAGATTTTGACTCATCAGTCCAGAGCACCTGCTGCCATTTTTCTGCACCCCAGTTCCTATGTTTTTGTGCATAGTTGAATCGCTTGGCCTTGTTTCCATGGCGAGGTATGGCTTTTTGGCTGCAACTCTTCCATGAAGACCACTTCTGGCCAGACTTCTCCGGACAGTAGGTGTGTGTACCTGGGTCCCATTGGTTTCTGCCAGTTCTGAGCTGATGGCACTGCTGGACATCTTCCGATTTGAAGGGAAATAAGCTTGATGTGTTTTTCATCTGCTGCACTAGGTTTCCTTGGCCGACCACTGCATCAAAGATTCTCAGTGTTGCCCGTTACTTTGTGCTTCTTTAAAAGAGCTTGAACAGCACATCTTGAAATCCCAGTCTGCTTTGATATAATTGGTTGATCATACACCTGACTATCATCCCACAAAATCCCTGACTTTGTGCAAGTGTACCTATAAGAATTGATGCTGGATTGAGAGCAAAGGGTAGTAACACCAAATATTGACTTGATTTAGATTTTTCTTTTGTTCGCTCACTTATCATTTTGTAAATTGATAAATATAAACAATAATTATTTATATATATGAAGCATTCTTAGTTTACAGCATTTTTTCACACCTGCCTAAAACTTTTGCACAGTATAATTTTTCTTTTACAGCATTAGGAGCATTACTAATTAGTGTTTTTAGTTACTTGTAACAAACTCACTGAGAATTATATCCTGACACAGATATAACAAGCATTTAGTGTTTTTAGTTAGTTCGTTTTGATTTACAGCCAGTGTTTTTTCTTGATTTTATTGAAAGTCAGCAGCAACCTCCGGTGTTAAAAAAATGAAGCCAATGGGGAAGTGCAAAAAGCTGCAGTTCATCAGGTGTCCACTTGGGGCTGGTTTTAGAAGTCAAGAAAACAACATTATTGCAGATGTGAAATGGGGAATTTTTTTCTAAACTCGTTCAGTGTTTATCATATATTTATTTATTTGTCAGCCAGAGCATATAGGAGTCAGGAGTTGTTGGATTTTCCCCGGAGAGGTTACAGCAGATTTTATTTTAATCTTAGTTTCCTGGTACATGTCGTTCACCCCGCTCCCTCTCCTCTGGTGGAAGCACATAGTTAGAGACATAATCTCAAAGTTCTCAGTTTCGTTCTATTTGGGGGCACCTAATGGTGATAAAAGGCAATTGCAGGTGCATACGTCCCAGATAACCAGACGTCTACAGTTGGCTCCCTTTGTTATGGTTGTAACTCTTGATTTTCCTCGCTGATGGTCACTTTCCTTTTTAGACTGTTTGCCTTCATCTGAGCGTCAAATTTGTTTCATTTTTCTTTGGATTTTCACTTATTTTTGAAGTTGTATCTATCGTCATCAATCTTTTCTTTGTTTGTTCAGCCATAGTAGATTACTATTTTCTTGCAACACTTCAGAGACCGGAAAAGCAGCAGCTTAGCTCCAACCACGGCTGGGTGATGAAAAAACGGACAAACATTTATTTAAATGTAAATCTTCAAGATTATTTCTTTAAACTAGCTCTTTCACCAGCTAATGAATCAGCCACGGGTACGGACTGTTTAGTTTTGATAACCAACCCCTCGATCCTCTCCAGCACCACCCTCTCTTCCAAATAATTTCTGGCTCCAGAAAACGTAGCAGTGGCCAAATCTCGAACTTCAGGCTGCATTTACGCATTTGAGGAACCAGTGGGTGGAGTAAATTGGCTACATTCATTATTTATGCATGTTCTATGGCTGAACACAGTTGTTCACAGAAGCAACAGAAGCAGCAGCAGAAAAGCTCTGAGAAACGCACTGTTCACTGTCAGCACCAGCCTGTCCATACGGAAAGTATTATTAACAAAAAAGGCACATAACGACAATTCTTCAGAGGATAAAGAAACATAGACAATCAAAGTTGTAAAAATTAAGATGCTTTTTTGTTTGTTTTTTAAAGACAAGACACTATGATTCTTAAAACTACCAAAATTCATGATGGTTACATTAACCAATAGTAGTTACTGTAGAAGAGGTATTGGAGAAGACTGCCAATTATACCTTAATATTTAAATTGTCCAACCAATAAAGTCTAAATTAAGTAAGAAAATTTGCAATAATAATTCAAAGCAAGAAAGTGCCATATGTAGAAATCAAATCAAATCAAATCACTTTAAGGAGGAATCAACAGAAAAACACTTTTGTTAAATGCACATCATTGTATTATAATTATTACATTGACTTGTTTCAACATAAATATGTTGTGCATTTATTCTGAGCAAAATGTATGGATTGGCTTCTCTTAAAATGAGCTATGAAAACCTTCAAATAGTACCCTGTTGAGCTAAAATTAGGTTAGCATGTCAGCTGTGGCTATAGCATGCCTGAGACACACTCAGGCTCCTGGTATCATAGGACAAACCTGCTTCTGAATGACTTCCCCTGTTTGATTCCATACAGAAACAAAGGCAGATTAAAAAAGAAGCAAGGTATACACTGAGCCAGAAACCCCAGCATGACAGAGGAGGGGACACCTCATTAACAGTGGCCGCCTGGACTGATCCCAGTACTCAATCTGGGGAGGAAGAGCCAACTCACTCCATTACAGGGAGGAGAGAGACTTCTAAAGGGCATGACCATCTGGAGCAAGCTTCACTCATTTTTTCTGAACTGCATATTGGTGGGAGGCAAAGCCCAGACTCATCAAGCAGGATGATAATCAGGTGCCACATTCATTCATATTGTGGGTGAAATATTTTCATGGAGTATTCATTGCTATAAGTGTGAATAAGAACAACATAATCTTTTCCCTCCTGTTGTTCACAGTCCATTATATGTCAGAGGAATATCATGAGGTTATGAACACTCAGTTTCCAGTGTTGGGATGACATTCGTCCCCTAAGGACAAATGGCTTCACATGAAAAATTGATGTGGGGCAGAAAATACATTCAGTCTGATACAGAATAAGTGTGACTATGAGACTTGTACAGTAGTAACAACTTACCCAAATAGATTTTTTGCTGAGCAGGCGCCTGGCATCAGTACCAGACAAAGACACGTGGTTGAGCACGGAACAAATTTTATGAACATGGCATACTGATTCATGGGTCACACTGAGTCCTGGAGCTATTGTCCTGCATGTAGTTCACTGCTGAAATGTGACATGACTAGGCTTTTGCTTATAATTAGAATGAGTGAATATAGTATTTTTTTCTGTAAAATTAGAGACTAGATTTGTGGTGTATTTTTTGAGTAAATCCTTGGAGTCGGAAAAACCATTACCTCTACAGTATAACATCACGTTATGTATGTACATGTATTGCCCTTAAAATGCCATCACAGTAATCCCATTGCTTCCTAACTCTGTTCAACATACTCACAAGTGATTTTGGGCCTTAATAAGTCAGCTGGCAACTGGACTGCATGGAACGCAGCTTCCATGCTAGATCTGTGCTCCGGATAAAAACATTGATAATCAAAGCATGACAGTAGGTTTTACATTTCAAATAACCCACGGTGCATTACCAGCAGTTATTTACAGTGTAAGCACTGCTCATTAATTTTTAAACAGGCCCTTAAGGTCTGGTTGACAGACAAAGCTGGCAAGCAAAAGCAGGAGAACGAAGTGTTGTTGTTGTTCCATTCACAATATGAAACATGGTAATGGCACTGAGCAAAGTGCTACACAATGCATTAATAATATGTTGATGATGCAACATGTAAAGGTCATGGCCACTGTCTCTGCACACAGTCGTTCATTAAACAGTACATATTTATGTACGATGATATTTAATGTGGGCATCAGATTAACATTTAAGATATTTAGCAGATGCTTTCGTCCAGATCAACAGCTGAGATGCACCTAAAGATTCACGAACATTACCCTATATTAATCCCCCTTGGTCATTTACTATCTGGAACATTTTTTTCCTACAGACTACTCTACAAAGGAGACAGCTTTTCTTGCCATGAAATTGATGCCACTGGGAGTACTGGGAGTCCCAGATAGCACAAATAAGATCGTACAGCTGCCATGTCGGTTTGCCGTGTTGTTAATGTTAGTCTGGTTGTACGTACAGGTGCGTCTCTGCTCTGCTCTGCAATAGTGAGACTGTGACAACCTGTACATTGTAATCCTCCTTTCTAGCTTTCCCTGCTACAGCTTTGTAATGCCATTACCCATGCATGTCTCATTAATTCCCGTCATGGCCGAGTGGCCCATCACTCCTGCTGTCACCACCTCATAAGAACCTCCAGTCACCACACTGCAACCCAAGGCCTCTTACAAAGCATAGGGTGAGTAGGGAAAATGGTGACCCATGTAGCAGCCACAAATCATTGATGAGGGTCAGGCTGGCTCAAACTGTGAGAACTCACCTTGGGCTTGGCTTCTTGCAGCCCTATAAATGAAGACTGTTGTGCTCTGTGATGGATGGACTGCAACAAATAGAAGGGAATTTCAGCATTGTTTGGCCATGATAAGGACTGTTTTAAATTGCCTTAGACTCACATATTACTTGACAATATATTTGAACACTGAGTGCATTTTTTGTTATCAGTCAGTGTACTATACATGCTCATGCTGATGCCAAAAACTGTGATTGACAAAGTGAATGATATTATCATAATCATTAAAGTAAATGGAGCTGTGACTAGACTTTGTGCTGTGTTGTGTACTGAGGGTGCTAATAATGCTTTAAAAGTGTTTATTGAAATGAGTGGTACTGAGTGCTTTGTTCACTCTTCTATTACACAGCTTCTTAAAATGGCAGTATTTGTCATTGTGATAGCAAATGCAAAGCCAATCCACTGCAACAGAGTTTGCAAAGTTAAACACAAGACTGCGGAGCAGATGTTTTTTTTTTCTTTGAAATAAATATGAAAAAAAAGGTATAATCTCACAGTGCTGATTAGTATCTACCCAAATGTGTTTGGGTCCAGATTTGCAACTCAAGTTTTCCTGTCATATGCATGGACATTTAGAGGAAAACATATAAACTTTCAACGAGAATTTTGTAAAGTTGTATTGTATATCCATATATATTATTTTAATAATATACTGTAGTTCAAAGGGACTTAAAGATCGCTTCCATGTTAGTATAAACTTTTGGCTGAGCTGTGGTAACTCCATTGCATCACTAAGACTGTATTAAAAATGGACGACATGACAGCTCCCTAAAAGTGAAGCCAAAACATTTCGGGTGCCCCCTGCTGACTGGGTGCAGTATAGGTCATAAAGCCCGCCTTCTCCAACATGGAGGCAGGTAGGTATAGCTATAAAATCAAATTTTATAGTTTGAACCGCTATTTTGGCAACACTTTCATACAATGGGAGCAGATGGAGACGTGTCGTCCATCAACAGATACAGTCATTGATCAATGAGAAGAAGTCGTACAGAAAGAGACACAAGCAGAAGGCTGACATCTCATGTTTACAGCAGATATAGATGTGGATAAAGGTATTTGAAAGAGTAACAAAGCAATACTCATATACGACAACAGTTTACTGGCCCGCATCATATAAGCAAAACCGGTTATACAGACATCGTAGCATTCACTTTCATGCCAGGATAGTTAGCCCCACCTGTGTTGTGTTTCAATGTCTAAGTATGCCCCGTTATATCTAACTATCAACCAAACTGCTGCAGGAAGTAAAGTCTGCTGGTAGCTGTTGACTTCTTAGCTGTAGAACATAAAGCCCCCAAGCCCCCCCCAAAGTCTCTTAAGTATTCCTTAGCATATAGTAGGTGTGTGAAAAGTGAGTATGTATGAGAGCTGGTATCAGCAGAGTCTAGTCAGGTAGAGAAAAGGAAACGTGTTTTTTTTACTGAACAGTCAGCTAGCAGCGCAGCTCCTGAAAGAAGAGCAGAAAACATGTCACACTTTGTCACACAAAGCTCAAAGTGAGTTTTTAACACAAATTTAACTTAGAGTGCTTTGCTTTATATGAAAGGCAGTTAACTTGATAACATAAAAAATTGGGTCGACAAGAGAGCTTTTGTTGCAGAATTCATCATCAGACTTAATGTAAGCACATGGTTATTTCCTGGAGGCAGACCAGTGCAGGGCCAGTACAAATTAAAATCACAAAAGAATCAATTTTTTTGTTCACAATAACTTCCAATTAGTTTACTCGAGCAGTTTTTCACCATTTTGCTGCTCCGGATTGTTGATTGAATGAAATGCTTTAAGCTTGGCAAAACCTTATATTTTTAATGTGCGATGAAGGATATTATAACCTACATTCCTAGCACACACCATTTTCATTTTACCTCCAAATAAAATGGTTCAATTTATCTGTTATGATACAATACATCAACAACATCCATCCATCCATTATCTATACCGCTTATCCTGTTCAGGGTGGCAGGGGGACTGGAGCCAATCCCAGCTGTCAGTGGGCGAGAGGTGGGGTACAACCTGGACTGATCACTAGTCAAGTTCTAGTTTTTACAGTAAGTCTTGATACATTTTGTATCATCTTGTATATTGCATATTTTTCTTTCTCTGTATACCAACAGTTACTAACTCTTCCAAACCAAACTTTCCAACAGAAGAGACATAAACAACAGAACCATCAATCTGAGTAAAACCTCAGGCATTATTTGACATCAAATCACTACTGGGTCTTCTGTATAAATAAGGGCTCATGCTACCATTTTCATGACGGCAATGGAAATGTGTTCAAATCTTTAGCAAATAATTTCCATAAACACTCTTTATGAAAATGATGAAGTGTTGTGTCCTGACAGCATGTCCCTGTACACACTCCAAAGCTAAAAAGCAGTTCCAAAACCATGTCCGAGGTGGCTTAAGTGTTGCCACAACTGGAAAAGGTGTGGATTTGAGAGTTTTAGCCCTCCAAAAAAAAAAAATTCTACATGGTTTGGTATATACGATGTGCAAAATTGTTTGCAGAATTTTGAATTATCATATGGCACAAACACACAACAGATTGCTGTTCAGGCCATATGACCAAGGCAAGACAAATATAAAGATGGAAAAAAAAAGTAACATCATGTTCTAAATGTGTGACATGAAAATAAAATATGAAAGAAAATTTCACAAATTGTGAAAGTATTCATTTTAACATAATGCATTACATAAATTTTAGTTTTCCCACTGACCATGCAGGGTTTAGGCTGCCTGAAAAGGTTATTATAAAGGAAAATATAAAATAAATGTTTAATTTTAATTAATACTCCACTCATCTCTCTCTTCTGGTATTAATTATTCATTCCAATCAAGTCAAAGTGACATGATTGTTTTATGTTGTACACAATAAGGCCCTAAAACTGACAAAAGACATCAAACAAATGAAGGACTTCAGTAAATGACTAGATAGGTAACATTTTCGTGATTACAGACTACGTCTACGTGATGTTAAAACTCCTCTGATCTCTGAAGTCAAAAGCAGCTGATGTGCACAATCGATCTATGTGGCTTTTATCTGTGTGGTCAAAAACAAGCTTTAGTATCACAAATTTTCAGCAACATGAAACAAGTATAGTTATTTTTTTGCAATTTGGCGTAACTACAGTTCCAGAGTAAAATTTTCTCTCTTGTCAATGAGTAAAAGACACTTTTCTGGTCTCGATCCCAGCCATTTTCCTTTTTTCTCGACCATCAACATCCCCTACTGTCTCTTCGCCTCTGCCATCATGCTATACGGACAACAGCAAGCTAACACCGGAGCTGTTTGCCTTCAGGGCTTTCTGCCAGAAAAACCTCCAGCATATCGTACCCACTCAACCCAAGTTACAAAGCGCAATATAGCATGTAGAGTGCAAATAAAAGATGTGCTGCTCTCCCTATTACAAGTATTAAATAAAAAAAAAATTCAAGCTGTTATGTTAAGTTGAAATATTTATTTTAATCATTTTACACAGCAGACAATGACTATAAGTGTGCTCCAAAGGAACACTTACCAGTCTGAGATTCTGTGCCTCACTCAAAGTTGTGTTTTTTGTCAACATGATGAATTTTAGTCCAATATATAACTTTTTTTTCCCCTTTTTCCTTTCAAAGCTGGAAAGGATATCATAGCAGCTATTGAGCATTGTTATTGTAAACACACACACACACACACACACACGCAGTGATGATGTACATGAAAGAGGGTGAATTTAAACAATGACAATAAATATAAATAACACATTTTACATGCACAGTGGATTTTTGTCCTTCACATGTACAACTGATCTGGTTATTGTACATGAACTGTTTCTGACACTCTGACTGAGTTAGGAGTTCATCAGAGTGACAGCCTGTGGAAAGAATCTGTTTTGTGTCTAGTTGTTTTGGTGTTCAGTGCTCTATACCACCTACCAGAGGGGAGGAGATTGAACAGCTTGTGTCCGGGGTTGGATGGGTCTGCAGTGATGTTACCTGCCTGTTTTCTGACCCTGAAATGGTATATGTCCTGAATGGAGGGCAGGTCAGTTCTGATGATCTTCTCTGCAGACCTGATTGTCCGTTGTAGTCTGTTCCTGTCCTGTTTAGTGGCAGACCCAAAACAAAGAGTGATTGAAGTGCAGAGAACAGACTGGATGATGGCGGTGTAAACATAATCATCAGCTCCAGAGGCAGGTTGAACTTGAGCTGGTGCAGGAAGGTGTCCACAGTAGACACTGTAGTGTAAGTGTGGTGCTGGGGGGGTCCCACAGTCATTCAGCTCCAGATGGCTCTGACCACACCAGAGGACCAGCTGTTCATCTAGATGACCAATGTGTGTTCCGAATATGCTGGAGATAGTAATAATATTGGTTGAGTATCAGCCATCACATTTTAGACGTGACAAGTTGGATGAGCTACCCATTCTACCCATTCCTAAAAGGCAAAGGTTTGACAATTAGTTGTACTCCTTGCGTGTCTTTTCTTAAAGTAATAATCTAGAAGATTTATATTTAAAGCTGCTCTAAGGAACTTTGGGTTTGTGTTGATTTTGGCACAGCCTGTGGACAAAGCCATACCTCTATATCTCTTTGCTGATTTTGTCCTGTACATGCTTAAGTGGTGGTTTTTAACAAAAAATTGTATCCTGCTTTCTGTAACCGTCATATGTATCACTCACTTTAAATAATAAAATCCACTCAGATGAAGGCAGTCTAAAAAGCGACCGTCAGCGAGGAAAATCAACGGTTACAACCGGAGCCAACACATGCTACACTGTCTGAATAACTGGCAGGTGTGCTCCCTCAATTATGGATTATCGCAATAGGTGCCACCAAAGAGAACAAAACTGAGATCTTCGAGATTATATCTTTAAAAAAAGACAATTTAAATAACTTTCCTCCACATGCTGAAAAGAGTTCTAAAATAATAGAAGTGTGAACTCACTATCTCCGATCCTCTGTCTACCATCCTTTGCCCCCTGCCGTCTGAAAGAGAGTCAGAGATTACACGTTAAAATGCAGAAAGCCACCGGGGCTTTTCACAAGACAGTTGAAATATAAAAGCTGCATTATACATCCACTCTTGATAGAAACTGTCAGAGATGATCTTGAAAAACTCAGAGCTTTTGCTGGATAAAACTATGTTGGTATATGGAGTTCAGACTGTGATGTGTTGTAAGTAACTAGAAACAGTGGAAGAGAAAAGCTCCCTTTACATCCCATTCTCTGACAGTGGCAATTGCTTTTTCTGCTTTTATCAAGTGGTTCAGCCTCACTTAGATGCAGAACTCAAAACTGTGAAAATTGTCAGCACAAGCAAAATCCCACCCCGTGGCAAAAAAGGCGTTCCCTATTTTCCCGGTGGCAGTCACATAAAAACAGTGAACAGAGCAGACAAATCATTCCCTTTTTCATATTTTCTATTTCCTCAAATCGACTGTCAACAGATCCTCATGAATTTGAATTTCATGACATTTGTGGGCAAGCAATTCAAAGCTGAAACACTGTTGAGAAAAGGTGTTGATATCCACAGAGATGCTGGGAAAATGCTATAATATTTCCTCACAACAAAAAACCTGGTAAATTGAAGTGTTGAGAGAGAAGGCAATGGCCTCAAACAGAGCTCAAAGACATGGTTACTGGACTGTTCAATACTAAACGAAGACTTTTTTCTCTGGAGACCACTGAAGCCTTCCTGGAGAGCAGCGCTGCAGTCTTCTCCTCTGTGGCAGCCTTCAAGGTGCAGAAGATAAGAAAAATGAGAAATGACACTGTGGGGAGGCTGAGCACTTTTCTGTCGAAAAAGTAGACATGCTCCCGCCAAAGTATCTGTTATTTAGACTTTTTGTCCCATGGAATGGTGTTTTGCACACTTGATGATACCTTGCAAAGCTTTCAGCAATTAATTTATGTCCTGCCATATTTGTATGTTTAAATCTGTTTCTATTTAAAGGTCTTATGTAACTTTCAGAAAATCCCCATTCCTAGTGACACGGTCGTTGAATGAACTGCAGTCAACCTTCTTGTACACACTGTCACTGACACTCACGCATGAACGAGCATCTGGGATTTTTGCAAAAGACACACGAAACTGAGCATGCTCAATCTCGGAACTCACCAGCTCTGTTTACTTTTCATTGATGAGACGTGTTTATTGACTGCATCATCAAAATCAGCACTGTTTGTCATAATACCTAAGTTAGTATCATGTTAGCTTTCCAAGTTATCTGTCAAGCTAGACTGACAACACTGACACACACTCAGATGGTATTTTGGTTGTCATAACGTTAGCAAGCTAGCAAAGGTTAGCCAGCTAGCTCTAACTTAACTACACTGCATGGATCTGGCGTCTGGCAATTACCATCCAGATCAGCCTCAGGTGTCTGCGTGATTTAGCTGATGTTATCCACTCGACGGCATTTTGCTACGTTGCCGAACTGGCAAATCGTCTGTGATAGCAGACAAGCTAACGTTTGCTTGTTTGCTAACGGTAGCTTGTTGCCAGCTTACAGCTAGCTGGCAACAAGCTACCTTAGCCTAGGCAGATAATACAACGGAATTAACCAGCCCATGTGTGTGTGTGTGTGTCAAAACTGTATGTTTACTTTATGTCATTTCAGTTTTGCAGAGCTTGTTGCAGGTTTAAATATTTCTGATTATTCTAAACCTATTATTTATCCTACTATTATATTGTTTCCATGCAAGTTTAAGATCTATAAAATCTACAGGGTATTGGTTTTGTTTAAGGGGAACAAGGAAACGCCTCTTATCTTTTTGTACAGGTCATGGTTGACTGCTTATTTAATAATAATCATGACCAAGGTTTTCCAAAGCCCTAACACACGTGAATTAGTGTGTCTTCCTACTGATTGGGCCCTATCAGCACAAATGCCCATATTGGTCTCTTTAACACACAACAAAATTCATTTCTTTTGAAGCTCAACAACTTTCCCCAAATGTCTGTATTCAATGCTTCCCAGAGGTATTAATTTCTATTATTCCAAACTTGCACATCACGTCATGACTTTTCAGCTTTTTAAAATTAAATTACCATTTTCCAATGGACTTCTAATTAACCTCAGTTTATTCTACCTGTGGGCAGTGATTATCCAATGAGTATACCCATTTAATTGGACTTTAAAAAAAAATAAAAAAAATTAAACCTCATCTTGAGGCAATTAGGCAATTATATTTTGTCTTATAATTGTGTGTTATTTTCATATTTATTCCACATGTCATTACATTTGATGAATTCTTTTTGTATGTTAAACACAATGCAGCAGAATCCTCTCTAAAGTAAACAGAGACTGAAAGAAAAGTTGCCAAATGACACATATAAATCTTTACTTTCTATCCCATGGGTTCTTCTGAGTCACCCGTGGAGCAGGAGCCTTAGCTGGAATCACAGCTCTCCATTTTAAAATTGGCTTCACAGAGGGTTTGGTGCTCCCTGTGTTGGCGGCTGTGTAGAAGGGATGGACAGCATCTGTGCTACCAGCTGAGTTGACTTAAGCCTTCTGGCACTAGTTTCATTTAGAGAGCGGATGTGGCATGCCGTGTTTGTTTTAGTACTACATGGTTTGTTCCAGTCAAACTTCAGTCTGTCTGTAAGTCTCTTTTAGGCAGTATTTTTAATTGTGGAGGTCTTTTTGAAAAGGTGTTGCTTAGCAACAATAGCTGTGGTTCAGTCATGTGTACTTGTTAATTGTTTTGCGAAGTTTCTGCAACGTCTTTAGAGAACAAAAGGAGACGATGTTACAGAACACATGTAAGCAGCTATAGTGCAATATTATAGTTTTTCTTGATTATATCTTTGGTTCTAACCGTCTTTAGAAAAAATACAAAACAGTTTCAAACTTCAGCACAGGGTAGAAATAGTACAGAAATACCCTCATGAAAACCTGGTCCAGCGAGATTCACCTTTTACATAACATGACTCTAAGCACCTGACCAACACATCGTATGAGAGCTTAGTGAATGTCCTTGAGTGGCCCAGCCAGAGGCCAACGTTTCCCATCCAACCTGACAGAGCTTTAGAGGAACTGCATAAAATCCCTACATCCAGATGTGCAACAATTGTTGCATTATGCCAAGGAAGACTCAATGATGTAATTGCTGCCAAAGGTCCCTCAACTAAGTACTGAGTTAAGTGTCTTAATACTCTAGTTAAAGTCTTTTTTTTTTTTTCTTCTTTGCAGGAATTGTATTTTAAATGTGTGCTTACAACTACTATTTATCTTCCTCTTTGTAGGATGTTCTTTAATCAGAGTTTATATTTATCTACCACAGTATATTTATTTCCATGCATACCTGTCTACAACATGAGTGCATGTATGAATATTGATATCCAAATTTCTGCACTGCTCCCTGGCTATAGATATACTGTAGATATTCACTGTAATATTTTTGGATATGAAGATCTTGAACTAACTGAAATCCCATATTGAATCATCTAACCAACAAATGCACATTATGTTTATACGCTTGTTAAGAATTGTCTTACTCAGGACTCCCAACAATAAATCCCAAAAGTTTGTCAACTAAAACAAAACTTTACATGAACTTTTTACAAACTGTTTACAAAAGTTTCAAATTTCATAAATCTACAGTGTGACATTATTATACAAGCAAACAAACATGATCATATGGAGAATTGTTAAGCAACCTTTAAAAAAACTAAAAGGAATGTCTGTGTGGTAAATTAGGAGAAGGGAAAATATCAATGGCAAGGTTGTTGGGTGACAGGTCAAATTCTTCATTAACATCAACTGGAGACATTTAATTTAATAAAGAAAAAAAGTCTGTTCAGTTTTCAAATTGAAATAGTCTTTCTTGATCATGCCTTTCATGCCATGGTCGGATAATTTTCCCTATTTCAACACTGGAGTTTTGAGGGGGAGAATGTTTGCCTCCTCTAAAAGGAAGAAAAACTGATCTGTGTTCAAAGACTCCTAATCTCTATTGGCAGTGATGGTTTGATTGACACTCGTTGGTGAAAGGTTAAAAAGAATCAGCCCTGAAGCTCATTGACACAGAAGAAGGCGACGTCTGGGCTCTTACCCTCTTGAGCTGAGCTTCAGAGTCAGAAAACTGAATCTAAGGAGCAATTTGATAGATTTCGGATTCAAACTTTGTTGTATTTTTGGAATATGGTTGTACACGCCCATGCTCTCTCACTTTTTCATTAGTTGAGCATGTTGATTTTATTCACTTTGCAGCATGTTTGAACTTGTCGGCCGCCATAACTTTGAGTTTAATAATTAAAAAAAGATTTAAACATCTGTCTTTGGTATAAATCTGCATTAAAAGGTCAGTCAGATTATGGATTCTGGCTTCAAATAAACAATTTTTAAAGCACTTAAGGTGCTTTTTATATGTGTGAAGCTGGCAACACTCCATCATGATGTAGAGTCATAAATAATCAAAATGAATGCTTATTGCTAAGCTAACCTTGTAGCTGCCCCAATCACGCTAAAATAATGGAAAATAAATAAATAAATAAAATGCAGGACTAATGTTAGTTCTATACTCAAATCTACATACTGTAACTTTGAAATTATATGTATATCTACACTTTGTGTAGATTTTAGATCATATACTACTAACAGATTTTTTGTACACTACCACCCAAAGTGTCTTCTCTACAACTCGGTTAAATCAAATGTTTTCTATGCTGCAGGTAATTGGCCACTTGTGACTCATTCAGAACAATAGCCTGCAGCTTCTGTGTTGGGGTCTCCGCTGTCTCAAGCATTGTCTCTGATATTGCCTCTGCTATTTGGGTCTGCCTTGAGGACACGTTTATGGCTGTGCCTACCACAGAGGAGTGGAGCTCTGTTGCTCAGAGCGGTGCTGGAATTTTCCTTTCGGCTGTCAAACGTAGTTCTACGAGGCCTTGCTACTTCTGCATCCCATCTCTTAAATTACAAGGATACTTTCTCATGTGTTCTTTTGGCCGCTGTGGATGCTAATCATTGTTTCTGTGTGAGTAATGGGGGAACAAGTGATGGACAAGTGGGACTCTGGCCAACTCAGTCTTTGGCCTGCCTGCTGATCTGCAACTACTAGAGCTTACCACTGAGGACCCTCACCACACATTTGTGTTGCAGATGAGCCCTTCTGGAAAAACCTGATTTTGAAATTTCCTGGGCGCACCTTTCCACATGGGTGCTAACCTTCAACTACGTCTGTCCCAAGTTTGGCTTGGTTGTGGAGCATGTTTTTAGCATCCTTTTTTGTCATTAGAGGATGTACAGGGTTGCCACGGAGGTCCTTCAGTGAGAAGGATGTAAATGCAGGAAATTTTGGTGATGAAATTACGCCCACGTATTCAACCAAAACTTGAATGTCAACCCTTTTTTGTAAAACTTGAAACAAGTTATATTTGACAAAATAAAGTGATATTATTTGAATTTTACAAATTGAAAAAATTCAGATAATAAAACAAAAACATTGATCTACCATACTGCTGTACGTATGTGCTGTGAATGGTAAATGGACTGTACTTATATATCGCTATTCTAGTTTTTGCGATCACTCAAAGGGTGCTTTAACACTACATTTCACACTCACATTCATACACTGATGGCAGAGGCTGCTACGTAAAGTGCCAAACTGTCAATCAGTTAGCACATTCATACCTGCTAGCTACTGAGCCACAGCCGCCCCACTGTGTGTATTGTGCGTATGTGTGAAAGAAAGACAAGGTAAGAAGATAGATAAAGAAAGATAAGAAAGCCTGGTTCATTCCCTGCTAATAATTTGACTCATACATTTTTTTTTTTTTTAAAGATCATTTTTTTGGCTTTTTTTGCCTTTATTCATAGGACAGCCGAAGACAGACAGGAAATGTGGGGAGCAGAGAGCGGGGGATGACACGCACCAAATGGATCGGCAGACCGGGAGTCGAACCCGCGATCAGCGCGACGAGGACCGCAGCCTCCACACATGGGACGCCCGCTCCACCAACCGAGCCAAACCAGCGCCCTATAATTTGACTCATAAATTTGATTGTAAATATGAAATTTAACAAATTCCAAAGCTGATCCTGTGAGGAGGGTGGTGGGCGAGGTGGGGCAAGTGGAAGATGCATTCTCAAAGCCAGCAGTATGAGCTTTTCAATATCACCCTCTCTCCCCTTCTCCTCTTCCACCAAGTGTGAAATGCAAAATCATCTTGTGAAACAAGTGCATTTGAAGAAGTTCAGTCAGGACTATTTTGTCAAAATAATCTTTATTTACTTTGTACAAGTTATATTTGGCGGTATGTTCTGTTCTGGGACCCCCTGCTCTTCCACGCACTTGCGTGGAAAGCCCGAGGCAGGAAGAGCACACCTTCCTGCCCTTCATGAGCCATCATGAATGGGAGCGCAGTGGCAAAGACCCCCCAAACAGAACAGCATGAATAACAATGCATGACAGGAGGAGCTGGGGTGGAGGTGGGTTGCAAATCAGCCAGCAGAGGAAGCAGCAAAGGAAGCTGGGCTAGAGCTGTTTAAATAGAGCCCTCTGAATGTAATTTTCCAATAGAAAGCATAGGGGAAGTCAGCTGAGCCATCAGCTGATTGAGGATTGGCTTGGCTTGCTGTTGACAGCTAATATAGAGCTTGACGTCGTGGCCTGCCAGTTTTACCAAAAGTCAATGGCTCTACCACAGTGCTAGCTCTTTGAGTGATGAAGCTTTTCTGTAGTTCAAATTTTAAGCCGTTTTAACATTTTCCAGACAAACTGACATTGTCAGTGTGGGACGCATTCTCAAAATACTGTTTAGTTTAGACAAAGGTGGCACCTGACTAGAGCGAGCAGGAGGAATCTTCCATTTACGACTGTCTTTATGTTAACATCCCAACAAATGTATCGGGAAGAATTGTCCCGACAATTGCCGGCTGTTTCACTTATCTAGGGATACTAGGGGGCTGGCAGAGTAAAGAACATACATATGTCCACGACCAATGAATCGGGACATTTGGGCTGATACAATTTTTTATAACATGTTCCGCATGAGTTTGCTATGAGTTGTGTCTTCACTTGTCAACCAACCTCCCATAGCCTGTGATATCCCTGCTGCTGCCTCTGCTTTCTGATCCTTCACTGGTCCTGCGTCATACTCTGTGGTCCTCACCCCATGTTACCACTAGTGTCTCTTTGAATAACAAAGAGGTAAAGGACATACTGGACCGCAGAACAGTTACTACTTAACTTAGTAGTTAGTACTTTATGCCTAGCCCTGTCGTTTACACACAATTTTATTTACTCTCCTTTCTCTTCTCCTTCAGGTAAGTGTCCCTAAGATCTTTAAATGGCTTAAGGCAAACATCTCCTCTGACAAAAAAATGCACATTAATGCTAGTTATTGGTAGTGCTAACTCGGTTCATTGCAAAGTACAATGGCTAGCTGGGAAAAAGTAACAAACACGTATTTGCAGAACTTACCAGGTTTCCAGATTTCTCTGCTCACTTTCTGCCAAGCCTTCTCCTTTTAAGTTCTGTCTTGATTCATTTAGTTCTGTGCAAAAAATTTGGTTTGCTTTTTGTCTGAAAAACCTTGGGAAAGAGAAAATAACTTTGGGGAAAAAAAACATCGACTGGATTGATACCAACATGTGCATTTCTCAGCAGAGATAAGAAGGAAGCAAATGGCTCACTAACTAGATTTATCAAGACATTTCTTTTCATGGAACTAGTGGTGGAAGTTGCTGTGAGCCATCTCGCTTTCTTCTTTCTCTGTGGAGAGTTACACATCCGCAGTGCCAATGGTGAAGGAAGTAGTTCAAGTCATAACCGCTTCTGTCCTAACATGTAATATGGAAAAAGTTTTGGTTTAAAATGAATTAGGATGTCATAACTGATGCAGAGGTCACACATAATGTTAAAGTCAACAGATGTACTTTGAGGTGCACAACAAAGTTATAGATAGTTTTCATTAGCTTATATGCTAGCATCGCCACTAAACCAAGTTTTAGCTCAATTAAGACAAGAGTGACATTAAAATGAAATTAAAAAAAGGTTAAAATATATATTGGCTAGTCCAATATTGGGTATTTAAGAACCTTTTTATTTCTTTAAAACCTAAAACATTACATGATATGAACCCTTTCATGTCTAAGGCAGGAGACTGCATGAGGGCCATAAGTCAGTGATGAGAAAAAATACAATATACCTTCCAGTATAAGGTTTGAACAAATATACATCCTTATTGTGCTTTATCTACAGTTTCATCAGGCACTGAGGAACATGAATGATGTGCGAGGAAGCTCTGTGGCTGTGTGAAGCAGTGGCAGCCCAGGCCGTGCTTTGTAGTCGCCAGGCCAGCAGCCATTTGTCACACTATTGGCTTTTCAGCATACAGTAGAGCACACAGCCAGAGCTGCTCTCTCATTCATCAAACCTAAGCTAAAGAAGACATTTCACTTTAAGTGGACAAAACTTAATAGAGTATATGGTATGAACTGCACGAACATAGCACCTTTCTTGTCCTCTGACCACTCAAACTTTTCACCACATTCTATTCTAATCTTCCAGTCCACATGTATCAATGGCAGAGGCTCCCAAGCAAGATACAAGCCTGCTCATCAGGATCTACAGTATTCCAATACAACCTCAAACACTTGCTTAATGTTACTGTCTAAAAGAGCAAGTTGTGGTTCAGTGTCCTAGCAGCATACATGGAGCAAGGGATAAAACTACTGCTCTTCTAGGGGTGCTGGTTTAGCTCAGTTGGTAGAGCAGGCGCCCCATATACAGAGGCTACAGTCCTCGTCACACTGATCACAGGTTCGACTCCCGGTCTGCCGATCATTTGTGCATGTCAGCCCCCACGCTCTACTCCCCACATTTCCTGTCTCTCTTCAGCTTTCCTATCGAATAAAGGCAAAAGGGCCAAAAAAATAATCTTTAAAAAAAAAAAACTACTGCTCTTCTGATTAGTGGACGACCTACTCTACCATTTAAGCCAAAGCCACGCCTGTAGCCGTTTCGCTGTCCCTGCATGAGCACCCTGCATCATTTAAATTCCTACTTTAAAGGCCTACGTTACTGTACCAGGTCTCTGCATGCACAGAAAAATACACAACGAGACAAAATTATCATTTAAATGAGAAGTAGTTATGTTCTTTGTAACAATATCATTATCTTCAAATACGCCAGGCATAAAATTGCAATATGGTGATTTTCCCTCAAATTATAAGTGAAACAAATTAGCATGACACTGATATGAGCGTGCTTCAGTTTTGGTTGAGGCTGAGTTTGAGTGAGTTGTCTGAGAAAATGTGTTACAACATTAGGAACTAAACAAGCACTATAGTACTTCTGGCCTGCTGGCAATACAACAAGAACAATTGGACATGTTGTGCTGGAGAATGCTGAGATTTCATTATGCTGTAATTTGAAAACAAGACAATTTTCTGTGTTACAGCTCTCCCACGTTACATGTCCAACCTGCCATTTGACCACTATTTGTATCCGTGCTACTGGTTACAATACTGTAATAATTTTAATAGATTGATTACTGTGTACTTACTGAAGGTGAAATTACAGAGAACCCAAGCAGGTGGATAATTGCTATGCTGCCACGTTTAAGAGACAAAAATAGAAAGTTCTACACAGTCCAGACAATGTATTTGCTTTACAACTGTTGATTAACTTTTAATTTCTCTTAATGAATAAAAAAGACATAATTGTAAGTCCACATAATATTGTAAAAAAAAAACAGAGTAAAGATGTGTCTTTGAGTGTTTACCCTGTTGTTATTATGATGCCATATAGGAAGATTAAAGCTGCATAGTAAAATTTTTGACTGTGTGTGGATATACTTCAAAACAACCTAAAAAACATCCACCACTGAATTATTATTATTATAATTATTAATATTATAGATTTCTAATGTTATTTTGGCTGTAGGCAAACCTTGAGCTCTGTGTTGGTGTCCATCAACTTTTGAGGAAAGTATTTGGATCTATATCTTACTAGTCTACCATGTTTATTAGCCCCTCACTTTCTTAATCAGCCTGTCCTTTATTGCTTAAGTGCTGAAGTTGCAAACCTTCCAGTCCTATCCAATTTATTTAAATCAACACTTGAATGCCTTGTTGAACGGAGACTGTAGTTCGTGGTAGACTAGGAGTAGCACGCATGGAGAACAGAAGGGAGGCATGCAGAGAGGTTATAATGACAATTATTATTGTATTGTATTATAATGACAGCTTACAGATACAAACATCAACCCATGCAGTTGTAAAACAAAATGTACAGTTACAACAAACAATGGAAGATGTAATCAGTAAAATCAGTAGTGTAGGAGTTTAGTGTAATGTTCTATAGCACAAAAAATAAGCCAAACGACAACAAAAAGCCAAATGGATATCTCGGAGACGAAAGGGGCAGAGTCTGCCATTCCAGGGGTAGAATAAATTGCCTCCTCAGCGAACAATGCTGGATGGAATTAAGGGACAGGTTTGTTTTTTTCCTACAGAGCATTATTATTAACTGTTTGTCACTTCAGAGCTGAAGTAACTACAAATGTAGATTGGACAATTCCAACAGCTGCTTCGGATTAAAAGCTGTCAATTGGCGAAACATTGAGTATCCTTTTATAACTTGAATGCCTACATTATATTGCTGTACAGTTGATCCATCCTGCTATTGATGGGATGGAACTTGAATTTCTTTAGTAACAAGACCAATGTTGTTTGTTAATATCACTAGTATGTTGGAAAATATGATTTGAGATCAGTTTATCAGCTACACATGCCTGCAGCTACAAGGTTACTGTCTTTGTCATAATAATTAAAATCCTGGGAAAGATAAGGATCTATTCCAATACAAATAGGACTCTTACTCTTGTCTGATTTCTTTTTCCCACAGTAACACCCCATACTCAATTTTCAGTAAATAAGGTGAACCAGGATGACAGGTAAGGTGTCTGAATTCAAAGTGAGAATGCAATGTGTTTTCCCAACAGGTAGAAAACACATTGCAGGGAGTGCAATACTGGGTATATAACGAATTTGCGTGGCTGTTATGTTGCTGCGACTGGGTTTGCCTCTTAAGATATAACTAAGCATTTAATAGGATTTGGCATCTTAATTATGACCTTTCATTTCAGATGATGGTATTAGGCTGTTGTGTAAACCTGAATATGTCCGCATTTCCTTAAGTAAAACCTCTTTATCTTATAGCAAACAGTATTTTCCATTGCTTGAGGCATTTGTTTTGTCATTTCAAATGCCATCTGGGTAAACACAGTTACTGCTGCCATCTGTTTGATCAAATTTAGTTTTTGTTAATTTCAAAGACAACCACTGTTCACCCTGCTTATGACTTGACAGGTGGGAAAGGTGTGAAGTTGGCAGTGTGCCACAACATCATACCCAGCAGGCCAGTTGCTTCTTTGTTCGACACCCTACAATATGTTACTGCAGACTGAAGCTTTGGGGCTAAAATAAGAACAGAATAGAATAGAAAACTATTGTATTGTGTACTTTTTGAATGCAAAATGCACAAATGTGTCTATGACTTGCATGTGCAAATATACCTTATTTAAAACACATAAGGTTACACAAGGTAGCACATTTAGTTTAATAAAAACAGAAACAGTAGGGCTACATTGAAGGAGGGCACCAGGTTCCTAATGGTAAATTTTAAGGGGTGTTCAATAATAATAATATTTGGTGCTATGTGCAGTATGAGGTAGCAGGCTGACTTTAAAGTGTCCTTACTGATTTTGGTATTTTATGGCAACTGGGACAGTTTTTTCTTTTTCTTTGCAGCAGGGACACTGTACCTTTCGCCTGAAGGCAGATGCTGAAAGTGATTAAATGGACCTCTGTGGTCCTCCTTTCCATGATGATGGGACAGTTGAGTTTGTTTGCAGCCTGTGAGTAGGAAGTTATATGACATTTGATTTTGTAAAGCTGGAGCTATTTTATTCATCATCATAGTTTCACTTGAGCACTTGAGTTGCTGCACATTTCTTTCCTTTCAGGAAGTCTTCTTGTTTTGTTTATTTAATAATTAATTCAACATGATCCGAAAAGGTAAAAGACTGGTCTAACGCCTTTCCCAGGTATTTAAAAGTAAATATGATTGGTGACAGAATTAACTAAATACTAAAACTAAAAAGTTGTTCTAAAGAATAATATGTCAGATAAGTGCAATGTGAAGCAAAGTCATGAATACGGACAAAATATTCTGAACTCAAGCATCTCCCACTAATCTTTGAAACACGTTTCAGTTCAGCATAGGCCAGGTGTTTTTCTAAAAAGACTAAAATCAACAATGTGCTCAACCCAGTCCAAGAATGTGTTACTTCTAGCAGGATTATTTTAATTCCTTATTATCAGGCTGCCCCAGCAAGTCTCTAAAGCCTCTCCAGTTGGTCCAAAATGCTGCAAAATTTCAAAAAATCACCCCACTAGAACATCACCTCCAATTGCATGCTTTGTTGAAGTTTGATCCTTTGTGTTTATTTGCATTGGTTAAACACGATCAATAAATATGTCAGCGAAAGTAAACAACATCATGTCTGGGTTCATAACATTCCCCCTCAGAGCACACCACAGTCACTTTCAGTGCATTCTACAGAAACTCTGTTTGGATTAACTTTACTGCTGCTTTCAGTTTCACTTAAGCCTGTCAAAATCCATTTTCATGACCTGTTAGCCTGTTCATCTGTCTACGCTGAGTTTATTTTCTCTGTTACTAGCTAGTCACACAGAGGCATGCTGGCAAACTATAGTGACTAATTTGGTCTAAAGGATACCTATATAACTACATAATGGTGCCGATTTGTAAAGAAAAATCTGATATGCTTTGTGAGGTCTGTCCGAAAGAGGACAAGCAGACAGCCTTTTGAAATGCTTGTTTTTTCAATGGAGGCCATGTAGGCTTGGCTGACCCTGGGTCGTGCATCTTTCTCACTTGAGTTTGAAATATTTTACTCACGTGTTGCCTAACACCTCTGGCTAGAGGGAGCTCTAGCAGATCGTGCTTGACTAATTGTCCAGATATACTACGAGCGACCCTGCAGTGCTGCAGAGAGAAGTTTGTTTTTGGTGTTGCTTGTGATTTTCCGAGTGGCAACCTCTAGTGTTAAAAATGAATCCAATCGTGAAGCTCAAAAACCTGCAGTTTCTCGAGTGTCCACTTGAGGCTGGCTCCAGAAGCCAAGAAAATAGCATTATGGCATATGTAAAAATAAAAAAAATTAAAAAAAACTGTTGAAACTCTGTAGTTAATAGATAATAAGACCCTTATAAGTCCTTATTAGATGCTTATTAACATTTTTTTCACCAAAACATTCTGTATCTATCCATCTATCTATCTATCTATCTATCTATCTATCTATCTATCTATCTAAATTGTATCAACCTTGATCCCCCATGTAGTGCTCATTACAAATGGGAGCCACAAAAAGCAGAACTTTTACTAAGTGCACAATAAAGGATTTATTAACATTAATAAGGCACTGTTCTCGATCCAGTAGCTGCAAGCAAGCATAATTAACTGTTAATAAGTGCATAGTTATTTGCTCATAACTGCATAGTTTAGTATGTATTAATCTTGATAAAGCAACTGTAAAGTTTACTAAAGGCTTAACAAAGGCATAGTAAGTAAGTGAGTAAAACTCAATGACGTTGAGTTTGTAATGCTATTATAAACAATTCTAAGAAACTTATAAGGCTTTTATTAACGCTCTTAAGCTGTCTATAAATTATTTACAAGTTTCTTATATGTGCTTATAAATATCTTATAATCTAACAAAAAAACATGTTTCTAATACTATTACTAACACTTATAAAGTCTTATTAATATATATTTAATGTTAATAAGCATTTTATAAGGACTTATAAGGGTCTTATTACCTATTAACCAACAAGGCCTTTAATAAAAAGCGTTTTCAAAAAAGTTTGGTTATAAATAGCAAATTTCTCTATTCCTTAGAACTGCATAGGGGCTGAATCTGTGTTAATTATACGAAGCCTTCATTTATACAGTAGCAGCAGGGTCACTTAATTGACAGGTGGATGCTGCTGGCTGTCTGCTAGACATCAACACAGTCACAGTCACTGAACTTAACTGTGCCATGTTTGTGTTGTTGCTTATTGGGGATTTTTTTCAGGCAAAAATCAGATAACTAATCTGGCTTGCTGTGTGATTTGAAGAGCTATCTGACCTGAAGAAGTCTGTGTATAAACGTTACGATAAGCTAACGAATCAGCCACGGGTGTAGACTGTTTAGCTTTGATAACTTGCCATTTGCCCACCCCTCCCTCCTCTGCAGCCGCACCCTCCCACGCAAATATGTTCATTTCTAGCTCCACAAAAACCAAGGCGGGCAAATCCCAAACTCAAGGCTTCATATATGCAGTCAAGAAACTAATGGGTGACGAAACGGTGGCTACATCCATTATTTATACAGTGTATGTAACTTCCCCATCTGCAAAATAATTGCAAGCGTGCAAGACTTTGTAATAAAAAATAGCACATCACTCAGCCTGTTCTGTGACACACCCAAGGACATTCTTGCTGAGAAAGAATAGAACTGTCATATGTTCCCTTGCTTGCTTGCTTGGAGTTCTTGTGCTCCCTTGTCTTGAAGGTTCCTGGGGATCGTTGCTGCAGACCACCTGCTGCTGTGGACCTGCTCGACTGCAACAACTACTAACATCAGTCTTCCCCATAGTATCATTATTGTTGCTGCTAATGCTAATAGTAGACCTGTTGACTTCAACTGCTACAATTACGATTACCTCAGCCTTTATCATTACTCTGCTTCTCTCGCTAATTTATTTATTTATTTATTTTGCTAATCTTCACCCTAGTCTACCACTATTATTGGCATTGTAACCATAATTATGTGTCTGTTGTTGTTTATGTAACAAGGACATATGTTGTTGTAACAAGAACATATGTTGTTGTTTCTCTCTTTGCCTGTCTCTATCCTGCATCTCCTTCTATCCCATTTTCGGCCCATCCAGTCGAGGCAGATGGCTGTTCAACATGAGTCTGGTTCTGCTCGAGGTTTCTGCCTGTTAAAAGAAAGTTTTTCCTTGCCAATGTGCCGAATATTGCTAAGTGCTACTCATGGTGATTCATGTTGGGCCTCTCTTTAAATAACAAAACAAAGAGTCGGTCTAGACCTGCTCTTTTTGTAAAGTGTCTCGAGATAACTCTGGTTATGATTTGGTGCTATACAAATAAAATTTGATTTGATTGATTTGATTTGTTCACATCACTTTAAGTAAGGAATCGGTGGTTTGCGCAGATGGTTTCTCAATATTGACTTTTGCATGTAAATTGTCGTGCGAAAAATTTCAATTTCACGTTTCAAACACAAGGTCATGCACATTATGGTTTGCAGATATACTTCAGATCTGAAATGTAGGAAAATAATAAAGAAGGTGATAAATACCTAAATTCATTACATTACTCACAGCCTTGTAAAGACAAGTCAATATGGCAGCAACAAAGGGAGGCCTCCTTTTGAAAACAGACAAAAATTTATATTGGGATGTGTTGGGATTCACTGCATCTCCTGTCAGTACCCGATCCGTCCTGGCTGCCCGATCCGTTCTGCGCATGTGCAAAAGTCAGCGCGTGCGCAGAATTGAACCTGTTTTACGACACTGCCCGATCTGTTCCACGCATGCATCGCTCGACTCGAGAGAGTTGTGTTTGTGTGCTGGCGGTTGAATTGGCATGTAACATTAGATTAGAGAGTTGTGTCATTGGGTTGGCTGTCAAATTAGCTAGTTTTACCAAATTAGCTAATTAGTATGTATGATACAGAGTTCTCTTAACAATCTATGTTAATAAAACAAGCAGTTGTGCAACTTTTCTGTGCTTTTATGTTGGCTAATAACGGTCACGTACTGTTATTTGTATTGCAGTGTAGTGTATTTATCTAATATTGTGTTGTTAATAAAGTTATAAAACTTGGCTTGCTAACAGAGCAAGGCCTCAGCAGCGATGCAAGATCCTGCTGAAAAGATTACCGGTTTACTCAGCACAAACTAGTTACCGTAGTGTAGCAGCAGCTGAAAGAGTCTGCCCGCTTTTCAAATAAGGACAACGGAGCAACGAAGGACCAGTTTCCCTCCAACCGGACACCAACACAACAACTGCAACTTCACCACAACCACTGCTCCCCCAGCCCGGTTGAGCAACAGGATCATCGGCCTAACAAGCTGCAACACAGCACAGCAATGCCTTTCCATCCACGGTCAGGTAACGCAACATCTGGGCATAGCTAAAATAACTCACAGTACCGGCTAAGCAGGAATGTTTACTGTATTGTAATGTTATTGATTTGATTTGTTACCGAGTTGTATTGTTGTAATGTCTGTTTAGTCAGGTATTGATGGTAGTTGAGGTTACTTATGCTTACACAAACACATAGTCTGCATGCTAAATTAACCTCGCTCTTTTCTAACCCCGCATTCTTAAGACTCATAAACATACAATATTTTGGACGGACCTTTTGACCTTTTGACCAGACTAAACAGCCAGGAATTAAACCTCCCAGTTCTTTTTCTGGGTCTCGACCCGTCCCATGTGCTCAGTGCAAGTTGGTTGAGACAAAGGACAGCATTCAGTGGCCATCTTTGAATCGGCCTTTTTTCGAGTTCTTTGTCTCCCCTATTTGCCACTGAAGCCATGTGGTCTCTTAATGGACACAACCTCCATTTCGGTCTCTGCCTGTCCTGAGACAGACACACCCTTTTTCTCTCTCTCTCTCTCTCTCTCTCTCTCTCTCACACACACACACACACACACACACACGTAAATATTAGCATTAGTTAAATTACATGTTTCGTGTTTTAATTCTGCTTTTGTTGTCTTTTTGAATAAATCATTGTGTGGAATAAAATGCTATCTATTTCATGTTGCACAAGAATGAATACTGCCAGCCTCTTTTGCGTTTGAACTCCAAATCCTTCAACCTACTAGCTATCAATAATTGGGTTATAGTTATTAAGTTAATTATTAATCGAGTCTATATTGATAGTCTAGGTTATTAGATGGTTATTTTCTTAACTTCATTAAGTGGTGCCCCATACAGAGGTGATTTAATTTAGATTAAATCATATCATTTATTTAATTAATAATTATTTTAAATAATTGTTAATTTCTTTTAATAGCCATTTTTAATACCTCCCTTTACTTATGGAATCTGACTTAGAGGCATAGTCCGGTCCGAACAGATGTAATGAAATACTGCATGGCAATAAACTGGTCTTGATGCACATTTGATTGTGAAATCTCTGCTCTAAAAGACAGGATAAAGTGATTTTAAATCAACCATAAAATTGCAGATGGTTATCCAGTCTACGCCAGTAAATATGTTAAATGACTATCATCATTACTGCCTCCCCCTGCCTGACCAATGGCATACATCATTACCTTACCAATGAGATGGAACTTCATCTTTCTCGGTGGAAAGTGTTTTATTTGATTTTCACAACAAAGCAGTCATTGTGGAATTTTGTCTTGTGGCATGATTCTTTTTAATACGCATAAAACTCATATTTAGTATTCCCAATACTTTAGACCAAGAAAGCAACATATTAATGCTCTGATGAGGCTGTAAAAACATATCATATCTGTCATCAGTGAACTAAAGGCTGTACTTTTATGGATTAACCTTTTACATTTTCGAGAACATTCTCAAGACACAAAAATAAACACAAAGCCTCAAATTGATTTATAGACCGAGATCAAGTTAAGTTATGTGAGCCAGAAGAAAACCGTAGCAGTAGGGTTCCGGTCAGTTAGACAATGAAATCAGATAATCTGCTCCAACATCAGATAAGTGTCACCTGTTAGCTTCTTGTCTCATGCAGAGAAGATCAATGTCAAAGAGGTCATCATTCTCATCTTCTCAAAGTAATCTCTCCAATGGCACTGTGATTGTTTAATGCCCTTTGAAAGATTATTTTGGCTGTCCACTACAGTGCAACGTCAAAACACAACACAGTGTCACTATAAACTCGTATGTGCATTCTCCGTAATCTGAGGAGGAAAGATACAGAGGATACAGAAAGGCCTAAAATCCATGTGCAAGCCATCCCATGTGCTTTCAGAACATCTGGCCACAGAAAAAGCCATATATTTAAAAATAATAATAATAATAATAATTATATAGATATATATATATAGTTTTTGCATTAAGAATGTATGTTGTTGCTTCATATGTAGTGGTTTTAGCTATGCAAAAAGTGTGTTTTAATATGGATAGATTTTGGGATATCTGTCTTTGCAATTTCTGTTTTGACCAGAAATGTATGAAGAAGGATGTTTTTTTTTTTTTGATGCATTGCAGATGATGCAGGACTGACAAGGGATATGTAAACAGTGAGGGGTAGAAAGTTGGTTTAACTTCATTCAAATGAAGGTGGAATTCGTGTAGAAAGCTCTTCATATCTTTTCCAAAACTCACAAGTGATGCTGTGATGGATCAGAGGTTTAGTATCATTAGTATGCATCATCTCCTGTGGAGGAGATCTATTGTAGTTTCTCTCACTTGTGTGTCACTTTCCTCATGCAAGAAACACTTGCACAGACACACTTGCACAGGTTCACTGGTATGTCTGAGTAATTTAAGAGCATTTGTGGTATTCAGTTATTTACTCCTACTTATAATTTCTTCCGAAATACGCACAAAATAATAAAGGACTCTCATATGAGTCATGTACAGATTGTCTGCCTCTCTGCAAAAGGGTAAACCACTCACTTAACCTGAAATTATAATGCTCTAATCTCAATAATTATTAATTAATGTGACACATCATCATAATAAAATATATTACAAAGCTTAATGCCAGAATGACATTTTCATCATTATCATGTTTTGCCAATCTACTGTGAGGTTTTAAGTTTGAAGGATATCATTCTCATATTCTGACACAGCAAATCCTGCAGTTCAGTAATTACATAGAAATGTCTCACTCCGGCATTTGCCCAAGGGTCTGCTCAGTCAATGTGACAATATAATAATGATAATAATAATAATACATTTTATTTGTATAGCGCTTTTCATGGTACTCAAAGTCACTTTACATAATTAAAAACAACTAAAGAAACAAAATATGAACTAATAGAATATCTGCTGAAAGCAATGGTAACACGTCCCTGACTGCCTCGTGGTCGCCTCTGTTATTAATCATGGACCGTGTTCAAAACACATTATTTAGACTTAATGTTTAATCTTAGTTTATTCTTTCACAGTTTTTTTTTTTAAATGTCTTCTTCTGGTGCCTGAATCAACAAAGGAAGTGCAAAAGCCTTCTTTTAGGGGTATTTTTTCAATTTTATGGATGCTGAGTGTGCTTATCAACAAACATCACAAGGGCACACCTCATTAAATGGTTTGGTTTCTATGATTAGGTTGAAACAAACAATTTAGGGCAAGTTTGTCTTGTTAAGAGGCTTTACTGAATCCAATTTGGAACACTGTTGCGCACGAATCTCAAAAAAGAGGGTGCTAGAGGTTAAGCTTAAGGACAAGAAAGGATATTTGTGTGAGGCCCTGTGTCTCAGAAATTGTTGTAGGCTCACTAGGGTGAGAAATCAAGAGCAACAAGTGAAAAGCAGAGGAGTTGATGGTGCATGATTTATTCATTTGCATGGGGTCTTTCCAAGTGCATGATCTCCTCCGCAAATGTGTGCACACTACTCGCAATAATTATTGTGTACCTGGGTTAGCCAAGCTTTCTTATACTTTGATACCCACCTTGGACTAATCTATGCTCTTTACAAGAACTTTTGGTGGCTACTTGGTTCTTTAACAATGTTTAGAAGGTTAAAAGGAACATGCCAAGTGCAGGCCCCAGCCTGCACTTGGCACAGAATTCTACAGAATTTCTAAAATGCCATTTTTCAATAAATACAGATTTTCTGAGAACACAAAATTGACACTGTAGGCATTGCCACATATCGGCTGAGCAAAAATGAGTAAACTCTTTTTTTAATCTAAAAACCAGATAGCTGGGGCCGAGGTACTATTGCCCGGAGGAAGTTGGTTATTCTCTTAGCTACCACTGAGAAGCAGGTCTTGATCTTGAGCAGTTGAGCACGATTTGTACATTTTAATATAAAAATATTAATAGTGCAGTTTTAAAATATAACTTACATTTTTAGGTTGTGTGTTATTTATTGCTTTTTTCAAAATGCAGGTATAGAATTTAATTTTGAAACCCAAGATGCCTCATAACACTTGAAAATGCTAGACATGTCATTATTTGTCCTTTCCCCTCATAGTTCAGAATGACATATTTTGCATCTTCATAAAACCATGGCATTGTGTGGAACTCTGTGAATTGAACAATGCTTATATGCTCAACATTCATTTTTAATGATGGACATGTCGTCTGCTCAAGCAGAATAGAAGAAAAAAGAGATGCTGTGCATGACAAATTTCAGGTGAACGAGAGAGAAATTGTATTGGAATATGTATGCCAGTGATCAACTATGACACCAGACTAGCATGTTTATATCAGGTGGAATAGGTGCCGCCACCTGAGGCCATTTTACTCTACACACAGAGAGAGCAAAGGACAGAAACTGAGTTTTGACAACCTCTCATCTCCTCATCTCATCTCTTGAATTTATGAGATCAATCCCTCCCTTATATCCTTTATTCTGGCCATTTCATGGTAGAAGCCAGCAAAAATAAAAAAATGTGATTATTATTCCCTTTCTGATTTATCTATTTTCTTTTCCTCCTGAAGGCAAGAAGAAATAGACCCTTCCTTTCTATTTCTGTTCCTGTTCCTCTCAAAGTATGTGGTCATTTCAAAGTGCCATGTTAGGGGCTTATCCAGCTTATCCATCAGAAACTCTTGCAGAATAAACAAAAAACGTAAAATACTTGAAAGATTGTTTTGTAGAGGGATATCTACCGGTGGGTGATAACAGAGGTGGAACTCTAAGACGTCAGTGTGGACTTCTTGAAAAGTGACAAATTTGCTAGACAACAGGACTTAGGCATTGCCTGGCTGTTTGTCTTCAGCAATCTTATCACCCAACTGCAACAACCTCCAGTGGCTACAGAAGAGCAATGTGAGTTTGAGACAGAGACTGAATCATTCGTGGCACCTTCAGAAGTAAAGGTTAAGGCAGACAGATCACCATTTGTGGCCAGTAGACATGTTGCTGCTTTTCTGCCTCATAGATAATTCAGATGCACAGTGGACTGATTCTTACTCAGACTGTGATGGTAGCTACAGCTCACTGTGCACCAAACTGATAAAGGGTAAGCTGAGAATTTCACATAAAGAGAAGAAATTTGTACTGTCCTTAAGATAATCAAGCAGGGAACCTTTAAAGCAATACTGATGCCCAAAGATGGGCCAACTATAAGTGAGGTTAACTGTTAAAGAGCCGTGCAGTGCAGTTCAGGAGTTTAGCTATGAAAGAACAACAGGACAGAAAAAAACCCCGACAGTACATGAACCTGTCAATGGGGCTAAACAGGTTGAAACTTGGTAATTAAATGATGTTAAGCTTTTAGTTTAAAATAGACATCAAAAATGTATATGCAATATTAACCTACAGGTCAATATTTGTTTTGTACTCTTTTCTCCCTTCAAACTCCCCTCACTACTGCTGCTGTTTATTGTTCCTGAGTAAGTCATCTTATGGTCTGCATTGGCACCCATTGAAATAGAGGCTCTACTCTTTATTGTCCTGTTGCCATCATGAGTCACAATATGAGTTTTATTTTTATTTTTCCCATCACCACACACATGCTTGACTCAGAGTCAACATACTAGCTTAACAACAGCTTCCGGAACCAAAAGTTTTCCATCGCAGGGTTAGTCAGGGTTGAAGACTTGTTAATCCCTACTTTCTAAAACAGGCCCCAGTGCCAGGGAAGGGAGCAACATTGGCACCAGATAGCACAAGTCCCTACCTGATTTACTCAAAGCCTTCTTGTCAGCACTGCAGCAGCTTGGAGCCAGTGGGAAGGGCCACAGTGAGGCTCTGGCCACTTCAGCCAGAGAGTCATTAGTCTTACCCTGAGCTAAGACCGGGGCCCAGGGGAAACACCTCCCCTCCTACCGAGCACAGTGTCAGAAAGAGGCTTTGTCTGATTGATTACACTACAGCTTTTTTCCACGATAAAATACATTATTAAAATTAAAGGACCATGTTACAACCCATATTCATCTAAAGATATGCTGACATGGAAACTGCGGCACCTGACTACATGCGATGGAAAAGATGCTGCATTTTTTCTTTCTTGTTCAAAAAGCCAAAGACTTTTTTTTACTACAATAAGCTCTATTTATTTAAACATATGTATTGAACCTTGCTTTGCCTTCACTTTTGATGCATGATTTTTTTCCTTAGCTTTGAAAATAAGGTATCTTACACCATGGATTCTCCCAGTGTTCCTTGCTGCACAGCAATAAAACTTTTTTAAAGGAGAGTAATTGAACTGCTAAAGCACTGAAAAGCATATGACAATTGATACAGTATATTAACATATGTATTGCCATACACTTACAATGAAAGGTCTATTTGTGCTGCAGAAGACCTTGTATACAGGGTAATAATCTTTAAACCTAAATACACTGAAACAGGATTTGCAAGGAGCCATTTGGACAGTAAAGAGCATTTGTTCAGTGCCCTCAACAGCACTTCAATAAATAATACAAGCAGCACTGAAATTGCATTGTTGCTGAATATTGCCCCGGGCAATTCTGGATTACCTGTTTCTCTGCCGTATTAGTTCACATACAAAGAGATAGGAGGTATTGTGGAGGAACTCTGTGGGATATAACCATGATTTGAACTTAGACTTGCTTTAATTAACCATTAATCCAGTCATTACATGTAATCAATGCTGCACCAATTTTGTTGTGATTTCATGATTATTTGCAACATATCTGGGGCGGGTTAGTAATAACACAGCAGCTACACTGAGTCTGCATGCTGAAACCTGCAAACACTTGTTTTCTGGCCACTCGGGCAGCAGAAACAATTTGTGAGTATTACACTGACCTTTTAATTATATATGGCGAACTTGTTGACCAGCGGTTGCTTACTTACACATCAAGCAGTGATGGAGTAACATATATTTGCAGTTATGTATAAGGCCACCCAATGAATGTTTTAGTCAGATATCTAATACCTTTTAGTTCTTTTTCTGGTCCCTCCAAACACCGTAGGGATATTATGTCCACTTTGTTAAACAGCTAGACTCAAACTGTGTCTGTATGCTGCTTGTTTAGTGTTTAGCAGCTGAAGAGTCATATATTTCCCTCAGGAGTTGGTGGAGGTCAAAAACACAGAGCCAAAAGCAGAGTGAGCATTGCACTAACATTACAAGACTCAGATGAATGTTAATGTTGCTCACTATCTTCTTGTTTGTGTAAATATACAATATATTGTTTGCTACCACAAAATATATTTTGTAAGCTGATAATGTTATCAGTTATCAAATAAAAAGAAAAACAAATAATGAATTGAATTCATAAAACAAACACCTTCTGACTCCTCCGCTCCTTAGGTGAATAATAACCCTCCAAATGTGAATACAATTCTAAACCATCCTTGCTGGAAGATATAGCAGGCGTCTCATCATTTATGCTCATCGATGCAGTAAAGAACGAGACATTAACACATGGCTGCAGATGAATGCAGAAGTGAGGTCAAACATGGAGCCACCTGGATCTGAAGAGGCCAATGCCTCACTCTCTGACCTGACTGTGTTGGGCTGCGTCCAGGGAGAAGCAGAGCTATCTGAGGTGTCTAATATAGGCCCATCTGCCTGCCTCCCTTGGGTCCCCTGCTACCTTTGCCCCGCCATGTGTTCCCTCATAGCCTACATTCCAAAATTGGTGGCAGCCAAGCCCACATTCAGCATCTGCCTGTGCTAGATACGTCAGTCTGTGCCGGCCGACTCACAGCGCCTCCACAATTACTGAGAGGATATTCTTGCACTCCAGGCTTCCCACACCTCTCCAGTAAATTATCACCTCCCCAGAAAGAAACGCTGTGGTGCCTGAGAGTTTGGATTACACATCATCAAGTGCTGGGTCCAGACAGTTGACATCGCTGTGTAATCATCATTACCCTCACAACTGTTTCTCAAGTAGGATCAGAAGGAAGTCAGAGCTCAAGTATTGTACAATAAATGCAATGTAAATGCCTCGATGTTCAAGCAATCCTCGTATGAAAAAGCGTTTTTTTTAGTGCCTGTTAAAGCTCCAGTGAGGAGTATTTCGCTAGTTATGAAACAGACCGATATTAATTCCGATTACTCTATATGACCTACAAAAGCAAACCAGACCATCAGCGTCAAGATTGGTTATTTATTTGTAGTTATTTTTAATGCCTGAAACTGCTGGTGGGGGGTAGGTGACAGACGAGGCGATAATCTGCACGCTGCCTTTGTTGACATTTTCAAGGGCAAAGTGAGTGATACATAAGACTGTTAATGAAAGCAGGATGAGATTTTTTGTTAAAAACCACCACTTAAGCATGTACAGGACAAAATCAGCAAAGAGATAAGAGGTAAGACTTTGTCTACAAGGGGCGCCATAATCAACACAAACCGAAAGTTCCTCACAGGAGCTTTAAGCTGAGCTCCAAAGATTTGATAAAGTGCGGTGATAAATGCAGCTACACAGCGAAATTTGAAAGATAACCATATTAAAATGACATAGAATACAATAATATCTGTTGAATGTGATTTAGGGAAATTAAATGAGTGGTTGACCCTGAAATGGTTTGTCTTGTTGGCCAGGATTTAAATATTTACCTATAATGCCTTGCACAGATTTCACCCAGACCCAAGTATCGTAATATTCCGTTTCAGAATCAGAATTGGGGATTATTGCCAGAATTAATTAATTATAAATAAGTTCATGTGTTATATAATCCATACATTTTATTTACATCATTTTCCTGTGATAACATGTAATTTCCGGTTGCTTTCTT
This sequence comes from Semicossyphus pulcher, assembly GCF_022749685.1. Classification (NCBI taxonomy): domain Eukaryota; kingdom Metazoa; phylum Chordata; class Actinopteri; order Labriformes; family Labridae; genus Semicossyphus; species Semicossyphus pulcher. The sequence goes on along the minus strand of NW_027211704.1, from coordinate 27,749,876 downwards.
GAAATCTCGACTTATTTATCTCCTTATTTCGAGAAAAACAAAGCTAGTTTTCCCATTAAAACGGATTAATTTATCTTATTATCACCAGATAACAAAGCTTGTTTTCCTAGTAATAACGGGATAATTTTCTGGTGATCTAGAAAACAAGTAATTATAAGTATTGGTTAAAACAAGCAGTAAGTATACGCTTGGTAAGTGTTTCTAGGTTGCTTATCTCTCTCATCTATGTGTGGTGGGGCTGCAAGCCAAGTTAATGCTACCTGAGGTCAGCTTGTTTTTAAGTGCTCTGTCTTTCTTAAGGTTAGGATAGCTTCAGTGTTTAGTTTACAAGATTTTTTACTGGTAGGCAGATTTATGGTCCCTTCTGGTCCCATTAACATTACTAACCATATATCTTCCCGGGAGTTCTTGTGCTCCCTTGTCTTGAAGGTTCCTGGGGATCGTTGCTGCAGACCACCTGCTGCTGTGAACCTGCTCGACTGCAACAACTACTAACATCAGCCTTCCCCATAGTATCATTATTGTTGCTGCTAATGCTAATAGTAGACCTGTTGACTTCAACTGTTACAATTACGATTACCTCAGCCTTTATCATTACTCTGCTTCTCTCGCTAATTTATTTATTTATTTATTTTGCTAATCTACACCCTAGTCTACCACTATTATTGGCATTGTAACCATAAGTATGTGTCTGTTGTTGTTCATGTAACAAGGACATATGTTGTTGTTGTAACAAGAACATATGTTGTTGTTGCTCTCTTTGCCTGTCTCTATCCTGCATCTCCTTCTATCCCATTTTCGGCCCATCCAGTCGAGGCAGATGGCTGTTCAAGTGATTGATTGATTGATTGATAAAAAAACAGGAAAGCAGTTTCACGTTAGCATTTCTCCAACCCTCTTCAGGGGACACAGGACGTCAGAAGGGGCTGGCAGTCAAACTGCTGCTAACATCTGATTGCTTGTTTCTCAGACAACTGTTTACTTAAATCTTTTTTTCTGATTAAAAGATATATAAAAGTGATGCTGTCATGTCTTGATTGGGCAAGACATTTGTCGGCTAGAAGTGTTTTAATGTCCAACCTCTCAGCCAACGGTGACTTTCAAGTAATTGCAGGGATTTTATCTTTCCAGAGATTTAAAAAAATGTATTGTGTTTTCCTTCTTGAATGGCATCGGCATATAGCATATTTTGCAGACCATCTTCATTTGTGCTTTTACTTTCAAGATATCCAACTGTAGAAAACGCAGATTCACTTTCGCTGCATCTTTCTTGCTCAATTGCACTTATTTTTTCCCCTTTTAGTCCAGAGCTCATTCACTTTTTTTTACCAATAATTATTTTTAATCGTTTAAAAAAAATAAGAAATCAAATGTAATTTTTATTGACTCTTGTGGAGCTTACGGCTTATTCTGATGTCTAATAATATCAAACAATTGTAAATGAAGTACAATTTGCCTGTAATGTAAGTCCATAATATTCAGTACAGTTATTAATTTATTAAGAAGAAACTGATGTCCCTAGAGGTAAAAAATATTGCTATTACCTTACCAGAGAAATAAAGCGACCTGACAGGAACCAGTTCATAATTAAGTTCCACAAATGTTCCACATTGCACATTGATGTTCAGCATGCCAAAATGGGTAAAAAAAAAAGAATACAGTTTTGCTATATTTCTCTCTGACTTTTTTATAAAAGTTGCTGCTCACAGCGAAAAATGTGTTGATGAATGAAGCTCTCATACAACGTGAGTTGCTGACAGCTCTGGAGACCTAGGGGACCAATTCATTTGCAGCGCAAGTGTGATATGTTGAGATCAGTCCCTCAGATGTCCCAGACGCCTGACTTTGAAAGAGTCACATGCCTAAGCTGGCACTGGAAATTCAGCACTGCTCCAAATGAATGAGTGCTTTAGAGTGCAGAGCCTTTGTTGCCACTCTAACACAGGATTTCTCATTACCTGTATGAATCAGACATCCATGGGGTGAATTTCCACTCATAGTTTCTGATGTGGACTACAATAAGTAAGCACCAATACATGTCTGTCTGTTGAAGAAAAATATGTATTGTCTTGCGTTATCAAGGAATATAGAGTCATTCAGCATAAGGCAACAGCATATTTACACTATGAAAGGATAATTGGATCCACTGTTTCCTTTGCTTTTGTGATGTCGGCCTCCCGGCATTTTTTTGGCAACATGGGAAGATTTATATGGCAGGGGAAGGAATCCATTTTTCGTCTTTATTTAATGCTGCTATTTTTTCCCAGTGCAAGACCTTCGAGGCAATTCTGACATTCATTTGAGTCTTGTTTTATTTATAACTCAGATTTCGATAAAATACTGTTGGAGCACTTTGTCTGAAAAAAGGCTCTATCACGTCGTTGGAGCTCTTAAAAGTCCACCTTGTGCTTGAAGTCATTGACCCTCCCTCTCCTCTATTCATCACTCAACAAATGGCAATGCCCACAGAGAGGCTAGCTTCTATTCCCTGCTGTGAATTCCATTAGAGGTACAAACACACAATAGAGTACTTATTTTAAGACTTTGACATTGCCATTGTAATGGACTGGGGTCACAGGAGGGTGTAATAATGCATAAAAACTGGTTAAACTTATGCAACTGTATGGCTTTAACATCATAGGAAAATATTTTCACCTCTATCCTGCATGCTGCTGCAGGGGTCTAAACGTAGGAGTTTACCTAAATACATATATCGGAATGAATTATGTGACCCTGTGACCCAATGCGCACAACACAATGGAGCTATGTGTGAATTGGTGTGACAGTCATGTTCATATCAGTCTACATGAGCAATGTTCTCTTGGTACAGCCAGGCTTGTACAAAAACATTAAGCAGACATAAATTGAGAAACCTCTGTATAAAACTATGTGTTTATTCACTTGTTCACTTTATTTTATTCACTTGATAGCACAAATAAACAATACTATCCCAGGTCTGTTAGTGTTTAGGATTATATTTAGTTTAGATTTCCACTTAGGGTTATATTTAGTTGAGACAGCCAAACAGGGTTAATATTTCAATTACTTTTATTGGCAGTTTTATTTTATAGAGACTGACATTGAGTTGATAGTTCAGTTTGTTTGAAGTGGGGTTGTATGAGATACTTATCAATAGTAAGTGTACTACATACAGTGGAATCTGGTCAGCACGACCCCTGTACTGAGAAATCGGCCGTAGTGCCGGCAGGGAAGCAAGAATATGCCGCTGCAGATAGGGTCAATTTTATATGTAATTTATCCACTTATAAGGGAGTCTCACCTAAAAATCGGTAGTGGCATCGATTGTACGCTATATTTGAATATTTTACCTCATTTCACTTTTCAGTAAGAACGACTTTGTGTGGACCACAACACATACCTGTTACTACGCCTGCAGCGTGCGGTGTCGGATCAGCTGTTTGTGTCAGCGGCTTGTCGAAGAGACAACAAATAAAAGATAATAAAATATTATGGAAACAACAAAGTGCTGTTCATGCTGGGGACCAGAGGACATTGTTTTCCTTCATGCTGTGAAGTGTTTTATACTGTTGGGTTACAATGGTGTTAGATAGCGGTGGCTAGCTGCACTCAATATAAACATCAACATTCTCGGCACAACAGGCCTGTTTCTAAACACAGGGGCTGTGCTGACCGGCATCCATTGTATGTACACTTACTATTGATAAGTATCTCATACAACACCACTTCAAACAAACTGAACTATCCCTTTAAGTAGAGTCCCCTGTCTACAAAGAGTCTTACCTGTCGGGGGCTTCATCATGCATGGTCATCCAATGTTTAACCCACCTGTTAAACGTTGGATGACATCATCAGTATGCTCAAGGGCACTACCATTACTGGGAAGGAAGCTGCTGACATTATTAATATGCTTTCAATATATGTGATCCGAATGGCAAGAATAGCACATGGTGAGATGCATTCAAGTACCGTAGGAAATTAGACATCTTTTGTGAAATATTCCTGTGTGCGTAATATTTTTCTGGAAGAGGATAATTGGCATGCCCAGCCCAGGAGTGAGGATGGTTAGGGCCAAATGCTAGCATATGGAGAGGTATGCCACTTTATCTTCCATGGCGTGTGGGATGCTAGAGATAAAGTTCAGGAACAAATGCCAGGACTTATGCTGTTATCAGTTGATTTATCCCAAGTTTATTATATTAATAGTGTACCTGCTGCAGGATAAGTATAAAAAACTTTATAGTGACTTAAAGCGACAGAGATTGGTGGTATGATCCCTGGCTGCTCCAGTCCATATGTTGCAATGTCCTTAGGCAAGATGCCAAACCCAAAATTTCTGTCCATGTGTGAATGTTTTTTAGGTGTTTCATCAGTGTGTGAAAAGGTAAATTGTTGTAGTAAAATGCTTTAAGTGGTTGGATGACTAGAAAGGAGCTGTATGCGCAGTGCATTAAACATTTAAAGCTTGCGTACAGGACTGTCACATAGAAATGAATGATAACAAAGGATTAGTGTGACATTTTCTCTGTGTGTTTGTTACTATTTCAGGTTATGTATATCTATCAAGCTGAATTGTGTCTTTCTGAATCCTCAAAATCATACACGTCAATCCTGCATTGGTTAAAAAGAGTCAGGTTAAGCCTGCCGGACATGATATACTCCACCCTGAGTTTCTCATTGAAGGACACATAAATACCACTCCCACCCTTTTTTTCAGTAGTCAAAGGTGCACTGTTTGTATCAAACACTATGAATTACTTATATCTCCATTTAACTTTCGTATGCTGCATGCACTTAATGGGTAGTGGCAGCACACAAGATGTTAATGAGGTTGAAACAAACATTATTATGAACTGTGTGCATGTGTCATTAATTACATACATATACCTATGCATTCTGTAAAAGCTGGAGTTGTAATGATGCCTTTTTTTTGTCTCTGTTTAAAGTCTATTCATTATTTTGGTGCTGGGGCAGATATGGCATCAAAATGTTTGAGCACTTAATTTTATCTTTAGTCAGTCATGTTTTCCAGAAGTGAAAACTCTAATATAACGATATGCGTCAACATAGTAGAATTTCCAATTCATTTTCAATCCATGTTAAATATTTAAACAAATGAATGACATATGTTATTTTTAGAATTGAGTGGGAGGACATTTTTTCCCCATCATATGTCTATGAAGGGGCCTCTGCCAGTGTGGAGAGGCTGTCAGACCCAGCGGAGGACATAGACCGCCCCGAGGAAGACTGAGGCTCTGTTTACATGGAGCCTTGTATGTCCGATTAATATGGATATAAAAGCCTTAAAGTATGAAAATGCTCCTTATAAACACCTCAACTGGAATAAATGATTTTCAAGGGATTGTAGTGCCGTGGTTAAACCTCCATTTTGTCATAAGTGCTGAAGTGAAATGCGTTGTCTGAAACATGTTGTAAGCTGTTGCTTGATTTACAGCAACAAAATAACAGCAACCACCAAAGTGAACAGGTGATAGATTCCCATCTTCAGGGAGCTGATCAACAGATGCCAAAGTGGTATTTGTGCTGTAAGATAGTTGTGGAGGAAGAAATATGTTTGTTTATCACTTTTTTGCATGTTGTTCAATTGATGACTTGTGACTTGACTTGACAAAAAATAAATGACTTGAGACTCGACCTGGACTTGCAAGTTAATGACTTGAGACTAGACTTGACTTGAGGCATGATGACTCGGATGACTTGCGTGTGTTCATAAGTATGAATGTTAACTGCTATATATATAAAATGATATAATTCAGTGTTGTAGAGTGTCTGTCTAAATATCAGTTATGTATGCAGCGCAAAATGGGAATCATGATTAGACGACTCAAAAAGCTATGTAATTGTCAGTCAAACTCCTCGCAACGGCACTCGTAACGTCAAAGACCCCCGCTACCTGATCTTTTTTCCCCAAAGAGAAGCCTCATCAGTCGTACTCATTACTATCTGGACAGATAGTACGGTCTCAGACCAGACCATCATCATGGTTGCGTCTGTGCCAAGAGTCCTCACTTTTGGATTAAAAAATGTCAGTGAAGGAAAAAAACGAACGAAATAAACCTTCTAAAAAGGGAATATTTTTTGGGTTGAACGAAATTTAGCTTATTTGTATTGTGTTTGACGTTGTAGTCTAGCTGTTAGTATTTCGCTGTTTAAAAGCAATGGGGAGGGAATATAAAATAAATAAGCTATTTGTTTTTGCTTTGATAACATTTATTAAAATTAATATCAATGATAATAATACAGATACAATTCACTGTCATACTTTTTGAACAGGTAAAGTTAATTGGCCAATAATATCATTATTAGACGGGCTACTAATAACTTGTCTTCTCTCTTTATAAAGACTGGGTAATACAGGTAAGAGTGCTGTATCTTGGGTGGAAAAAAAGGGACTTGACTTGGGACTTGACTTGCTTTAACTTAGGATTCGACTTGACTTGACATAACCTGTGACTTGACTTAACTTGACTTGGCCAAGAAAATATGATTCGGGACGTGCTTGAGACTTGGACCAAATGACTTGAGACTTACTTGGACTTGAGCAAAGATGACTTGGTCACAATACTTGTTATACCACCCGAACACTGTATTAACGCTCATGTCATGAAATATGATAGCATTACAATAATGCTATTGGCTGCCCATCAATAGCAGTGATACTATTATAGAGTATCATGTCAGCACTAGACCAGCATAAACTGGCATAGACCAGCTTGTACCAACAGGCTGGTCTTTGCTGGTTTTTCAAATAGGACCTTGTCCCATAATGAAGGATAGGTGAAGAGTTTTTGGACGAATCAAAGTAAAAGTATATTTTGCCTGAATATTATATGGAATTTTACAAAACATTTGATTAACATTAATTACATTTCAGTATGCAATACTTAGGAAACATAACATATGCCTTAAAGCCTTATTAGACTGGAGTGTTTTTGAAATAGGGCCTTCTTTGAATCCCCTGCAGGGTATCTGACATTTATGCAAAAATAGAAGACCATGGATTTCATCTATCACCTCAGCTGGTAATCCTCGAAGAAAGTAGAAAGATTTCTACTTGCATTACATGGTTTTTTTTGGTGCTTTTTTCCCCAATAGGTTTTGTCTAAACTGTGTTTCTCATGCTGTGATGTGATTCATATACTCTTTAGAGAACAGTAATTGTTATGTTGCAGAATTAAGCTCTGTAAGTAGATTCCCCTGCCATCACCAATTGCATGTGAATAAACACATCCAGCTATTCACATTGTTGCAAAGATGGAACAGAGCCTACATACGCTAGCAGAGGGTCCTTTATAAACACCTGAAGGTTGTATATGTGAGAGCTTAAGCTTCTAACTGCTGCAGCCAGGCAAACCAGGCTGAGTAATGACAGAATATCTAAAGCAGATGTGACCCACGTGGTGAGAACCCTCACAGTGACACTTCTCACTCCCTACCATCAACCATCAGACATGATTACAGCCCTTGCTCCATGATCCAGTGTCGGTCTGAGCCCACTCCTTTGATTTCACATGATTCCCTCCTGCAGCCTAGGTAATCAAACAAGACGCTCAACTCAGACAGAGACTTGACCGTGGCGTGACATTTGTTGAAGTCACATCACAAGTAGGAACAATTTGTGAAACATCTTCTATTTTATTCAGAGGGAACGAGGACTTTTCACCAGGTGCAGCTGCTTTCTGTCCAGTCATAATTTACTGCTGACTGGAGTTGAAGGCCGATATCCATACAGTAATGTACTTATCTATGGGTACCGACAAATTGCAATGTTAGTACGAAAATGCAATAACAATCAATAATTTTCTGTTCGTGGTGACTGAGACCAAACAGGCAGTCAGACCATAACCAATATGTAAGAAATTAAAGCAATTTAATGACATTGAAAAAAACACCAATTAACATTCTTAACATGCAATGGCTGATACTTTACAAAACATTGCAATTGTTCTGAATATGGTGCTAGAGTTAATGCTGAACAACATTGTGACTGTGTTGAATTGCAGTATATGGAAACTAACAGAGTGAGGCTTGTTAAGACTGATGTAACAACCTACAGTATATTGCATCTCAGCATGGTAGAAAGATTTTGAATAACATGCAACCACATTACATTACAAGCCGTATGTACTTTCTGCTTAATGGGGCACTTTACCAACTTGAAAATGAAAATCAGTTTATTGATTATGGAGAGTACTACCTCAAATACAGTTGAACATTGTTCTGTGACTGTAAAAAATAACAGATGATAGCAAAGTGGTGTCACTGGTTATTCAACTCGGATGCTGTAATGCTGGAATAAATTCAACAGAGTATGGCATTTACCTGATGGCATCTTTACAGTGAAATAAAAATGAATTATGGGGGTGCATGAGCTAACATGTTTTACGCTTGACTCACTCTAGGGACTAATGGTCATGGGACTCTTTTTTTAAAATGTGTCTCAAATCCTCCAACATTATGGAAGTACAAAATGAATACACTGAAGAGTTACAAAATTTCGATTTTTGGACATCTGGACAGAGCCATACTAGTTTGTTGTTGTTTTTTTTGGCCATTTCTAGTCGTGGCAAAGCTAAGGTAACCTGCTAGCTGTGGCTTCATATGCACCATACGGTCCCAAGAGTTATATCAATTTGTATAACCTTAACCCTTTTCTGTTGAGAGACTTTGTGGGTGATTTCACTAAATCTTGTTTTTAGAGAAAATTCATTTGAATAAGCAGCTATTGGCAACAGTGGCATTAAACTGGGTTCAACATTTAAATTGTACATGTGGTTGTAATACACATTCTTAAAGAGAAAAGTTCTTTTTAAAACTGGATAATGGATTACATTTTTTTTTTAATAATTTCAAAGTTGGGTATAGCCGTGGTCGGTAATGGGATGTAACAGGAAGCATGAATGGGATTTGTGGTGTATACTGTCCAAAGGATCTAAATGCTAAACAAGACAAAATAACAACATGATATTTTCTTTTTACATCACAGAGTGCATGACTCGATAATCAATGTTTATGATATGTAATTATATGTCAATTTCCTTGTTATTTTATCAGGTACAAAACGACTGAAAAAAATAAGTTAATAAGCAACTTTTACACATCTTACATCATCTTTAATAAAATTTATTTCAAATATAAAAGGTCAGTAATATATCCTCCAAATGAAAAACATCAACTTGAAATCCCGGCTTGACTCTGGTTCGCAGTGTTGGGCAGTAACACGTTACTAACGCATAACTGTAATATTATTTCTTTCCCCAGTAATGAGTAGTGTAAGGGATTCAAATAAAAAAAATAGGAATAATATTACAGTTAATAATCTAAATAACTCTGTGTTACTGCTTTGCTGAAATGGGATTTGTGTTTAACATTAGTAGGTTTTCTTATGATGACATGCACGCATGGCAGGTCAGGGCAGGTCAGGTCATCTACTGGCCAATGGGCTTAACCGAGGAAAGGTGGGTTGACAAAATATTTTCCTTTTTAACGGAGCAATAAGTAGAAAGTAACTTATTACACTTCCTGAGTAACTTGCCCAACACTGGTGGTCTGCTACAAGATAACATCAGAGGCAAAGCTGCATATAATGATGTGCAATGGACAGTGAAACATTTGTACAAACAGTTCTGCAGCTGAAGAAATGGAGATAATGAAAACAACAACAAAACAAGCCCTCTAAATTTTCTGTGTAATAATAATTATTAAAAAAAGACACTCGGCACGTACAATATACACTATATATACACAGTATTTAGTAATGGTCATTCTGTTGCAACTTGACAAAACAGAGTTCTATAAAATGAGGGTGGCAGTGTGCAGTTGGCAATGACGCATTACATTTGACACAAAACCCTGTGCTTGGTATGGATAATGTCTGTTTCCTCTTTCATTTGTTCCTCCCAGCAGGTTTAATGAAAACGATGTCCGGGGTACGATGGATGGTGGTTCCACTCCTCATGCCGGGGTCTGAACGGTGCCTTTGATCTCAGAGGAGGCTCTCTTCTCCTTTCGCCCTGCATACTCGCCGATAAAGGAGCCGTCCTCGTTGAACTGAACATCCTCGTCACCGTAGTCCACCAGGCTGTCCCCACTGTCCCCGGCTTTGATCTCTCTGCTCAGTGAGTGTTGGCTGCCCTTCAGTGGCTTCTCGTCGTTGTCACTGCAAGAGAGGCTCAGTGGATTTAAAATCACCTCATTTCACCCATGGCTTCACTCTATGGCTTATTTGGAGAGGAGGGGGGTGCGGGCTCAAACTATCACTGCCTCTACAATGAGCCACTGTGACTAGCATTTAACATTGGCTGACCAATGGTAAATGGACTGCACTTGCATAGTGCCTTTATAGTCTTCCAACTACTCAAAGCGCTTTACACTACATGCCATTCAAGCAATTCACACACAGACATTCAAACACTTATGGTAGTTGGAGACAGAGAGTCCGGCTGAGAAATTGTTTCATTCTGTTTTCAGTCTCTGTGCTAAGCTAAGCTAACTGGCTGCTGGAGGTAGTTTCATATGTATGGGTGGGTCGAAAGGGTTTTCCTATGTAACTGGCCGCAATAAAGCAAATAAGCATATTTCCCAAAATGTGAAAACTATTGCTTTAAGTTTAATATATTGTTTATTAAGTTATGTGACAAGTTAAAGTGACTCACTGTTTACATTGTTGACTGACTTTTGATAAAGATATTTATAGATGCAACCAAACAAATCACATAATTATTATTTCATTTAAACTAGTTAGCAGTTATTAAAACTGAACACACCAGCTGAGAAATAGATTTATTAATAGCCGCTACACCAGCTCTTCAGGTCAACTTGAGTATTCAAAGTATGAATCCTGTCACACTGAGCCACTTTCGACTTCATCACATTAGCATTTGTTTTGCTTTGCAGATCATTCTGTTTGCAGAATCACACTGAGATTCATATTGCAGTAGATTGGTATGAATTGGACGACTAAAGGATTAATGAGACATGCCCAGATATTACTGCCCTGGTGATGAGCTGCTTTCAATTATACCCATCGGTTTCAGCTTCATGCTGTGTGCTGGGGGGTCTGTGTTTAGCTCCGTCACTGTATGGTGCAATGTCTACCACCAACTCCAACACAAAACTGTTTCTAACATAAAAATCTCTATAAAGAGATGCTACCACTCCAACAACACTGATGTGTAAACAGCTAATGTTGTTTACCACATACTTTTCAGTTACTCAGGCCATCAAATGTCTTGAACAGAAGGAGTGTAAGGCTCCACATGAACCTCGTGCATGCTGGGTTGGCTTTTCAGCGAGAACAGAAATGCAGAGAAAATTACTGAGAGAAGAGGATGAAATGACTGCTAGCAGAAGAGAAACTTGTACATTGTTGCATGTCAATTGCAGTGAGGTGGTGAAATAGTGCTCTGAGGGTTATGCTTACCTGTATTCACAAAATGTGTCATCATTCATACCCTGGGACTCCACGTCTGGGTGAAGGTCTTCTTTTTCTTTTACTGCTCACAAAATGAAGAGAAGAAATCAGTGATTTCCACAAGAAATAGCTGCCAATGAAGATCACTGTGGCCCCTGACTGTTTGAACTAGTTCAAGGTTCAGTCCTTAACTCAATGCACTATTACCTTAATGGAAGGCTAGTGCAAGCCTTAGGAAATACAACAAAATGTAAAATGAATGTTTAAAGGAAGTTCAACTACATTCTTATAAATTTGGTCAATGAATCAAATTTAATATAAAGGTTTTATCTTGTAAAAGAAAATCTATGTAAATGTTTGTTTATATACATGTGAATTTCTTGATAAAATACTACATACTGAACAAATGTCAATGAGTAGTTGTTACACACAATAAAAACCCACATTGCTCCGGCAGATGAAAGAAAAGGTTGTAAGAGTGACAGGTTGTAATTGGAATTTAATGAGAAAACAAAGGACAGAGCTGTATCTTCTCTTTTTTCTGCTGACACGTTAAGCGATCGCTGCCCAGACGACAACCTGATGGCCATTAGCTGTGAATAATAAAGCCGATAAGGACTCTCATGTCCCCAACAGGAGGAATAACATTGAGATACCGCAGAGCTTATGTCATCATTCCCTGCTCAGCCACCCCATGCGCAGCATTTGCATTTTGTCTCGCTGTAGGCTGCACTTTGTTTAGATTGTTTCTGGAAAAAGCTGCGTGTCTAAATAATGCAAAATTCAAATGCTGGACAGACAGTAGAAATTCAAATTTCCCTATCAATACACAAGCGTTTTTTTTAGTATACATTTGCATTAAAATAATTTTGTGGCCTAAAAAAAACATCAGCTTACATATTCCTGTAATATTCTAGAATGATTGTAATATCTTTCAGAGCGACAAACAAGGCAAAGAAAATACAATGACTATTGGATCAGCAATTACAATTCAAGCAAGGTGATGTGTGTACTTTTTAGTGAGCACCTACCAGAATATTTTCCCCCTTTATTTCTGTTGACAAAGCAGGCGATCAACACAATGAGTGTGAGGAAAGCGATGGCACACATCAGGCCGATAAACCAGCCCTGGGTGGATATTCCTCCGTGAATGCTGGCCAGACCTGAGGGGAACAGAAGCAGGTGACTTTGACACGCCTTGGCCTTTCCATCAGGACACATGATTGAATGTTTACATCGACAAAGCCAACCAATGCAAAGGCAGACGGTGGCAGGCGCGCTGCTGATGGATACGGTCCAATATTAATATTAAACAGCTAATCCTGCTTGTCTAATTAATCAAGTAAGGAATGCTGTACACATGTAATTCCTCTCAGCGAGTCTGCATGGCTTAAATAGTGACACCGCCAAAGACCACACACCGCGACGAGAGTCACTGCTCAAGGACACCAGGGGTGCACCTGCACCATGTTTAAACAGAGGCCTATCAGTTTTGCCTGCATTTTTTTTTCTCTTTTTATGTTTCCATTTAAATAGTTTTGGTTTCCCCCCCTCACCTGTTGACCCGGTTGTGATAACATCTTCAAATATACTAGAATTATCAACCCAGATGTTGGGAATCAGTCGGACAGTGTACACAGTCCCAGGTTCAAGTCCGTCAATGATGTGGAAAGTCTTAGAAGTGTTTAAGGCATCTGATATGTTCCAGACACCCTCACCTGTGAAGGGGTGAATGATTAGGGTGGGTTAGTACTCATGAGAACGCACGACTATTGTATCTAGTGAAGACATGAATGAATAAGCTAAATTTATCACCTACAGAATCTAATCAAAATCACTCTAACAATAAGAGAAAAAGATTGATATAAGCTTACGGTTTTTCCTATATGCAATATAAAACACAGTGTGCCCTCCTCCAGATATCCAGCTGATATTTGCGGAGCTGTCACTAACTGCTGAGCTAACATTCAACAGGACTGGGACTGATGGAGAAATGAGACAAGATGAGAAAAAGGAGAAAAATGGCACAGAAGGGTTAGTAAAGGACAAAGCAAATCAAAGCCATGATGGAGACGTAAAGAGTGTTGTCATTATACAATCAAGGATGTTACTCTTCACCTTCTTTAAAGGAAGCAAGCATGCTCTTTTGTTTCCTAACAGCTACTCTAAGGAGGCATCAATTACATATGACAGCGGGGACATTGGATGAATCCCTCAACAGCAAAAATGACAAGAAAAATGTGGATATGGAAATAGAATCACAGGCAAAACCTGCAATGGCGAAAAGATCTACAAAAAGATTTTTGAAGACATTTTCCTTCAAACTATGTGATTATTTTTGAATTTTCATTTCATGTTCATCAATCATTTTAAATTTATATATATCAGTCTATTGATTTTTTTTTATCAATTAATTAATCTAGTCATGAAATGTCAGAAGTTAGTGAAGCAGTAAAAAATATGGAAGCTTCATCCCTGGTTATACTGTGTGTTTAATGTGTGCATCTATAAATACTTTAATAATAAATTTCTTATCATCATCAATTTCTTTGAAAGCAGGAGCAAATATCACGCTTCATCTACCTCAGAAATACGTTGAAGCCTTTTGATTCCCAACTGGGATGGAAAAAATCTAATAATGTAGTGAATGATGTGCATTATTAGTATGGAAAAAGTATGCTTTGATGGCAACTGCCTGAGCCAGTCAACAAAGCCCAATCCAGTTCATTTCCCCGTGGCAAACATGCAAATCTTCTGCTGTGTCTCCAGCTCAGGTGCATTATTTGCTCATGTGATAATTCAGACCACAAGGACACCTGCGTCTGTGCTGCCCGTCCCAACCACTGCAAATGACACTGACTAATGTTGATGGATTAGTCTGCAAGTATGGTAATTCCAGTCATTGGAACTGAGCAATGACTTTGACTGACATAGGCCCCTGAACTAAAAATATTGCAAGGCTGGCTGCCGTGTTTTGTCACAGTGCTCCTCAGCTTGCTAATGCTGCAGGAAGCAGCTGCTCACCCAGCAGGGAGTAAATGCCCTGGAAGACGCCCCTTCAAAGTCAGGAGGCTTTTTTATTAGGAGAGGCCAGAAAATATTCTGATATAGGAGCTTTCAACAGCTTCCACTTATCCACTTATCTCAGTGTCCTGTAAATATCACCCTCCCAGTATGAGCTCACACCTACCCGGCATGGCCAAGGAGAACGTTCCTGCTCACTATTTGCTCTCAGCTCAGACACTGCTATGGACAACCTCTTGTCCCAGAGCGATGTTGCTGTTTACCCAGTTGAAGATTACATGGAAATGTCAGGTGACTGTTGGGTCAATACACTGACTTGTACAGGGGGGACCGGGGACCAACAAATCAATCACTGACAATTAGACATATTTGTCCCCTTCAATGACTGCACTTTACAGCTACACAGCTTGGAATATAGATCTAGTTTCCAAGATTTCCCTGTGGTGCAGTGGAGAAATTAAAACCAGCTTTTTAATCAGTATGCACTTGTCTCATGACAAACAATGCAATGGAGCTGCTTTCCTACCCTTGTTTACCCTAGAAACAACATCCATTATTAATTCATTTAAAAAAAAAAGAAAAACTTCTGTTTGTATTTAGTTATAAATTACCCTGATATAGGGTGCATATCAGGATATTTGGTGTCTCCAAATGACAAATGTTCTGAAAAAACATCAACTCAATGTATTTGATTTAATGAATTCCGGATTGATTTCACTATTTCTTTGTCTTTGTGGTTTACGCTGGTTGTGTCAAAATGTGCTGCAGCTCTACCTATGGTTGAACGAGTGGGTTTGGTCACTGGGGACTTTGGAGTGCTTGCAGGTGAGGGGGAAGCTGACTTGCCTGAAAAGAAAGACAGACCTTTTGGTTAACAACTGGGATAGAGCTTTGTGCGCTGCATTCTACTGTTAGCACGCATGCTATTTTAGGCTAAACTCTAAAATTAATTACTAATTAAGAGGACTACATGTCTACAGTGAAATGCAAAGTAGAATTAGAAAAATGCATTTTACATTTGTTTATACACAAGGTGAGATGTAGTGATTTTTGTTTTTGACTGGATCATGCCTTTAAAAAGGGAATTCATTTCTATTTGCAAATCATTAAAAGGGAGATTGACTAATAAGTGGCATGTCTGTCATGTTCTTCCTGGGTTTGGCTCTTAAAGCATCATTTATTTCCTCAGCTTGAGTTAGACACGTAGCACTGAGTCTGCTGTTACTAGGATTAAAATCAATATTCGTTTACATTCGCTAATGAGCCAAGATTAATATGAATTTATAATTATGTTACTCATTAACATGGCTATTCAAGAGGAAGCAACAAACTTTATCTTAGAAGAAGTTGACGTTTTTCTAATAAAAGGAGGCATCAGAGTGCTCTCTGCTGATGGCAAGGGCCAACAGCAGACAAGGTCAATTATCTGCAGAGGTGCCGAATGTTTAGAGCTGTTTAATTCTGCACCAGCAAAACATAATGTGTTGAAATACTTTTGTCTCAGAACCTGATGATTAATCCACGCTACTAGCATCCACATCTATCCATATTTCTACATCTAAAGCATGCATCCACTACCTAAATATAATAGCCATCACTGTAAAACATGTTATACCAACATGCAGTTCATTTAGAAATATACACCAAATGAAACTCTGTTGGCAAGAGTTTTTCAGGGCAGTTAGAGATTGTTTGCATTGGTATTATGTTCCACAGTTTGCACATGAACACAGATCTACATACTGAGGCCAGCAGTGGAAGCCAAAGTGGAAGCTGGGGGGAAAAAGAAAAGAAATAAAGAAAAAGATAGAAGGGACAAGCAAAGCATTGCTAAGCAGACATGAACTTTCACATTAACGATGCACACAGTACGATCCAAGGTTATCAAAGCAATGCACTTTTTAGTGGTGTTTTCACAGAGAGCCAGCATAGACGCGTAACAAAAACACCAGCACATACACACATTGTGATAGTAGAGTTGCCACAAAATAACAGTGATGCTCAAATCTTTACAGCAACCACACACACACACACACACATTTTTAATAGCTCCACAAAATTGCAATTCAAAACAAAAAAAATCCTGCTCCCTGTAATCATTTTTGTTGGCTCTTAAGCATTCAAATAAACAAACCCTAAGAGCCAATTAAGTTTCTCTATGTGATTGCAAGGATTCTTCCAGTAAACGCCAAGTAATCGCTCACATATTCAACACCTGCAGCTTGCACTCAAAATTAAGTTGTGCTCTTTGTTTTTCATAATATACCTTGAATTTTTTATCTATTTAAGGTGCATTTCTATTAGAAGCGCAACCCAATTATTTATGCTGACAGTATCTGTTGCTGCAGTTCATTTTACTGACACTCAGCTGATCCAAGGATCGTTTCCTGTTTCATTTCCCATCCAATCATTCATACCATCGCCTGAAGTCTGAAGTCTTGAGCGTGAGTCAGCTGAAGTATGATGTGCAGTCATCAACAAATAATATGTAATTGAAAAGAAAAGATTAGATGCTATAGGCAGCCTCATTATGATTACTTACCCACCAACTCTTTCGTGATTACACCATTCAATAGCAAAACCTTCAGTTTCCCTTCTGCTCAAAGCAATTTTCTTTCTTAGGTGATTGTTTCATGGCTCAAGCTCTCTGTCCAATCAATAAGCACTTGCTCTCTCATGACAGTGACAAATGAAAACCTCTACCACATCCATATGAAATTGTTTATCCACAAAAATTACTTACATGGAGATATGACAAGCTTGGCTGCCCAGGCATATATCATATTCCACTAGTTCAAATCCATTTTGTAACAGTGAAATGGCTTCGTCACCGACTTTACTTAGCCTGAGTTCTGCCTGCCAATACTGCAACTCAGAGCTCTGTGTTCTTGTTGTCTACATCAGAAAGCTCAAACACACCCACTCCTTTTCCACTCACTTGTTTCTAGTGTAGTGGTGCACTCCTCGCTGACAATAGGCCCACAGCCAACCGAGGTGCAGGAGCGAAGGTAGAACTTGTATTTGCTCACAGACTCCAGGTCGCGCAGAGTCCACTTGACGGTGTCTGGTTTGCTGATGTCTACTGTCTGCAGTGGCCCCACTTCCTCTGTGTCGTTGACTAGATGAAAATAAAGAAAATAAACATAACAGCTTAACACATGAGTCTGCAACATAAAAAGGTTATCACTTAAGTTTTAGGTTTCAGAAAATCTGAAAGTAAGGTGGTGACAAATTCGCTTTTAAGATTAATTTACTCTGCAAGTATCCTGAAAAGTATGTAAACAGGGCACAGTTTATGGTTTGTAAACTACCCTGTTTCACACTGTAATAAGGTCTTTTCCCTGGTGATATTGTATGGTCTATTACTAAAATGTACATGCACAGAAAAAAAAGAGAAGGAAAAGGGACTGTCTCATTCCTCACATGCTTTCAACTTGTTAACAAGTACCTTCTTTAATGGAAAAAACAAATATAATTTAAATGTAAAATAAAATATGTTGAATATATGCTTCAAAAAGGGAGATTTCCCAACACACATTTAAAAAGAGAAAATTGATGTTTGATCTGTGAGAGATGAATAGCTTGTGCACTACTCTTTTAAGCTGCCTGTTGGTAAATATATTTCAATAGAAATAGAAATAGAAATAGAAAAGGTATTTAGCTGTTTAATTGAAAATGATCCATGTTATTGGCTCATGGATTCCCGAACTACATTTCCTATTGCTCGGTATTTTGTTTCATTTATTTAAAAATTAAACAAACAATCATTTAATACTTTCACTATTACTCTATTATATATATGATATATAATAGTACTCTATATTTTGAAATGTTTGTCAGTGTGACTTTTTATGAAAATATATTAGACAAAATAATTACGCTATACATTTGCAAACTCTTATACCTAATCTATTGTCTTTCTCTCTTTTACCTTCTTATCTGAGTTGGTATGGGTGACTGTCCTTATTTTATTGATACCCCATATGCACAAGATGTAAAACAGAAAGGTTGCCAATTAACTCTGTGCTTCAGCAAACACTCAGATGTTTGACGTTGGACTTGCACGCTGAAACAAAAATCTCTCCTGACAATTATAAGACATTTCAGTGATGCCAGAGAAGCAAATGTCATTTATCATTTGGACTTGTTTTGTTGGCTTTATGGGAAGACAACCCGTCATTTGCTTGTACTTAATTTGAAATGCTTTTTGCATTAACAGACAACAGACTGTGTCCTGCACATTCATAACTAGAATTTATCTCTGTTGTCTCAGTCTTCATTGTGATGGCAACTCATTTTTCACAACGTAAAGCAGCACAGTGGGTAGGAAGGTGGCATTTTTGGTCTTTGTAACAAAAACAAACACAGCAGGTGTTGAGGTGACCTTTACTGTGAAAAAGGTGCTACCAACTCTGGTAGGAGGCAACAAAAACAATGACAAGAATGTATTGCTTGTTAATATTTTTGCCCGGACACCACAGACTGTTATCATTCATCCTAGTCTTCATGAGGTAGTTTTGACTCAAGAAATAGAAATTATGGCTGGCGCGGACAAGAGGCTGGAAGTATCATGTTTCTACCCTTTGGATGGATACTTTCACACTTATTCAGAAACTCTGTGGGCTGAGAGCTGCTGCACATGATCTTAAAGAGTGAACTGGCTGAAGCCTGCAGACCTTCAGACACCAATATTTCCAGATATTCTTCAGCCATAGTGAGCAAAATATGGCTGGCCTTATGTAGTGTGAAAGAGGCTGAGACCTGCCAACACAGAAATCATCTGACCCGACAGATAGTATGTCTTTAGCTCAAATGGGAGGAAAAACAATGAAAAGATGCCAAGGTCGTTTTTCATTCCCACTGGTGTAGATATTTCAGATCAGAGCAAACTTCACACAGTACTCTTGATAAGTTACTCTCCAGCAACTCTAATAAAGAATGGTCTTAATTGTGAAATGGGCCAAGGAATATGGTAAGGTGTAATAGCTCACACACAAATGTGACATGTTTTTGCAGTAAACTGCTCTGAACAAACAAGAGAAATGGCTGAATGGATTCAATGTGAGCCCTCATCTTCACTTCTGTGACACACTTATCTTTGCCTTGTCAAGTGGTGTGACTAGCTTTCTTAGAGGTTGTTTAGTAGTGGTAAGTCTTCACTGGCCTATTCTGCCCCAGGCTTTAGAGTGGGTTGGCAGCTCTTTAAGGAAGCGTGACCATGACAACCATTCAGCCGTGAAGAGAACTTAAGGCTACATTCAGGAATGCTTTCGTGACTTAGACACTGAGGAAAACTTTCCTTATGAGGTCGGTGAACAACTATTATAATCACTACAGAGTGTTCTGGTACTGGGAAATAACCTTTATGATATCCATATATATTCCTTCATATTTATAAGTAGGTCAGTGTACTTATAAACTCACTAATATGTTTAGTGACAATTCATAAAATGATTGGTTTCACAGATGAAGTATGTCATATCAATGCAGGTTACTATTCTTACACCCTGGTATTCCTCCATGCTCAGTGTGTTACCACTGATACAATTGGCCTTCCTGTTAAACCTGTGAGGTGTGGCACTATTAAAGGCTGAAAAGAACTGCCCTGCAGCTTGAGATCACACTTGTGTCACTGATGATACACTGACAGCTGGCGTAATTATACTCAACATTTCGCACATGATTTCCTTCATGAAGACTTAAAAACAAGGCATACTTTAAAGAGTCCATCAGCTATATTACTGTGGAACAGTGAAAACGTCCTCTCTTGAAATACTGGATGACACTTGGCCTTCTTGTGCAGCCGCCAAATCAAACTTAATTAGCCGGGAAATGTGGCTCAGCACAAAGATGTTGTTCGAAGTTAGTCACATGAGCTTTGATATGACTTTTGTTTAAGGACAGGAAAGTGGTTGCACTCGTGGGATTCAGTGATGGCATCCCATCAGACTGTGAGCTATCGTGGAAATGTCCCTTACAGACAGGATGAGGTCAGTAAAACTGGCCCTTAACAGAGTGTGACACATTGGCTTTGGTCAGCACTAGCTGAGCCATGATCGTGACACGCAGGCAAGCTGACATAACCCTGACATGTTTCCTATACACGCACTTTGACCTCGCTATGACCCCAGCTCTATTAGGGCTGCACAATGATTTTCCTTTCCTTGCTTAGGATCATGGGTTAGACTATCACCAGCAGGCAAGTTCCTTCCATACTTATCTGTATCAATACAATACGATATAAAATACTATTTTTATTTTATTTGATATTTTCTAATAGGCACCAAAAGCCTCATTTTGCGAGTGTCCTGTTCAAGACAGACAATAGCACAAATACATAGCTTCAGACTTAAGGTATGAGACGATATAATCTCAGTTTTGTTCTATTTGGCTGCACCTTTGGTGATAAAAAGGAATTGCGGGCACATATGTCACGGCTGTAACTCTTGATTTTCCTTGCTGATGGTCGCTTTCCTTTTTAGACCGTTTGCCTGTAATACCACATACTGCAAATGCAAAAGCTTTCATCAGTGGGCCATAGGCTGAGACTGTAACTTTGGGATTTTATCAATTATTGTTATTGTTAAGAGGATCAAAGCTGAAAAGGAACAGAGGGATGTAAACGCTATCAAACCAGGAAAAAAGGAAAGAAAAGAAAAAAAAAGCACATTTTATAAGCAACACACAGGCATTGGCATTTTATCTGAATTAGTTAGGTTGAGCATGAGAGATACGTACTGAGCTGATACTCGAGGAGGTACCCGGTAAGAATGCCATTAGGCTCCATTGGCTGTGCCCACTCCAAAGAGACAGTGTGCTTCTGTACATCCATGACCCTGAAAACAGGATTTTTCTCGGGGACTGTGGGGGCAAAGAAGGTGATACACACAGTCAGAAGTCCCCTTCTGCAACCCAGTTTCCCTGGCTATTATTAGATTTTCCTTTGAGTAGTTGTGAATCAATACCCTCCATGCTGTTTTCCACAATCTTACCTCCCTCTGGGGTTTTGAAGTTGACGGGATGGCTGCCCGGCCCGTTGCCCCGCCCATTGAAGGTCATGACGATGAGGCTGTACTCAGAGAAGGGCGTCAGTCCCGGTACCGCAGCATGGTTCCGGTCCCCAGGGAGTGTAAGCGTATGTTTTTCTCCGTGGCTTTTCTTTGACTCCACCAGACTGCGCAAACGCCACCAGTTTATCTACAGGAAAGTGACACTTAGAGCCATATAAAGCAGCAGTCACAAGACATACACTGTACATTACAGATATGAATGTGTGTCAGACAATGTTGAATGAGTAATTGTGTTTGCAGGTCTCTGCAGAAACACATTGAGCTGGCCAAGTAAAAGAGACTGGCTGGGGTGAGTGGGGCAAACATTTAGAACAAGGTCAGGGCCATTCCTTTTAAGCTGTGTCAAAAAACAAAGGTCTGTTTTTGAAGTATTACCCTGTAGCCTCCCAGATGTCCATGTAACTTGTCCTTGTGTATACGCGCCCAGCTAACCTTGACCACAGAACTGTTCATCACCTCCACAGCTACATCTTCAGGTGCAGCAGATGGAACTGTAAAGGTAAACATATATTAGAATCTACAGAAAGTTGAATGACAACTGAACAGTGAAAATCCAGTTCACCTATTAGGGACTGATATCACTAGACTCTACCTACACTTACACAAGCTAAGATTATGAAAACAACCGCTGAGCTAAGGGGAAATATTCACTTAAATAACACCACAACTGAGTGAGGGCGCAACAAGGGGAAGAATGATGACCTGAGGTGACTTCCTGGGGGCAAGTCCAGAAGAAAGCTAAACACAGGAAATGAATTAATGAATTAACTGAAGTATTTACTGACTGCTTTACCGACTTGATCTAAACCTCATCATTCTGCACAAAATCTCATATCCTAAAGCTACACTGGCAGCTTTGCACTTCACAGATCCAAATGTCAGTATAAGGGGAGTGGAGAGTTTGTGACCTTCAATACCAAGAGCATATAAGTTTAAGTCAGGAAACTCTAAATGTATGACAAATATTATTTACCAGGACAAGCTTCAATCTCTTTTCAACTAATATTGTAACAAAAAAGATGCAAATATTCAAAGTTGTTTCTCAAATTATTCTAATAATAAGAGTGAGTCCATCGAGAAAGCTCCACAGTCTTTACAATTATCAGCAATTATTCAACCAATTAACAAGGGCCACTGTGGTCTAAAATACTAAACACAGGATAATCAAAGGTATATCTGTAGCATGCTAAAACGTAGCATAAGGGCCCGATCAGACAGAACGCGTTTTAGCAGCTGGAAGTGGCTTTTTGTAGTTCTTTTTAATAATGGGTGCTTTTTGGGTGCTGCTTTTGCGTTGCTGAGCGCCTCACGTTTTTTGAGGAAAGGCTCTGAGCACATTTGTTGCAGATACATATATGCATATTTCTTCTTGTCCCACAATAAACAGGTCTGTTTCGTATATTTCGTAAAAATAAAATGCACTGTCCTTTACTGAATGAACACAAGGGGCGATTTAAAGCATATTTTAACACACGTTACTCTAATGCCTACACAGTATTTTCACCTGTTGTGAATGTGATACAAAAGATTTAAACCAAAATTTCACACAAATAGCCGGGAACAATGAAATCACAAATTGCAAGTCCCCCAGTAAAATAAAAAGAGGATGTCTGAATACAGATCTAAATTAGATCTAAGATATCAGACAGTCGTGGCTGCAGAAAGGGCAAAGGAAGCAGGGTAGAATTGCTGTGCTTATCATATCCCACACGGACACTGTCAATTGTTGTTGGCTAAGTTGTGTACTTAGGGGTCATCTTGGAGTAGTTAGCAACGCCTTGGCGTTCTCCCAGATACAAAAGTTGACAGTAGAGGAAATAGGCGCAAAACCTGTCCAATCTGTGTGTGTGTGTGTGTGTGTGCGCGTGACAGAGAGCGAGAGAGAGAGAAAAAGAGAGAGAAAGAGCTACAGGGAACTGTCAATGATTTCTTTGCAGGTTTCTCACTTTGTTCATTTGGTCCATTTTTCATAAAAACATATGAACTTGAACAAAACACATCAGGTCAACAAAGATCACTACTCACAGTCCTCTCCTGAGTAGCCAGACACTATCTTGGGTTCAGGGCCCCAGCCCTGATGGTTCCTGGCTTGGATCTTGATCTCATAGGGCACAAAGGTAGGAGTGTTCTTCACCACAAACGAGTGTCTCTTTACCATGTGTTCCTTCCAGTCCTCCTCCACATCCTGTCTCCTGTAACACACCTTATACTCCAGACCAGGACCATTGTGCTCAATGGGTAACAAGGGCTGCATAATAGAAATAAAAGAACAATGGTGTGAATAGTTTCAAAGAGACTTTCACAGTTGCTTGAGACTGGAAGACTGGGATTAAAATGACAAGCTGGCCAAGTGAACTGTGCTTGGAAAACGGGCAGTGTTATATCCCACTATCTAATAAAACAATGGAACAATTGATCTGGTCAAGCGGCATGGCTTTTCTTTGGTATAGAGCTTGCTAAGACATCATAGCTCCTTAAAGAAATCAGACCATGAGAAGAGGAATGAGATACCATTATCCACAAAAGCTAATCATTTACAGCGGGAGAGCTCATGAATCCAGGATTCAAGGGCCCACAATACCATGACAGGGCAACCAGTTAAAAAGATTGATCTTTTTACAATATAGATGAATGAATTACTATATGTGTTAGAAGAAAAAGGGCCCTTTCAAAGCTCTCCATTCTCTTTCTAGTCAAAGAAAAGAACCGTTTGATGAAAAATCCACAACAGTGATCCGGAAAAGTAAAATCTTAAGATTTGAGCCACAGAATGAAATGAATGGGTCATTTGTGTTTAATTCCTTTTGGTAATTGCCTTAAAAACACTGATAAAACTACATCTATGGTCTCTTTGAGAGATTCTTTGACTTCTAATTGTGAATAATTCACAAAAAGGTAAAGGTAGCCAACATTGCTAAATTTGCTGTAAGGGGATAAAAGACCAAACTCTGTTTCTTACCTCCCAGTTGATATCCATTTCATGTGGCAAATGACCTTCGATTTTGATATTTTCAGGGTTCTTGTCAGGAGCTGTAGGAAAGAAAGAGTATAGATTTTGTCTGTGTTGTTTGTGGAAGAAGTCTCAAGTAAAATAGGCATACAAGGGAGCAGATTTTCAACAAAAAAAAGGTCTGAGTGTTTTGTAGTTCACATAGCAGCAGTGTTGGCAACTCAAGTGGCCTGGAGGACCTTATCAAAAAACTATAATAAACAATGACAGAAGAAGAAGCCTCAGACCTGACGGTGGGGTTTTGTATCTGTCTGTGGGCTTGCTGGGAAGACCCCTCCCTACAGCGTTAACACCAGACACGCGGAAACGATAGTCGACGTGGCCATGAAGTTTAAGGATGGCCAAGTTGTGGTTCCCAGGTATTCGGAGCAGCTCCTTCCAGTTGCCTGGCTCCCATTGGCTTTCCTCATATTCGATAATAAACTCTGTTGACAGGCAGAAAGACAATCAGCGTGGTCCCTCGCTGCTATTGCTCTTGCCAAAGGATTGCTTATCTAACCACCAGCTGTGCAGAAAACTCCTCAAACCCTGCTCTGGGCTTGTATATTTCACAGGGAGACTAATCGTAATTCATGCTTGGATGAATCAATAATAGATTCATATTGTACAAGGTGGTTTCAAACAAATCTTTTTACATGCAGAATGATGCCAAAATACCTGTAAATCATACTAATAGCATTTACTGCAAGAAACCCTGATTCCGTACGGACTGTACTGTATCTACTGACACCTGAACACACAGATGCCTCATACCTGTGGTTGAGCTGTTGTGATCGTCCCCTGGGATCCATTTCAGTTTCACACTTTTGCTTTTGTATTCAGACAGTACCAAGTACTCAGGTGCATCAGGGACATCTGAAAACCATCAAAACAACATGGCTTTGGAAAATCAAAGAAACATCAATCTCCTGCAACAAAAAAAGGCCAATCAAATCATCCCCAAAGCTAGAGGATGTGGAACGAACTGCATCGCTGCATAGGCTGCAACTATTTCTTGTGGGCTGTTTGTCTGACACAGAAGAGAACTAATAAAGCCATGATTTGCATGCCCATGCTCTGCTTTGGCTTTTTGACATATTGACTCTAATGAATGTGTCATGCATTAATGTAGCACCAGGGGGTCACTGTTCTCTTGGCCCAGAGTACAAGCGTTGTTCATAAGTTAGCTCACCTAACACGGTGAGCAGAGCTGAGGCTGTCTGTCGGTCCACTGGAGTTCTTGCCACACATGTGTACACACCCTGGTCCATGTGGCTTACATTGATAATCTGGAGAATACCATTCTCCACAAAGTATCTGTTGGCAGAAAGAAGGAGACACAATATTGATTGATAAAACTGAAAAGACATTCCAGCTGGGATTTCGGCGGCAATGCTGTAAAAAATAAAATATAACGCAGTACCCTACCTTGAATTCTCAGTGTAGTTGAGGGCTATCTCCATATCATCTTTTTCCCACAGGAGCTCAAAGTCGTTGCTGAAGGACTTGTCGTACTCTGCCAGACATGAGAGCTGGGCTGTGGTACCTATTAAGATCTGCAGGTCCTCAGGAGGCACAACTATTCTAGTGGGATCTTTCAGAGGCACAACCATATTAGTTACATTTCAAGGACTAAGAGCCACCGAAACACTTTTTCCAGCCATAACTGTTTACCTTTCACATAAAGCATGGCTTCAATGGCAGATAATCCCTCTGTGTTTTTAGCTACACATGTGTATTGCCCTTTATCGTCCTTCTCAGCATTGTAGATCTCCAGTGACCCATTGTCATGAACAGTAAACCTCGGTCCCTCCACAGTATCAGGGGAGTCATCTTTACTCCTGAACAACATGAAAAACCATTAAACTCTCAAAGTTGTCAATTAAATATGCAGACAGCATAAGTTTAAAAGGATAAATGCTACAGTGTGGCATTAAAGTAGAAATAAAAGTTCCTGACTAGAAGGCCAGCAATGAAGAACTTAATTTGATACAGCTGGACTGTATGCAAAGACCAGTTGAGATCTACTGCTCTCTGCTGGTGTCTGGGAAATGAGAACAAACTGCACACTTACCAAGTGATGGTAGAAGGAGGAGAGCTGAAGACTTTGCAGGGCATCATCACTCCCTTCCCCTCCACAGCAGAGTAATCCTCCCCCTCCTTAGTTAAAATCATGGGAGGCAGATCTGCAAAGACCATGGAGTACAATATGATCATAAATCTATATCTGTAAAGTCCTTATGCAGATTTTCTGCTCTTCCCTGGTATACTATCAGGAATCTTTGGCAATAAAAAAACCATTTAGCATTATCAGGTTTGCAATTTAACATTTATTAAAACATGTTAAACAGTAAAATGATGAGGCAGATAATGGTGGGTTAAATAGGAAAACAACATGGTTGGCTTCTCTGTGCATAAATTGTTGGCTCCTTTGTGTCAAAAATGATTTAGCTGTCAGGTTGTCAAAAATGTGTCAATGTGAAAATGAAATCAAAGAAGAAAACAATGGAATAATGAGTTAGCTGAGTGCATGTACCTTATCAGTTTTAGCCAAAGCTTCTCATTAAAATGGTCTGTCTCTCCTAATTGTTTACAAAGGCAGCAGCTGGGACTTAACATTCAGAGACTGTCCAGCTTTATTAACTCCCGTGTCACTGAGAACAATCTCCCCACTTTTGTGCAAAGCGATGGAAAGCAACATTCTGTCCTTTCATTTTTTTATCTGCACTTGAAAAGCAGCACATGTTTGTCTTATGGCCCTGGAATCAGTATGGAATTTCACAGGAATCTGTTAGCATTTAAACAGCAGGGAAATTGGCTTGATGCTCCACAGGCAGAACAGCTAGCCTGAATGAAGGAGTACAGCTTGTAGACAACCCTCCTTCCCTGGACTCCTCACTGCTTTGTGGGCATATGCAAACGTCAGCGCCAGCTCTCCAGCTTGACACATCAGTGTCAACAGATGACTCACTGCAAAGTCTGACACTTACTCACAAACACTGTGAAACAAATACTTTTCATAACAAACCTTTAGACTGTGTTTTTATGGACTTGATAATGACATGATAATGAAACTGTACCCTCAGTCATTTAATATTTCAAGAATGTTAAGACTCTAATTCAGACTCTATGCTTAACATGAACGCACACAGGACTCTTATATTGTCCGTTCACTGTACTATTTTTAATTTGATACTGTAAGCTTTTTGCACTCACCAATATCCTGCACATCTGTACAGTTTTTAATTACAGCTGTTGTACATATTTTGTATTGTACGTATTGTTTTTGATATTTTTATTCTCATTGCCTATTTTTTATCTTGTTCTATTCAAGTATTTTACTTATCTTTATTGTAGTTGTGTTGTAATTGTTCTGCACCAAAACACCAAGTCAAATTCCTTGTACATGTAAACCTACTTGGCAATAAACTCTCTAATTCTAACAATGAAGTAAAAGTTGTCATACTCACTCATAATCATGATGTTTGCATTGGACAGAAGGGTTCCATGTCTGTTAGAGGCCTCACACTGATAAACTGCACTGTCAGACGCTTTGGCATTATGTAAAACTATGGTATCATCTAATGCCTTCCTGTTGGCTGCAGGAACCTCTGTAAAGAGAAAAGTACATTAAGTTAACACCGACGTTTTAGTACATTTCCTTTTGTGGCGCAACACTGTATTTAGATTAAAGACAGCTGACACCACCTTCAGATCTATATGTACTATGCACAACTTCCCTACAAATTTTGAAACCTGTGCCCTTGTATACAACCCTACACTTGCCAATAGCTGGTGTTCAATCTTGAATACAGCATAACCCAAAAAACACAATACAAGCAACTGTTGGGGTTGTAACTATTTTATACTATTCACAGAAATCTGACCTGTCTGATTATATATCCTGACAATGCTATTCCTTGAGCTCAGTAAATCTGAAGACCTGTAAACACAGTTCGGAGTTCCCTTTTAATAAAGCATGCTAAAAGTACAACTTATCCTGTGACTTATCCTTACACTGTGTTCCAAATTATTATGCAAATTACATTTTTCTCAGATTTTCCTAAATAGTCGATGCAAATGACAGTCAGCATAATTGTCAAGTCATCAACCGTTAGTTTAATGAATTCGAATGTCATTGAACAAACCTCCCAATGATAACAGTATTTTTCAAAAATAAAAAACTTAAAATGCACTGTTTCAAATTATTATGCATGACAGAGTTTTATAACATTTTATAGGTTGTTATGAACTGAAAATGCTCGTCTTTTGAATTTGCAGCATTAGGAGGTCATATTTACTGAAATCAAAAGCTATTTCAATCAAAAACATCTTAACAGGTCAAGTTACATTTTAACACAGGACCCCTTATTTGATAGCAGCTTCATAATTCTTGCATCCATTGACCTCAAAACATGACTCCGCCACCTCCTTGCTGACGTCGCAGCCTTGTTGGGACATGATGGCCGTCCACCAACCATCCACTACTCCATCCATCTGGACCATCCAGGGTTGCACGGCACTCATCAGTGAACAAGACTGTTTGAAAATTAGTCTTCATGTATTTCTGGGCCCACTGCAGCCGTTTCTGCTTGTGAGCATTGTTTAGGGGTGGCCGAATAGAAGGTTTACGCATAACTGCAAGCCTCTGGAGGATCCTACACCTTGATGTTCGTGGGACTCCAGAGGCACCAGCAGCTTCGAATGTCTGTTTGCTACTTTGTAATGGCATTTTAGCAGCTGCTCTCTTAATCCGATGTTTTTGTCTGGCAGAAACCTTCCTCATTGTGCCTTTATCTGCACGAACCCATGTGTGCTCTGAATCAGCCACAAATCTCTTAACAGTACGATGATCACGCTTAAATATTCGTGAAATATCTAAGGTTTTCATACCTTGTCCAAGGCATTGACCTATTTCACGCTTTTCGGCAGCAGAGAGATCCTTTTTCTTTCCCATATTGCTTGGAAATGGTCGTCTGCTTAATAATGTGGAACGCCCTTCTTAAGTAGTTTTTCCTTAATTGGGCTCACCTGGCAAACTAATTATCACAGGTGTCTGAGATTGATTTCAGTGATCCAAAGAGCCCTGCGACACAATACCATCCATGAGTTTAATTGAAAAACAAAAAATGTAATCTTTATGACACTTAAATACAATTTGCGTAATAATTTGGAACGCGGTGTAAATTTAAGATACGATTTCACCTATCAATAGTGGGGGAATTCACAATAACAGACCTCCAGAATCTCAATCCAGGATCACTAAGGCCTGAATTTACGATCATACCCCGAGTTAAACAAGCCAAGGCTCTCCTTCTCGTCTTTCCCATCTCTTTACTCCTTGAAAGCTATGTTTTTATCATTGGTTACATAATGGTTTAGACGAGTTTTCACATTTGGATATTTCTTCCATACGAGTGTATGGCATAAAACCTGCACCTTTACAATTTTCTTTATTAATGTAGCCATAATACATGTGTTTGGTCTGGTCTGTTTCATCTTTATCAGATACCCCAGTGGTTTCCCACTAGATGGAGTTCAATTCAAAGAAACCAGAGTAAGTGACAGCTCAGGAGCTCTGAGCATATCACAGCAGAATCCTTCACCATCCACTGAGAACTTACTGCCTCTCTATCCATGTTTTAACTCTTTATATCATATTATAAAAGGATGCAACACAACAACCTTTGAGCATTTTGGTAATTTAAAATTGCTCAATGATCATGACTGGAGCTCAATAGTAAGGTTTTATATAGTAAAGAGAGCATAAGGAATGGCTGTTGTGGGACTGACCCTGCAGTGGTACACCATTCACCCTCCATGTTATAATTGGCTGAGGAGTCCCACTGGCCAAGCACTTGATGAGCACGTCTGAGCCGATCATGCGAAGCTGACTCTCAGGCTCAGACACCCACTCTGGAGGCTCTGGAAAGACACAGTCGGCATTGTATTATCAAACTGATGAGTGTCGTTACAAGGAATACATGAAATATGTACAGAAGGTGGACAGAATTACACAGTTATATATATACATATATATCTATGTATATATATATATATAAAGAAATATGTATAGTAAAATGTTGGGACACACCTTCTCATTCAATGGTTTTTATTTATTTTATTTATTTTAATTATTTTCTACATTGTAGATAAATACCAAAGACATCAAAACTATGACATGACATAAATAATTATGCGGTAAACAAAAAAAGTGTAAACAAAGTAAAATTTGTTTGATATTTTAGTCTCTTCAAAGTAGCCACCTTTTCCTTTGATGACAGCTTTGCAAACTCTTGGCATTCTCTCAACCAACTTCATGAGGTAGTCACCTGGAATGCTTTTCCAACAGTCTTGAAGGAGTTCCCATATATGCGGAGCACTCGTTGGCTGCTTTTCCTTTACTCTGCGGTCCAACTCATTCCAAACCATCTCAATTGGGTTCAGGTCATCTGATACAGCACTAGATCACTCTACTTCTTGGTCAAATAACCCTTACACAGCCTGGAGGTGTGTTTTGGGTCAATGTCCTGTTGAAAAAGAAATGATGGTCCCACTAAGCGCAAACCAGATGGGATGCCACACTTTACACTGACCAGCAACATTTAGTGTCCCGCCAATCTGCTCCCACAAATGTGCTTTTCAGTCTCTGTCTAGCTCTGGGTAGACATAAATGGCCAAAACAAGTTGCTCCTCCATGTTTGGTGGTAACCAGGGTGACGAGTGGCGCCCCTTTGGATTGGTTGCCTGAAAAAAGTGACGAAGGCGACACCAGCGCCTTTCTTAAAAGATGCTGGGTGCAGCGCTTTTTCTCTAGGCGGCCGCGTACACCCTGTCCTCACTGGAAACAATTGAAAAAAGACACTGGCGCTCAGAAAAAGGCGCTATGTGGACATGGGCCTAAGTGTAAATCGCCAACAGTGTCACCAGCAAAGCCACCATCACATCTCCTCATCCATGCTTCACAGTGGGAACCACACATGCAGATACCATCCGTTCACCTTCTCTGCGTCTCACAAAGACACGGCGCTTGGTGTCAAAAATCTCAGATTTGGACTCATCAGACCAAAGTACAGATTTCCACTGGTTTAATGTCCAGTCCTTGTGTTTCTTGGTCCAAGCAATTCTCTTCTTCTTGTTGGTCTTCCTCAGTAGTGGTTTCTTTGCAGCAATTCGACCTCAAAGGCCTGATACACACATCTCCTCTGAACAGTTGATGTTGAAATGTGTCTGCTACTTGACCTCTGTGAAGAATTTATTTGGGCTCCAATCTGAGGTGCCGTTAATTGGCAATTTCTGAGGCTGGTAACTGCAATGAACTTATCCTCTGCAGCAGACGTAACTCTTGGTCTTCCTTTCCTGGGGTGGTCCTCATGAGAGCTAGTTTCATCGTATCGTTTGATGGTTTTTGCGACTGCAATTAATGACACATTCAAAGTTCTTGAGATTTTCGAGACTGACTGATCCTCATGTCTTAATGTAATGATGGACTGTCGCTCACTGTCTTTACTTAGTTGAGCGGTTCTTGCCACAATATGGATTACTACAGTAGTCGAACAGGATTATTTACCGTATGCCAACACTACCTCTGCACAATACAACTGATGGTCTCAAACACACTTAGAAGGCAAAAGTTCCAGTAATTAACTTTTGACAAGGCACACCTGTTAATTGAAAACCATTCCAGGTGACTACCACATGAAGTTGGTTGACAGAATGCCAAGAGTTTGCAAAGCTGCCATCAAAGCAAACATCATCATCATCGTCAACATTTACATAACATCCTCCTTAACCGCTACATAAACATACAATGTACTCTAAACATACTAAATGGTGGACAGTGAAGTATTTAAGTTTACGATTTCTTTTGAGTGAGTATCTTTTCTGCTACGTTCTACTTCTAGTCCACGTCATATGGAAATATTGTGTTCTTTATTAAGAGAAAAAAAATGTTTATACCAAAACTTGTTAAATTGTAAAAGAATACACTGCTGTGTAGTTCGATTTCAAATGTCAGTGAGTTGTTTGCAGCTCTACCAAAGACATTTAACTAGCCAGTCAGAAGAAAGAAGTTCATCATATGAGCTTTCAGATTTATGTTGCCTTCCTATCCTTAGGTTGGGAACCATTACACTATAGGACCTGCTAGTTTATACTGTAAAACACAAACTCTCTCTCCTTAGGCAAGCAACGGAAGTAAAAAAAATCTGCTTACACCATCATGCATTAGTGTTAACAATCTTATACTTCCACAATAATCTATCAGTGAGATGGGCCATTTCTATTTAGAAATAGTACTTCCTGAATTTCTTGACTAATAATATTTTTACATTGTTGTATTAATACTTGTATGTCATGAATGCACCTGAGTACTTTTGTCATCATAATGGAGTATTTTTACATTTCATTTGAATATGCTTCTTTAAAAAATGTAAAGGGTTATTCTGTTAAACCAATGACATCTATTAAATGATTGCAAATAACTAAGAAGGCACTGTAAGTTCACAGCATGCTGCATTACCTTCTACTGTCACTGTGAAGTAATGAACAGCTTCTCCATGTGTGTTCTTTGCCTTGCACATGTACTTCCCGCTGTCCTCTGGTTCAACTCTCTGTACCATCAGCAATTTCCCATGATTCTCCAGTTTTGCTTTAACAGGGAGTTTATAACCAATCTTCACCCATTCAACCTGTGGAGTTGGACTAACAGAAAGGGAAGAAAGAGTTAGATATGTTCTATGCATGATAGAAGATGACAATGTGAAAATGTGATAACATTTTTCAATAAATAGAGAAAAGGGCAAACTAAACAGTGTTTAAAGCAAATCTGCTTTACATCTACATCACTTTTAAAAAGACTTTTGGTTAGTTTTCAGACAAAAAGTCAGTGTCAGAAACTCAAGTGATTAATAGGTAGTATTACTCACAATCCCTCAGCAATACACTCCAGTTTTAAATCCTCCCCTTTGACATGGTGTACCTCTGATCTGACACCAGAGGGCGTCAGAAGAGAAGGTCTCCTCTCAGGGATGGCATTAGCTAAGGAGGAACAGCAAAACATTAGACAGTATTATTCATATGTGTACCAATATGCATACATATGCAAACACCCGCCTTGTGCACACAACTGTTTATGGATAAAGCAAAAACATAAGGGTGTTTTACTCTAAAAAAACTTACCAGTTTCTGCACTAATGTCACTTTTTTCTGAAATGGAGGTGGATGAGACAAAACAAAAACCATGAACATGACAATTGCATGGAAACACATGACAAACATAAGCAAAATCAATATAATAACATCAAACCAAGGGGATGCACATAAAGAAAAAGAAGCTTTGGACGTGTAGCAATGAATATGACAAACGTATAACAAATGACACCTACTTGTCTTGACAACGACAGACATCGCGGTCTTCTGAACAATGGTTCTTATTCTCGGGAAGGCAGCGAAGCAGCAGTAGTCTCTCCTGCTGTCCTTCTCCACCGCATGAGAGAAGTAAAGGTCTCCATTCAAGCCCATTGACACCCTCTCATCCTGTTCTATGTGCTGAAGGCCTAAGCACAGAAACACAGTTATTTCATGTACATGTAATTTGTCCTAAATTAATAGAATTCAGACTCAACCCATATTTTAATCATCACATTCAATTTTGTTTTAAAACCTGAAAGATTTTGCTTCTTAATAAAACTAAATGTAACATATCATGGGTGAGAACAACAGATGAAAATGTGTGTTTAGAAAAGAAAAATGCACTTTTAATAAAGTGCTTTCACTTACTGATAGTCATCCAGTAAATCTGCAGGGGAGGTATCCCTTTAGGTGGGTCACATTTTAAAGTAAAAGGCTGGCCTTCCTCCACCACAACAGGATCGAGTGTCTCTTTAGGAAACTTTGGAACATCTAGAAGAGAGACCAAACAAACAGTGGTTAGTGAAGTCAGATATGAGTGAATTCATAATTAAAATCATTATTCAGTACTACTCCTCTCCAGAAGATGGCAGTATCACCATTCTTGAATTCAGTGGAAGGCATATTTGTGTTGACTGAGCTCAGTATCATTCAGTAGATTCTAGGGGTTTTTTTTTGGTTCTAGGCCTGCAGGAACAAAACAGACTATTCTGTGTGGCTCGTCACTGAGTGGTTGAAACCTAGCCAAATATAGTCAAAGTCCCTTTGTATTGAATTTTCTTTGAGAATTTATGTAATGAGCTTGTGAGCAAAATGAAAAATGTAGCAAAGGAAATGATGGAGAGGCCACATGCAGTTGATGCTTTCTCAGATACAGAGGTACAGATAAGTTGCTGCAAGGGGTGGGGTGCTCAGGAGCCCCAATGACTTTCTGCCACATCCAATACAATGAACAGCTCACAATGGAGGTGCAGTCATTACACAGAATTGCTGCCCCTGAATCACATTGAAAGCACTGTAACAGAGCACCACACACACACGCACACACACGCACACACTTGCAGATATATGTTACTCACGGGGCACAATGAACTCTATCTCCTTCGATATAGCAGTCCCCAGTTTGTTTGAGGCGTAACAGCGATAGGTTCCCTGGTACTCTGTAAGGTTCCCATTGTTGGGTATCACAAAGGTCCCAGAATTCTCCTCTTTCATCAGCCGGGGGTCTAGAGAGGGGTCGAATTCCTGGCCATACTTCGTCCATCTGAATCTACATAAAGAAAGCCAGTGTTAAAATGTCCGTTAGCTAAGACTGCAGCATGCTCATTTTCCAAAGGTCCAAATCAAAGCACCCAAATGCAACATGTTGATGTGAAACTGTTGTGGTGGTTGTTTGGTGTGTGTCTGGCTGCTAACAATCCTCACATCCTTCTATCTGAAGATATGCATAGCTTGGTACTCACTCTGGCTCGGGATTCCCTTTGGCTTCACACATCATGGGGAAGCTCTCGTCAAAAGGGAAGGCGATGAGAGAGCTGGGCGACTGAGCTGTGATGGTGGGCAGCTGCTCAACTGGGCAACAAACAAACAAGCATGACAGTGTGTGAAACAACACAGGCCTCATTATTCAGTATCTTATGTTCAACATGATACTAAGTCAGTGGTTCCCAACCTGTTAGACCTGTGACCAAACAAAGCCTTGTCTACCTGTGACCCTTTTGTTTGGCCTAGAGAGAACATACAATTGAGCGGTTTAACACCAGAGTATTTCTACTACCAGTATTGTTTAATTTTTTAGAATTTTAAGAAGCCGGAATTAGGATTTTATAAGAAAAAACTGAAAAAAAGAAGAAAAAAATTACATAATTTAGACAGATTAAAATGGGTTTTCCTGTTGATCATTTTGGGACTACTTATAATAATCATTTTGGGGATATTAGGCAGGTCTTGATCCTCAGATTGGGAACCACTGTACTAAGATGTCTGGGATGGTATGTATCTAAAAGTAGAGTTCTATCCCAAAACATTATTTGATATAAATACTGACATTAAGTTTACTCATACTAACTAAAACATTTGTTTTTAAAATGACAATCTCGAAGATTTCATTTTCGTTCTCTACGGTTGGTTCCCTTTGTTAAGGTTGTGACTCTTGATTTTCCTCGCTGATTGTAGCTTTACTTTTTAGACCGTCTGCCTTCATGTTAGCGTCAAATTTGGTTCTTTTTCTTTGGATTTTCACTTATTTTTGAAGTTTATCTGTAGTCATCAATCTTTTCTTTGTTTGTTCAGCCATAGTACATTACCATTTACTCACAACATTTACAGAAATCGGAAATTCCAGTCCATAATTCTACTATACACTGCAAATGCAAAGGCTTTGGTCAGTGGGCCATAGGCTCAATCACCATTGTGTTAACTCATTCGGCGATAGATAGTGACTTAATCGTGACATTTATTTTCATGGAAATCTTCAAAATTATTACTTTAAGTTGATGGTTTGACTTATTATCAGTATTCTATTAGATTTGTTTTATTTTGGCATAAAACTCTCTCATTTGATCTTGAATGACTTCATGATGACAGAGTTGAGATGCATATGGAAAAAACACAACAGGCTGAGTATTAATAGTACTGTGTGACCAAATGTAAAAGGAAAATGAGGAAATGCCATGAGCCCTAGAGACAAGACTACTACTAGTATTATGCTTTCATGAGAGATGACATATGAGATTCAGATCCAACACATATGGCTGTAGTAAAGCTGCTGCTTTGCTGAACAGTGAGCCAGGAGATTAACACAAGAAAGCCGAGACTGTCACTAATACCAGCTACAGTATGTCAGAGTGAACTTACTGTTTACATGACCTAAAACTACAAAATCCATGGAAGCCAGGGGAAAATAAACAAAACAAAAAACAGTCAGCACTTTGGGAATTATCCCTTCATGTCACAAGCATTCTCTAAGTAAACCCTTTTAAACACACGAGAGTAATGCAAAACAGAAAACTGAATTATAAAGATATTCTGACATCAGGAGACCAAAATGTTTTTGCCTTTTCAGAAAACCTGTTTGAACAGTTTTTATCAAGCCCTTAAGAGACTTTTCTGAATAATTTAGAGGTTTGATATGTGTTTCCAAGGAAACAGGGATACACGCAGATCCAAGACAAAAGAAACAAGAATTCTGATACAAACAAGATAATTGCTGCAAATGTATTCTATTCACACAATGCTTGATGATTTTAACAGTCTCTATGGTGTGATTTATTCACTTCTAAATTATTCAACCCTTTCTGTCTGACAAAAGCACTTCAAGTTAAACCCAGTACAAGGTCCTTGTAGGTGAGCGTTAACATTTGTATGACTTTTCTGTCCTTTTTGCTTCATAAATGCTTTGCTCATTATTGTGTACTATTGCAGTTAAGTGTATATCATGTCAATTCAGCCTATTCATACTATTTTTTTGACATTGTAAAACATCAAAGAGCCCAACAGGAAACATCTGATCTTTTATCATTACCTACTAACATTTTCTTATTCCAAGTTAATTCAACTTAAACTATGTCATTTTTCATATTTTGCGTAGCAATTTCTAAACATGAGGTTGTCTAATTTTAAGTCTTAACTTGAAATGATGACAGACTTTTCAAACATGTACAATTTAACATCAAAAACTCTCCAGGCACTTATTTTGTTCCTCTTGCATACATGGTGAAAATTTGTTGCAAGTCATTGTTTTGTTTTGTTTTATTTTGAAAGGGACTTATTTTCTTTGATACAATGAAAACTGCTGGCAGTGTGTCGGAGTAGTTAAGAAAACATGTTGTTTTTTTTGCCATTTGATTGAGCAGTCCCTTTACAGTAACTCTAGCAGTCACTGAAACAATGTGTAACCTCCTACACAGAACAATTAAGCACTCACCCTCCAGTGGGATGTCGATGGCTGTAGTGGAATGGAAGGCACAAAAACAGGTGATCAAGCACACCACGGGGACAGATCCACGGCTCCTCTGCAACCTCATGGTTTCACAGTAACTTTTGGATGTCCACAGGAAATGAGTGTTCTCTCCTTCGTTCTCAGTTCATTTCTCTGGTGCACCAAAGATGCAGTACCTGTGAAAACAGCACAGACGGAGAAGGCCCCATGAATCCATCCATGCGTAGGCAGACAGAAAGGCAAACCCCAAACACAACAAATCCCCCGTGACTGGGAGCCTGACTGCTCCCTGCTCAGCCAGGCATAACCAGGCACACCGCACATTTTCATTTGCATCAACAGGGACTCTGGTAGTTCAATTTTTGCTGTGACAAAGAAATATTCACATTAAAGCTCCTATCATCCCCTTCCCCTGGGACTGAAATTGTTTTGTATTTTGAAGTCTGTGGAAGTGTGTAGTGAGAGTGTATTTTTAATGCGACCATGAAAATAAATAAACAGAGAAGGAGCCTGTGGATTTATTAATGCATAGCAGATGTTCAGCATTACTGGAAGAAAGGGCATTTATTCCTAATTGATGCAAAGACTGAAATCAAAACTACCATCAAATTTTAGATAATATTCAGCCCATTTAATCTCAATGTTTTGATCTGTGCCTGTATGTTTCTGATAACAATGTCTGAAAAAGATTAACAATGCAGCAACACATTTATCTATTATTGCAGAAAATGCTGCCTGAGGGGTGTTTGGCATAAATAGCATACATAGTAAGCACGCAGAGACAGTAAGCTGTCTGCACTCCCACATTGACAGGCTGCAGAGTACAGAGCACTGGATGATTTTCCAGCCAACAGACCAGAGTCTGGACCATAAAAAGCACATGTTCGGTCCAGAGTGCAGGATAAGGAGGACCAAAAAGAGCAATGTAACGGAACTACCGTGTCTGTAGCAGTGTTCTGTAAATGCTCTGGGTTGTCAGTTAATTAGTTTTCCCTGTGTTGGCTGTGACCCAGCTCAGCAGGTCATGCTGGAGTAATTAGCTGAATAGCTAAGAAAGAAACATTTAGAACATTTTAGAGAAAAGTTAAATCCTCACATTGTTGGTCTACAGAGAGCTGTGCAGTGTTCATGAAAAACAGAACTGGTTTAACATGCAGGGGGCACCACACTGATAAAGTCCAGTAGTTGCAAATAATGTATCAGCGCTGATAAGGCATCAATCGCTGCAAAAGGAGGCATGCGTTATTAAGCAGCAGCAACCAAGACAAGAGCTCCATGATAGATAGTGAATACTAAATCAGCTGTGCAATTAGAAAAGAGCTTTCTGTTCAGAATAGTGTTTGACCAACTTTTGTATCTTCCTGCTGGCTTAACAAATTCAACAGGAAACACTGATGTCAAAATCCTGTTGACCAGATGTAATTGAATAAGAAAACTTCATTTATTTAGTCCCTGTATTTTTTTAGAAGAACCTGTAATCTGAACTTTGCAACCGAGCCTCGTATACAGTAAATGGAATAAACTCTGACTGTGACTCATTACTGACCTTTCTGACCCAACTTGTGACCCCTGCCCCACCCACCTACTGCATTGCCAACGAGGTTCGAGACTCTGAGTGTGCTATATCTATTATACATCAGCCCCACTCAATCACAATTGACTTTATTTCCAACTGAAGATTTGTGTCTCAGAGCTAAAAGCCAAACGTAAAAGTGCCTGAGGCATTCCTTTGTTTCAGTCCTTCCCAGACATGATGATTTATGTTGCTTAATGCAGATTAAAATCAAAAGATAAGGCTGTGCTAATTGGGCTGTGCTTTGTTGGTAAGATTGGACTGGTTAAGATGAGGAGAGTGAGGTTACAATCCCCAGAAGAAAATTTGTTCTCATTGTCCTATTGTGCTGGCCAAAATCCTTCACCAGCTCATGTTCAAACTTTGCTTGATCATCTGTCTCATGATTTAATTTGTTGTCCCTCATTAAACTTTTATTGAGAGCTTGGCCATCTGGTTCAGGGAGGACCGCACTCAGGGCTTCACTGCTGCAAGTGGTGGTGTGTACATTGTAGTCATAGGTATGGTGCCTATTGGGCCTATATGGTGCACACAAGAGGGGCCCTCCTAAGCTTGCCTGATTTACAGACCGCAGGTTTTTCCTAATCTCCGCCCCTTTCAACAGCGATCACACCAGCCTGAGATTGATGTTGCTGGCAGGAGGTTAAAAGCTGCTCACTGTGGGAAGGCCAATATGAACCCTAACCTTACTTAGCCAAGGCTCGGGGGGGACAGAAGCCCTGTAGTGGAAGGGGCAGAGAGAGAAATTAAGCCATCTCGGCCCGCACTCAAAAACTCCTGATTGTGACAGATGTGGAGAACTCTCTGACAACTTTCTCATTTTCAACAAAACAATGTCACTTTTTTAACAGACTACATTGATTACAAATGCATTGGAACCTAACTGTTACCACTATCATTACAACTGCTACACAATCACAGTCACAGTAAAAACTGGTGTCGAGGGTAGCATTGGTGGGGATAACGATGCAGTTAGAGTATTTCTACATACATGTTTAACTTTACGCCAAAGCTTTTGACTAGTTATGGACAGTGGGGTGCCTGAGACATACTTTAAGATCCTGAAAGGAAAACAACGTGGTGAAATCAACTTCTCACTATAGGCTAGATGATAAAACAATCAAAAAGTGAACAGCCTATCACGCAGCAAAGATAGCAACAACAGCCAGCTGAATTACACACACACATCCCACTGCAAAGCATTGTTTGAACTGCTGGTGAAAAAAAACGGCTGTCATCTGTAAAAGACAAAAAAAGAGTGAAACTAAGGGGAACAAAAGCGACGATGAAAATGTTCTCCAATTATCCTAAGACAAAGAGGAAATGGCAGCTTAAAACAGCTTTTAACCTGAACAGCTTGTATATATGTATACATAAAAAACCCCCACAACAACAAGTTGCTTCCAAGCGCATTCTTCACACTTGTGGATGTGTTGTTAAGTAAGTAAAGGGGTGGAGTCCAAGCACAACCATTCAAGTTCACTACAGTAGGACTTGAGCTGGCACCATCTGCTTCCTTCTCACCCAAAGAAAACAGGCAGAGAAGTGTGGGCCAACCGTAGTTTAATGTGCAAGCCTGTAATAGGATTAAGCAGATCCTCGTCTTGTCAGGCTGGATTAAAAAATTCTCTCTTTGCTAAAGACCTGAGATGGGAAGACAGCAGGTCCACACTCCCCTCTCACAGTCCTGATAAAGCCTACACACTGATTCCCATTTGATCATTCTAGAACAATTACAGCGGCCGAGCTGATTACCACTAAGCTGCAATTGACTCGCTTTGCTTTTGATGTGTGTAATGAGTGCGGGTTTTTTTTTCGGTTTTTCTTTTGTTCTTTTTGTCCAATCAATTGCTCATTTACTTTGAAAATCTGACAATATGATATATACAATATTTTCCCCTTTAGCAATGATTTGTGCAATACAGTATTCCACAACAAGCTTTTCCATGCAATTTATTTATTATTGAAATACTGATCGCACGAAAAAAAGAAACAAGATGCTTAATGAGATAAGGACGAGGGAGCTAATTTGCTGGATAATATGTTTGTCGAATTGAGATTTGGCTTGATTTTACAGCAATTTAGAAAGCATGGCAGTTCAATTATCACACCATTACTGTTTCAGGGGTCTGTAGCTTTAGCAGGGTGAGGGGACTGAAGACTGGAGCTGGGCAGAAGAGAGACAGGAGGAGGACAAGGAGAGGCTCTCAGGTGTGGAAAAATAAGGCTCAGTCAGAGAAAGATATAGAGCTGCTGCACAGATTAACTGTGTGGCTTATGAACCTTGTGCTATGAACTAATGAAAGACGCCCCTCATGACCTCACAGGATCTCTCCTCACAAGAGAGAGAGAGTGGGATATAACACATAGTAGTTACCCTGCAGTTACCCTGCATACAGTGCTACAGGGGTTGGATGCCCTGGAACAAGTCAATGTATGATGTAGTTAGAGAACAAATAGCTTCACAGGTTTTCAACCACTGGATGGTTTTATTTTGTTATTGCTGTGCATTTTTCTAAAAGGTTTGCATTTGTCATGTCTAGAGAGCATGAGGGCCTTCAGAGCCTCCAATTGACTGCTCTTGTTTGTTGTTGTTTCTGAAACATTTGTTAATGGACATTCTACAGTAGTAGATAGAATAAAGAATAGTGTCCTTTAGATTATATCTTTTCTTTTTTATGGTGCTTATTATGATGAGGTAAGATAAATAAAAAATGTTGGTGCACTAAACAGGCCACTTTTGTTTTATGAGCTTGGAAGAAAAGTCAGGATGGTTTATTTCTTGACTATTTTGACTGCAATCTGTGTGTCTACTTTGGTTACTGGTCTCTTTTTGCTCAATGATGGTGTCTTGTAAGCCTGTAGTGGGCTAGACATATCATTTATGCTAGATCTAATTAAAAAATCAAATCATAATTGAACCATTAAATGCTGAATTAAAATGCTTAAACCATAGATCTTCATGACATGACATAAACCATGCAAAATGTTTATAGTGTGTTGGCTAAAACAGATGCTGTCAGAGCCCTTACTTTGAACCTTCTAATATGTTTAAAGCAACAGAAAAGGTTGCAAAAAGTGCACCTGTCTGCATCACAGCTTACAGCTTTTTTCATTTTCCCTCTGATCTGTTCTCTTTGAAGTCCCACAGGAGTGGCCCTCGCCCAGGACAATAATCACATTAGTGTGTGATCCTCGCTGAGTAGCCGGCAGAGAGATGAATTCACAAGTTGGACTGCTGGGACTGGAATATTATTTTGTGAGAACTAACACAGCGTACTCCTCTCCACATTCATTCACTTCGTCTGACTGATGCTGGCAATTTCCCCAGACGAAAGTGTGCCACAGCGAGACATGATCGATGGCTCTTATATCCCAAATCCTCACCTCCATCAGACCCCAAAGCAATTTATTTCTGCCATGAACCAGAAATTTCCGATGTCCCTA
Organism: Semicossyphus pulcher; assembly: GCF_022749685.1. Taxonomy (NCBI): domain Eukaryota; kingdom Metazoa; phylum Chordata; class Actinopteri; order Labriformes; family Labridae; genus Semicossyphus; species Semicossyphus pulcher. Next base: position 27,707,009 of record NW_027211704.1, on the reverse strand, counting down.
CAGCACGCACATAGCAGTAGCAAAACCACATTTTAAAAGGAATACATTTGCTGATTTATCCATTCTTTTAATCCCTGCAGGTGTTCAATATACAGACAGTCTAAATCATAATTTCAGCCTGTGAAATGAGAGGTTCTCTGCTGACTGTAATTCAGCCATTGTATTTCCTGTTCTGTGCTCGATTCCAGCATCTGGACAGTGTTTCTCTGGGTAAGCTGTTTGACTCAGCTGTCTGATATATTTATCACTTAATAGGGTCAAGCAGAGGTTGTGTTTGACAAATGGAATGGAATGAGCTAGAGACCAAACACTGGACATGTAAGATTTTATAATACAACAAGGCAGATTATTATGATATTTTAATCGCAGCAAATATTTTTATCTGTTGCCTGTAGCGTGGTGTAAATCTTAGAGATGAGACATGCTCTCAATTGTAACAACTTTAAGACTATTGTTTTGTGAGTAACTTCTAGAATCTAGTGGCAATGAGGTTGCATGCTATGGGGTTAAAAACATTAACACTGTGTTGCCAGTTTATTAGGTGCAACTAGCTCAAACTAATGCAGTTAAACATGACAGTCTTGCATTAAATCCTCCTTTAATGTAACATTGTAATGATTTTAGTTGTTTTCTCAATTGTACAGTCATTTTGCAATTGGTCGTAATGTTAAATTGTTTTGGATTATAGCTGTTTCAGTAATTTTGCCCACCCAATACAAATCAAAGAAAGTGGGCTATAACAGAAACAACTCAAATATTGTCACAATGAGAAGTGAAGGAAAAAACTTCCTTTTGTAATGTGCAGTTAGGTCTACCTAATAAACTGGCAGGTGTCTAGTTTGACAAAATTACCAAGCAACAGATCAGAGAAGTGATGAGAGACAAGAAGAGGCATTTGTGTGCTTTCTGTCAGTGTTTTCCTCTCCAAATAAAACTAATAAAATAAAACTAAAGCCATGTTGTAATGTAAAGCAGACAAGCTGTTTGTTCAATTAACTTTGAACAAACAGCTTGTCTGCTTTACATTACAACATGGCTATGAAACAAGTTTTATTGAAACCAATAAAAGCAAGATATGACTAAGATAAAAAATATCTCATAATAAAACTATTACATTTTTATACATCATTTGTTTTAGGAATGTTAAATGGACAATAAATGTTAAAACAACAAAGTGGATGTCAGCACTTGTAGGTCATTTTGAATGTCATCACCGTTTGATTTCAATTTGCTTTGGCAAGAAGCAGAATGTATAGACATGAATGTGACACAGCCTGTATTTGTTAGGGAATCTTATGATCCTAACATATTTCATTTTATCTTTAGTCCAATGTAAAAAGTAGTCTAGTTTAACAAAGTTAAGTTTAGGGCTTTTTGATGTTATATCTTTACTTTTTAACTTGTACATCTCCAATTACGCATTATAAATGTTCTCCACTGGATGTGTTATGCAGTAACCATTTAAATAATTATAAACTTTGCTTTTTCTGTGCCAAAAATTTGGATTTGGAAGTCACTGTTGACTAGTTTGTCATAGAGCTGATTTTGCCTTTTGGTTGTTCAAAACTAGGTGATGTAGTCTGATAGAAAGAAGAAAACATTTTGTAATTATTGTTAAAATAACTTTTTAATTGAAGTCAATTTCAATAAAAAAAACTATTATATAATGAAAGAAATGTAATGGCCCATCGTTCTGTTAATCATACAGGGCTCAGTTTCCACATTGGCTAATAACATATTTTTCAAAAGCAAGAAGAGAACCTAATAAAGTAATTGTAATTGTACTTTTCTAACAATGTGAATCAAGAGTCAAAGATTTAGAAACAAAATCTACTGAATGTCTCTTGCTTATTAAAAGACCAAAAGACTCTTTACCCAAATCTGCTGCAGCAGTTTTATATCCATCCCTAGATACTAAGGCATACTTACAAGAATTTTCTTCATTCTCAGCTCTGGTCCCCACGAGAGGAGCAACTATTCCATTCCAGGTAATAACATCCACAAGAAAAAGGAAACTGAGTTTGGTCAAATCAGCAGTAAAGTGGAGAGATCTGAGCGTGTTCTGTGTTGTGTCGTACAGGCTGGAGACAGTGAGGAACAGAGGCACTGTAGTCACATATGTTGCCAAAGCCTCTAGCTTGGCAAAGACGCTCATTAAGCCACTGACAATCATTCCAACAAAGCCCGATCTAGAGGCTATTCACCGGGTGTGTACAAAGGAGAGTGGAGGAATGCTGAAGGCTCAATGAAGAGTGTTTATTTGCAATGATCAATTGAAGAAAAAAAATGAACAGTATACAAGGGTGGAGCATGGATCATCTGCTGTGTTAAAGGCTGTTAATATTTGCTCCTCCTGCATCCAATTCTATAGAAATCAATAAATCTGTGCTCATTTTATTATTATGCATCTGGATTCAAGTGGACCTGAATGTTTCACGTCTCTGAACAAGCCATTCACTCAACAACTGCAAGGATGGACTTGAGTGGAAGCTGGGTGACACGTCAGGGGAAAGCTCAGTGCACAGAGAGTGCTGAGACTGTCGATAAGAGCCTTCCATCAGCCTAACAAAAAACCCTGCAGTCTCTCTCCCACGACACATGAGGGGGAAGGGAGGAAGCACCCTCAGTCTGGATGATGTATGGTGTGGACCCTCGTTTGAGACTTGGGTTTTAACAAGGAGAAAGGCAGAAAATGAAAGGGGGGAGGAGGGTCAGGCTTGAATTATGCTGATGTGGATCGTAACCGCAGTGAATGACCAACCCAAGGCATGGCTGTTTGAGGGAACTTGCAGCCACAAATAAGGTTACTATCACTGGGGCCTCACAAATGCTGACAATTGGGAAAAAGTGGAGGTGAGATTGTGGCAAATAATATTCAACTGATTAGAACCAATGATTGTATATATAGATGGATGCTCTTATTGTACAAAATTGATGCCAAAATAGCTCCCGTGATAGGCGCCGTCATCTTGCGATAGTGGCGTCATTTGAGCCAGAGGTGCACAGTAGAGATCAGCGGGTGGAACCGCTGTAGCCACTTCCGTTAACTAAAACACACATTTTTTATACACACATCATTTATTTGGTATGTATACAGATTTTAGAGTTTGACTCGTCCAATCTGTTAACATGGAGGAGGCAGGCTTTATGACCTATATTGCAGCCAGTCAGCAGGGAATCGAAATGTTTTGGCTTCACTTTAAGGGAGAAGTTATGTCGTCCATCTTTTTATACAGTCTATGATTAGAACTATTATAATTTAAAGAAGTTTGCCAGCCTTTCTGTGATATTGGAATTTACAAGCTTTCTTTCTCGCTATTTGAGAAAATGAACTGACTGATTTCAAATGACTGACTTTCCATTTTATCTAGCTTGGGCTTATTATTTAGTTAATTGGATTAAAAAAGCAGATGGAAAACTTGAGGAAGCAAAAGCTGATACTGAAGGCTGAGATTCTCAGCAGTCGAGGGGACACTGGTCTTTTCATGATGAGAGCAGTCAGCCAAAGTCAGTAACTGAGAACACTCAAACACTTCTGCAGCGCCAGAGCAAGGCCCTTAGAGCCCATAAGCACTCTTTGAGCTACAACAGGATGGAGCTGCCATTATGGCCACACAAACAGAGGGAAGCCTTATGAACTTTGCACAAATGCTTAGTGCTCCGGGGCTGGACAGCTCTGGAAGCCCAGGGAGATGGGTAGGTACCGGGGCGGGTTGCCAGTTCCGAAAAGCTTAGTGTTGATGCACTCAGGCCAGACAAACCTGACATTGTCCTGGGCACTGCCCCGGGGAAAGCCTCTTCCCCTTTCTCCTGCTTCTCCGACTCATTCACAATTCCAGTCCAGTTGATTCACGGATTTGGACATGACTTACAGAGGCAAGAAGGCAAACATTTATTCACACTTTGAACCAATTGTTTAAATGACACAAAGGAAGTCAGAGAGAAAGTGTAAGCAGGCCTGCAACTCAATAAACTCTCATAAAGTCAACTTGCTTATTTTTTGCTCTCTGTATGCTTTACTTGACATGTCATTTGAAACATTTCCCACCCTGATAATGTTTTGAGCACACTCTGTCTTCACTTGGGTAGGACTCGTTCAGAAATGTCATTTAAAATTAGATAATCCAGTGAGCAGAGAATGTTAACAACATCTCTAATTTATGACACATCTCTTATTTCCCTCAAGCAGCAATCACTAAATGTTATCAGACCACTGCAAGATGAAGGTCTGCAGCCGTATCATATCAGTGAAACTAAAATAATGCTCTCTTGACCTAATGCCCCTCCTTGTGCACAACCAGGCCGAATGCAAGAAAGGCACAAACAACGGCAGGCCCATTGAATACTAAAGCCATGTTACTCCCCTACTGTGAGCTTTGAGAGCAGAGAAAGACAAATGCAGGTGGTTACTCACTTAGTTAATGGTCTTACAAAAAACCTCCAAGTGTTTCCTGAGCAGGCACTCACTTGATACCCAAAAATTTCCCTCAACCTGTCAAGATAAGATTAATGTGAATACTCAAAAGGGAATTTAAAAAAATGAGTTAAGGTAGAGCCATCAATATCCCTGAAGGACAACAGCTTGCTGAGGTGGCACAAAGACTGATTCACACTTCTTCCATCTTTTGGCAAATATGCTGGCTACACACAGTGTGGGGTTTTTAATTGAACTTTGGGCACACGGCCCATTTCACCAAAAGTCGTCTGTTGCTCAGTCTGTCAAAAACGGTCAATAAGCCTCTAACCTGGCACTCGCTGATAGAAGCAGGGCAACCTGCCTTTGGCTGATACCATTTGCTCTGTTTTCTGAGCTTTGAATCAATATGGAAACCACTGCATTTCTCTGTATGGTTTTCTTATAAGTTGCCATGGTAACACGTGACCCTATCTTCATATTGATCTCTTAGGCATTGATGAAAAGTTGTCCTGGGTTGATGCATTGTGGAGCTGTTAACTGCAGCATGCTATAAGCATGTTAATACATTTATTTCAGGTTACAGTTTGAGAATTTCATTCTCTATTTGAACTCAGCAAGAACCTGTGTGATATTGCCAGAGTTGTGACTGGTACTTTTTATGATCAGTGACTGCAAATGAAAAACAGACAGAATTCCAGCAATGAAATTGCCCACATGTGCATTTCTCCATTATCCGTGGCACTTTAACAGCCTCCTCAATTATTTCCAGATCCTCGTGACAGCTGATTTATTCAGTGCTGCATACTACAGATAACCAGATCAAACGACACATTAACAGCAGAGGGGGGTTGTACACATTTTGTGGTGAATCTGAAGTATACAAAGTATTTCATTTGTCATAGAAGTGTAGCTTAAAACAGGTCTGCAAGTTAGGCTTAAAGAGTTCCAGGTCTTTCAAGACAAAAACCAGCAGTACACTCATAGGAGAGTGTGAAAGCAGGGTTGACTGCAGGACATGGAGAGCAAAGGAGAGAGACTCTACCAGACTGTCATCCAGCACTCTCAGCCAGACTGCCGGCCATCAGAGCCTCACAGATGGTGCGCTCAGCGATCATGCCAGTGATCAGGGGATCTCTTCTCCTGATTAGCACACCTACCGAACACAATGTTCACAACAACGTCTGCTCCGTCTCTGGCTGTATAACACCTTACAGTAAGCACACGACTTTCACAATCAGCCAAAATAAGCAAATGCTCTCTCCCTGACTAGACTGCACAAAACCTCGTGAAATATTCTGAATTTAATGAGAGTTTCTAATATTGTGTCAGTAAGCATGTTGACAGAATTCAAGTTGAAAAAGTTGTCAAAAGTACAGTTAAGAAATGGTATGTGGTAATGCCCAAATCTCAAGTTTGTTTTTTCTATTTCTATCTATCTAAGTGATGATAGTATAAGCAGCATTATGCCATTTAAAATGTCCACATTAAACAATTATTCACTGTGATATGTGATTACATGTTGAAGCAAAATTGTGTAGCCCCAATAAATTGAAACTTGAAATTAACTTAGATATGTCAACCTATGCCTAGACAACATGAAAGAAGAAACAGTGGATCTGAACCTAGACAAAAGCAGACTGACTCTTATGCTTTCTTATCCTCTCCTCTGTAAACAAGTTCAGATGAAGTGTCCACTTGGACCTCATTTTAATCATGTTTCCACAAAGAATCAATCACCTATTTCCCCCCAAGTCTCTTTTAGCAATGGAAAAATCCTCAGCTATAGCTGTTTAGAGTGTGTACACAGCTGATGGAGAATATAGAGGCAAACATGAGCCTGAAAATGAATTCATTAAGATAAATGCAGTGTCTCTTAGTAAAATGTGTAGGCATGGTAACAAGGCTTGGCTCTGCTTTGAGATACACCCTGGACACACAGCCTTCAAAATGGTTGGAGGGATCAGCATGCACACACTGGCACAAACACATTTTGCGCAAACATACTCATACATGCAGAGACCTGCTCACACAAATGTAAACTCTTGCCAGATTCAAATCACTTTCTCCAGAGAGGGTGCTCAGTGTTAATATGACTGAGAGGTCCTGCAGGCAGGAAGCTAAATGAGAAGATAATCTCCATCAGCAGCCCACCTGTCAGAGACAAGGGTTTATCAGGAAACACTCAAGGCACTAGCAGCGTGTTCTCCGCAATAATATTGTGCCAACAAGTATAATTAATTATTTCTGGAAAACAACCAGTTCTTTTTCCACCTATGCCTTTTCATAATAAGCAGTAAGGAGCTAATAGCCTTTTCAGGAGTGTCCTGCAGGCCACCTCTTCACACACACACTTGGGGGTCAGACCTTTAGGAGCACTGAAGCAGAGTAAGCCTGTCGCACTACACAGTTAATCCTGCAGTGGAAAATGTCGGAGGGATCCGTCTCACATGGACGCACAGCAAGAGATGAGGAGGCGGACCAATATTTGAGACAAATTAAAGATGTGTGGGTGGGAGGCTGGGTCTGTGTGTGTGTTTGTGTGTGTGTGTGTGTGGAGGGTTGGGGCTGTGGGGGCTGTGGGGGGTGAGGCCTTTTCTCTGTGTGTGTTTTTACACAGACATGCTCGTCAATAGGTTGGCTGCCCAACTTTCAAGCTTCATCCTGTAGGCTATTCACTGAGCACACAAAAAGAACACTGGCAGGTCTACTTCAGTGATTGTGTGCGTGTGTGTGTGTGTGTGTGTGTGGGCTGACAATATTGTCCAGATGTTAATTTGCCTTGGCAACATTGAGAAATGTTACATTTTTTAACAATTACCTTAAAATGTGTTGTTTTCGGAGAACGTACAATACAACCACATTGCTGTGTTGTCTTTGCCTCTGACCATAAGGCATGTAGTGGTGGGAAACCCATAGCCCTGTTATTCTCAGAGCCTCTCGTGATAGCCAATTAGCTGATGTCAGGTGTAGCAGCCCACAGGCACAATCCTAAACTACACCAGGAACTGTACTAACATATATTTAAATATCCCTCCTGGCTTCCCTTGATGGATTGTGCTTGTCAGTGATTAGTTATGTTTTAATGCTCAATAAAGTATGCTTCAGGAAAATAAAGAACATTTTAGAATTCCCATGCCTTAGTGCAGTAATGGCTTATAAAATCAATATTAACTATTTGCTGTGTCCGCAGGGGCCTGTCGAGGAAGTGCAAAAACATGACATTTGCCTAAACCTCATGAACATAGGGATAGTCTAATAAATTACAGACACCCTGAGAAATTTATGGATAAGCACAAAGCAGCACCTGGTGACCTGGGGCAAAACAGGTAGCCTACAGTTTGTTAAGCATAAATGTACCCAAATAGTGAAGTGTAATGGTATAACTGTTGAACAAGTGATAAGGAAGGAAATGTAAGTATGCTGAAATATCTACCCAGCATCAAACCACTACGGCAGAAGTGCGGTGTCTCAACAAATCAAGAGCTTAAAGCTCTTAGTGTTTCTAAGACCTATTGCCACTTGAAAGGATGCTGGAACATATTAAACAAATGCCTGCTTCAAACTGAAACACAAGGCACACCCAGAAAGTTATCTTTTCACAACTTCAAAGGACACATGGGGCATTAAAAATCCAGTGAAAGGGGCTTTTGGAGTTGGTGCCTTTGTCAGGCTAACATCAAAAGCTCTGCCTGAAGACAGAATGTAGCTTTGTGTTGTCCGTGTGTGGGTGGAGGTCCGCTATTAGTTGACAAAAAGTCACATAGAGGAGAACTGAGTTTTTTCTCTCTCTTAAATTCAGTTCCAGTATAACAGTAACAATATTTGGGGGGAAAAATTGAGGTATTTTCTGATGCTAGCAGTAAATGGGGTCCTCTTTCAACAAGGACAGGTCTGAATATTGTTCACGAAAAGAAAAGACTGACAACAATAAAGGAACATGCAAAAAAAAAAGAATAATAAAATACAAACAAATAAACCACTGTATTGTTTTAATTAAAAAAGAAACCATTTATCCAATGTTAGAGCGCTGAGATCAGGAGTAGAACAGTAATCAAAGAAATCCTTATCAGAAAATTTTTTTGCATGCTCCTCAATATGAAATTAAGTGAAATTAGCATTCTGTTTGCACATCAGCTTTCGCAGCATATCTATGCTGCATGCCACAGCTCAATAACTAACAGCACAGTGAGCTCTGGAGGAGACGATAATAGCATCCCTCTGTAGGCCAATCAATACAAATTGAGTTCAGATTATGAATGGTGTCTCTGGCTCCAGTTTCTATTTATTAAACATTCATTTTGTTTAAGTATGTGACAATTTAGATCACACAAAAATTAAGCCTTGCTCTGGTAAGGCCAGGAAAGGCCAGGTCATTCGTTTTTAATGTTACATCATCACGCATACAGTAAGGGGTTTGACCTTCAGGAGGTTGAGGGGTAAAAGCTCTACATCTCAAAAGAACAAAGAGGGAGCTAATTCAATAATCAAAAGCTAAGTGGAGAGAGGTGCTGAGTAAAGATTTAAATACTTTTGCAGCAACAGCATTTGGCTACTATGCTGCAGTCCATCATCTTCAGTGGGATTTAATCCAATTTTCTTAATCATAAAATCGAACCCACGACAGGACAGAGTGAGGAAGGAAATGGAGATAAAAATCATTAAGTTGGCAGGCTATCCAGATCTATAGACTCGGCCTTGGAAAAGAAAGGTGTGTTGTACTCATACATGGTACTTTAAACGCTGGTGCAATATAGAGATATTTTGTGGTTTGGACCGCGTCCCAGTAGATAGTAAGCCGGGCATGCATTTGACCGCGTGGTAGCTCCATGTGGTGGCTGAATAATCAGGTGAGCTGATGATTAAACACAGCGTTGAGAGCTAAATGGCCATCCAAAGGCAAACAAGACAAAAATGAGCTGTTCCCTCTGCATTGTATAACTTTGGGACAATGATAACAAAGGTGGGTCATCAAAGAGGATGTAGCATTGACTAAGTTCTGAGAAGCTGTTATCGTACTTGTACAACAGCAACGTATTTAGTAATGCATAATGCTTCTTTCAAACCCAATTGTTCTCAAAAGACTTCTTTGAACAGCAGCTGTTTGACATGGTATTGACTGTACTCTTCTGACTTACTTTCAGTGTTTATGACTCATCATTCTTAGTGTTATAAAACATATTAAATAGTGGTTTTCCCCCATACTGAGTTCAGATTCAATACTCAGTTTTCCCCAAAATTTTAAGCAAACTCACTGAAAAGCTGAAAGCTTTGGATTCTAAAACTAAATATAATAGAGTTCACAGCATAGCCAACGGGTATGAATGTGACAACTGGTTTACAGTTGGGCACTTTACGTAGCAGCCTCTGCCATCAGTGTATGAATGTGTGTGTGAATGGGTGAATGTGATATGTAGTGTAAAAGCAGCTTTGAGTGGTCGCAAAGACTAGAAAAGCGCTATATAAGTACAGTCCATTTACAATTTACAGTTAAGAGAAAACTTTGATGTACTTGTCTGATCAATCAAACTGGTCAATACAAGATTGAACGTGTGCCACAGGTTGACCAGAATGTCGCTCAAGAAATACCTTTGAAGCAGTTGACATGATATCAATGGGAAAGGGCCCGGAGGCTGGAGAAAAGTGCCTTCCAGCACCAATGCAGATAAGGAATAATTACTTTCCAAAGCAATCACTAAACCCTGCCTGCCCTTCATTTGTTTGCTTGCAGAGAGTTTCTCCAATACAGAGCCTTGTGTTGAAATTTACATGTGGGAAAACATAGTTACCGGAATTCAATATTTCCCACTGGAATGGCCTACACTTCCAATGACAGCACATGTTTTAACCGCAACTTTATTGCATAATTTTTCCCTCAAACACTGTCCACAAAGTCTATGTGACCGCTCTGATGTGTGGGCTGATTTAGTAACAAAACCATGCAATGCCGTTAACTTAAAATAGATATTCTAAATGTCACAATCCAAGCTTGGTTCTAAACAGCGGTTTCAGTGACTCTGGTAAATAGGAAAAAAATAAAACCTCAATGTTCGTTGTGACTTAACAGGCTTGTGTACATCTTCTGAAAGGGAAAATAGGAGATTCGGAAGCCCCGTTCCCCAGGATACAAGCGGCCTTGTTGTCATATTTGTCATGTTCTGTAATGTGTCTGGCTTTTTCATGCAGACTGCAGCCGCAGCTACCATTAGGAAGGACCATGCCATGTCGTGACATGGGAACCCTTAAAAACGTGTTAAGAGCCGGAGGCATTAGCATTTTGGACGCGACTGAATAGAGGCATTTGTTCCTCTTCCTGTGCCTCCCTGAAAGACTCTATTAAAGGGAGGTTTAGGAATTGCTCTGTTTTGGATATTGAAGTTCGGGCAGCATAGAAAGATCATTTAAGAAGAGATTTTCATAGAAAACATTTGATTTTTATTTATTTTACTTTATTTGATTTTACACAATTCTTCATTTTTATAATTATTTGTGTGTAATGAAAACATGAAATGCTATTGATACATTTAAAAAGATATTTAGTAAAAAAGTTTTTCTAGTTTAGTTTTCTTTTTCTTTATAAAAAAACAATGTGTTGTTGCAAACAACAAGTTTCAAATATTGATACAGATTAAAGTACTGCATGTTTAATGTTGTTTGCCCGGAAGACTATTGTGTGACAAATAGAACAAGTCAATAAGAGCTTCACTTATGAAGCTTTCCTAGCTGTGACAGAGGATGAAGTAGAACACATGCAAATGAAAATGTATGCGCCTTTAACATAGTCACACTCTTCTTTTTTTCACATACCAACAGATTTAAGTGCTTTACAGATTCCACCTTGTTGCTTTTTAAAAACCTAGTGATGGACTGAGCAGAAATCCTCTCTGCTGTCGGCTACATTAAGGCAGGCTCTGATTGATCTCTTATTCTAGCTCACGCTGTGGTCACAGCAGGATCTGTGGTCAGTCCGAGGCAAACGTTTCACTGTTTGACATCCAAGCTTTAATCTCAACGCCTTTTACAGTTTACGTGTTACATTTAGAATGACTACTTAATCTGTAATGCTTATTCCTCAGGTCTAACGATCAACAATGACTGGTACTACTCTCAAATTTGATCCTCATCAGTTGTCTGCAGTGGCAAAGCTTAGCTACTTATTCAAAATGGAATACAGAATTGATCAAAATTAAAGTAAACCGGATATGACATACATCTCTAACAAGAAAATATGAACAAGCATGTCAATATATTTAGTTTTGGAGATGTGTTGCCCATAGGGATGTAACGGTATCTCGCTAGACAGTTTAAAATTGGTACACATAATAACATGACAGACGATTCAAATCGGTGGAATGAAAAATTAATCGCGCTACCATTTCTAAACAGCAGAGGGCGCTATATGCCTTTGACTTCTCCTGTTTGCCATAATTGCGTCTCTTGCATCTGTAGCGGAATAAAGGCATGCAGACATGACGTCAGGAGGTGAAGATTTTGCAGTTGAGGATACACTGCCAGTGTTCTTGTTTTCTTCCTATAAGATCGCGACCTGCTGCGATAAACCAGTGGACAATCTGTTTCTCTAGTACTCGCGTATGAGTCATGAGTCATAGGGAAGGTAAGGAAGAGAGAAAGAGACGTCCTCTTATATGTCCTTCCTGTGAATGTTTTGATTGAGGTGCATTCTCTCATGGTAATAAGGACATTATTATGCCGCTGTTAAAATGATTTTGTTCAGCTGGTTGGTGCTGATGTTATTTTGCACTCAGTTTTAGATCATTTCGATATGCTACGATATTAACATTTGAGCCTACACTCGTGGCTCACCTTTTGTGAGAACAAACTAGGGCTGCACCTAATGATTATTTTTTTATCGATTAATCTAGCGATAATTTTTTTATCGATTAATCTAACGATTATTTTTTCAATTAGTCGATTAATCTACTTACTTATTGATTATTCTAAAGATTATTTTTTTAAGATTACTTTTTCTCCACGTCATTGTGTGACAATATTAATAATGCTAAAAGTAATACTAATTAATAATAATAATATCAATAATAATAATAGACTATTTGTCAGATGCCTGATCAGAAAAAAACTCAACCTCAAATTGAAAAGGATTGCTATGACACATAGATTAATTTAATCACAGTATGTCATAGCAACCGTTTCCCTGAACTGGAGAATCAGTATTTTTACTTTTATTACTTACTAGAGTAGGGTGAGCTAATTAAACAACAGAACAAAGTACATCAAATCAACAGTTTTTGAGAAGGTACTACAAAGGCCAACTTTTTACCCTTCCCTCAATTAAAAGATGGAGTTTGAGCATCTAAACGCATCTCTCCTCTCCTCTCAGTTGTACCACTGAAGTGCGCATTAAGTGAGTGGTCGAGCAAGTACGAAAGAGAGAGAGGGAGAGTGACAGTAAATACGAGCAGAGCAGAGAGAAAGCACAACTTTTGTCGTGCTCCAGCTCTTAACTCAGCCCTCTTGTTTTTGCGACGCATCGACCCACATTATACAAATCCACACATTTTCCTTATATGTTCAATACATTCATTTGATTTGATTTAAAATATAAGAAAGTATATTCAACATTTGTTTGATAAAAGACTCATATTCAGAATTTGAATTCAATCTCAGCATCGTGACTCGCGGTCGAGGTGAAATAAGGACAGATTTAAAACTGGAGCAAATTTAAAAAATGATGGCATACTTACATAAAAACATATAACATCTGAATCATCCTAATTTAGTATTACTTAATCATCCTAAGTAATACTTAGGATGATTTATTTTCACACATAACTAATGCTGAAAAGGCTGTTGGCTGTTATGTTGTAACATCAGCCACAGTTTGCTGATGACATGCTGCTGTAGGTGTATTGTCTCATTTCTTGTTCCAAATGTTTCTCTTTTACTGGTAGTTTATTTTTGCTGATCTAGCTCTGTTGCTCTCGTTTGAATGGCAAACCTAATGTAGCTCCTGTTATAGTGCGTACCCACTGAACACAATGCTGGAATACCTAGCAATACACACCAGGCAAGCGGCACAATTTTTTCACACATATTTTCCCTCATTATGTCATAATCCTGCATTTAAAGAAAATGGTGAAATACTATTTAGTAAATAAACATTTCGGGGCGTTGGTCTGAGTGAAAAGACTCCTCAATTCACACCAATAAGTGACCAGCAAGGATGGTTGGACACAAGTGTAGGCGAATTGGTCGAGTGCAGTGGGTCCACACTGTTAGCAGTATTCTTGCAGCACCAATGTGCAACCAAAATGGCTTCTCCAGGGAGCCCTGACTGGGTGTACCACCCTCTGGGCCATATGGAGGATTGATCTCCTACAATCAGTATTGATTGGGTAGGACAGAGTCAGCCATTGGGCTAATCATCATCAATGACCCCCTATCCACCAGAATTACTTTAGATAAAGAAGTTAAATCATACATTATGCACTATCAGGGTTAAAGTTAAGCCCACCAAAACTACTTTTCTGCATCCAATAAATATTTGAGGCCATAACACAACATATAGTTCTGCCATGGCATTCATTAATCAGCCTGTTCAGTGGCAAGGACAACAGGGAACCACATAGATTTAATTCTATCTATACAGTGAATTTGATCGCAAGCTCTCACACTGTTAAATTACTCTGAAAGCTTATTGATCTGTGTGGATTTGGAGGAATATTGTGCCTAACAAGGAAAAAGGGCAAACACAATGACTGCAGGTCTTCAGTTAAGAGTTCATTTGGATGGCTGCAAATCTTTACTACCACTACAAAAAACAGAAAGAGGGTAAACTATATCCGCCTTTCCATGTAATTGGAAAAAGATGGCCATGTAAAGCTTTTCACCATGACTGAAGAAATAAACCAACTTGATTAATGTGCCTTGTCATGGCCTTGTATTGATTTTCAAATATTGCATCAACATTTTCTTGAGAAATAGCTGTGATAAATCTTTATTTTCCAGGAATATGCATTCAGACATTTAATACCCCACCTTTTGAAATGAAATGTTTTTGCTTTGAAGATGCTTCTATGGCTATTTGAAATCTTCAATGCAATTAGGGGTTCAGGGATAGCACACCCAAAGCAATCAATTTTACCAGGCCCATCCCCCAGTTTTGCACTGCCACTGCTGTTTTTCTCCCCTCCCCGCTCCAACTCCCTAACATTTAAATGAGAAAAAAAACACCATCTTCTCCAGCCTTTAAATGAAGATAAATAAGGACAAACTCCCCAATTAGCTGGCTTTGATGATTTAAGGGCTGTTGAAAGAGGATGTCACCACTAATGCACTCGTGGTGACGCTTTGGTACAAGGGTTTTGTAGGGCCTGCATCCTGCTTGAAAGCAGGAACAAGACCATGAATTCATCTCTCTTGAATTAATTCATGTGTTCACACTCTCAAGTCTCAGATGAGCCTTCTGAATGTGCCGAGGCAGCAGAACGGGGACAGCCATTAGTGTCCACAGCCGTACAGTCCTAATGATGATGGCTGTAGACTTGCTGTGCTCTGCATTCTGGGCAACAGAGCTCCTGGCTCTGGCCAGACAAGGAGGGATTTTCCAACATGATCTTCTGAAGATAGTAGCCTTGTTACATTTACAAGACAAGGACCAAATGGCTCTGAACAATATCCCTTTTTATGCACTGTAGAACGTATAGCAATGATCTAAGTTGTGTTTTTTTTTTTTCAGTTTCCCCTCTTTCATGTGAATTTCTACTGAGCTTACTTGGAAAACAAGAGACATAAGGTTAAGGACCTATAAAACAAAGATTAAGTACAAATTAGACAAATCAAAGCAGCAGACTCTGGTGTCATTTTAACTGGCTGCTGTTTACTGACAAAGCTTTTCCCTCCGTTTAATGGACCCACCTCCCGTGTTAACACTGCAGCAGACATGCAGACATGCAGACATGCAGACTCATAAATCCGTCACTGTGTGTGTGTTTGTTGGAGGGGAGGGGGGGTATACAGTTTTGGTAATGCTTTTAACACTTCATGAGCAAAACTGGTTCCTTTTTGGTGCCAGTGTGGGGTCTTTTCAGGCTGAGCAATATAATGGAATCCCCCTCCTAGAGCTGCGCTTATGGCTGTCTGATCAGCATTGGCCCTCATTTCACAATTCACAGGGCAGAGACAGACAGACGTGACTCCACTAGCAATGCACACACTCCTAGCAACAGTAAGCTCCTCCAGCTACATACAATATGAATAACCTCACAGTCCAGTACAGGTGAATTTGACTAAGTGTTTCAATTACAGGTGTATTACCATCTGTGTTATATAACCATGTATGCCCAACACTACTGTAGGCAGTATACAGTACAGCATTTGTTACTGGTGAATTGGTACATTGAGAAAATGTAGAGAGTGAAAACAGCAACATATTTGAATAATATGTCTTAAGATAATGCAATTTTATTACACAGACGTGTGTGAAACGCGATCACATCCCTACAACATGCTACAGTACATTACATCTCCTTGACGTAGTGGCTCATAATACCACTGCTGTGATTGCTAGAAAATCCTCCTCTCTTCACTGTGATAATAACATGCCTCTTTCAACTTACAAACTGAACATCAGTCTCCTGTTGTGAAGTCAAGAAGAACTCCCACAAAAGCTGCAGAGGACTCATTGTTTTTTGTTGTATTTGAATAGTTCTTTAAACTCTGTTGGTGTAGCAAATTACAGAAAGGATGCTATTTACTTCATAGACTAGGGCAACTGAAGCTTTGGGTTGCTTAACAGGGCTGAAAAATAAGGGTTGTCTAAATGGAAAGAAAAGTGTCTGTTGCAGAATCTGCATGAAGTTTCTTTGAGAGCCAGCAAAGAATGTCCATGTCCACTGGAAGGAATGCTGTTTGTTCTATTATAAACAAGGCAAACGTCTGCCAGAAGACTGCCCTTCATAAAAAAGGCACAATGCACAGGGTTAATAGAATTGCTTCGGCACACTTTCGACCCCAGCTGAAATCCCCCCCACACTGCAGGTGGTAAAGAAAAAGAGAGGCTCAAGTATTAAAGAGGCCTCCGTGTGTTAGTAATGACATTCAACACGGGACAACAGAGGAAGACCTGACTGTAACCTTCACACTCTCCACACCTCTTCTACTGGTGAAACACAGGAGGAAGTGAAGCCATCTGTAACATTGGTCTGGCTACAAACGGGGAACAAGGGACTGTTCCCAGCAGAGAGATATGATCCAAATGTTTCAACAGCAGGTGAGTTACACCACACAGCAGAGCCAAGGGGCCTATACAGCACCAGTTTAACCAGAAGACACCAATATACACCAATGGGGGACTTTCCTCAGGGCGTATTGGCCAGTGCTTCGCCCACTTTGCACTCTGAAAAGGATAATCACCAATCCATGACACAGGCTGCAAACGGTGGCTCAGCTGGGGCAAGTAGCTGTTAGAAAGGGATTACTGAGGTGTAAAATGGTTTAAAAACAGGAGGTATTAATTTGTTGTATATAGTGAAGGAAAAGCGCATGTGAGTTTATCAGCTGTCAGAAAACTGACAGACCTCAAGGCTAATGGTGTCAATTATACGTGCTTTCTGAGGTGATCTTGGCGAACATCCCATGTCAAACTGTCATCCCATGAGCACCATGGCCCCATAAATTATCATGACCCCTGTAGGGCTGGCAGTCTCTTGTTCCGACTATTTTTGTAGGTTGGATAAATCACGGAGGTGACATCAACGTGACTTGAATGAGCGTCAGATTAATACATGTGTTTTTGAAGGGAAAACATACACTTCACACACGTTATACTCCCCTTTTACTGACCCCTTAAGCTACAGGGAATATCGAGGCCCATTTTAGCACAGGAGCACATGTGTTAAGATGTGTAAGAATGTGTTAGAAATCTTGTCAGTATACATTACAAGTCAGCAAGTCTCAATAAATTGTCATAAGAGCCTCATAATGTAGCAGTAGAGCCCTGTTAGGCTTTGATATTTACAATGGTTATATTTTAAAAGTCATCCAAAAACGGGCCACCATTCTGCATTTTTTTATCTCCAATTTGAAGATTTTTTTTTACTTTTCTCCTATTAATTCATGAGAAAAGCCATAACGCATGACTGACTAGAATTAAATCCGCAGTTATGAGAGATTTTGTTAGTCACAAGTTGTCTGTGGCTGGTGTGTGGCTATAGCACACTGTGAAACAAAGTTACACTGCTCTTTCACTGAATAATAACACTGCCCATGTTATCATTCTTGTGGCAGAAGCAAGAGAATTAGAGGTAAAGCTGCCACATAACTGTCACTCTCTCAAGAAAATAAATCACGGCAGCATGAAGTCAATTTAAATGCAAATGTAAATGTTTAAGACAACAAACTGCCTACAGTATGTTATCGCAAGAAGTTGTGGTGCTGAAGTTAAAGACCACCCTGTCTTCTTTGCCAGGAAGATGACACATTGCCTCGGGCTTGTGACACACCCAAGGAAACCGGAAAGGTCAGCAGAAGCCAAAGACAAATCAGCACCCATGCAGACGAAAAAAGCCTGTGTTACATGTCACATGAAGACTGACTGGAGCATTTCAAGGCTGAAGCCCCAGATATAAAAGTAGGATTTGTCGAGGATCACCTCTATTGATCTGTTTTTCTTTCTCAAAGTCATTGCTTCAAGCATTTAAGCATTTTCAAATTGGCAAAGGCTCTCACGCTGAAATGTTGCAGGCTTTGTTCAAATACAGACTGAAGAAACTGTGCTCAAAAAAATTCTCTGTAACCTGAGCCTGAACTACTTCAGATTGTAATGAACGAGAACAAGAATTAAAACAGATTATGGGAATAAAGATGTCTGCAGTTGTGAAGTAACAAGAGGCTATCAAAATGCTCTTAGAATAAAAATTATAACCTAATGCAAGTATAACCTTGCATGAGAGAAATCTACATTGATCAATGCATGTAGACAAGTTAAAATATTTTATCACTGAGATGCAGGGCACTATTTGTTTTCTATTAAGTAATTTTCTGTCCTAATATCAACAGGACTAATCTGAAACAAACATCTGCTGCTGTTTCCCAACGTATAAGCAATTCTGCTCTGCAAAAACATGTTGTTCACATGAAGATATACAAAGTTTTCTCAGTCCTCGGATCACTGCCAATAGGAAGACCTTCCGGCTGCATTTCTGTAAAAGAACAAATCATGGATAGAGGCAATTTAAGAAATACCTTTAAAAATAAAGAACTTTCGGTCACTCTAACCATGAAACTAAACAGTTCATCATTGGGATCTATTTCATACTGTACTATAAACAAACAACGGTGTACACAACTTTTACATATAATATCAAAGTGAAAATATACCTACTTAATTATCCTCTGAAATAGGAGTCCCAAGCTGCTAAGTTACGGTGTTTGCCTGCAATTTTCTAAATGGAAAATAATTCCAATTATAGCGGTTGCTAACATGGTTGCCATTTCATAATTAGCACTACACATAGAATTAGCCTTCCTCTTGGAATTGTATTCTGGACAGCCTGCATTACAATGATTAGCTAGTGCAATTTAACCGTAATTACCACTATACCACTGGCCTCTTGTGTGTTCAAATTAGTCAATTTGTGACTAAAATGCTTTGGAATTTAGCACTGAACTATTTCCTTTTAACCTCAACACCATAACAGCCTTACTTAACGAGAATGAAACCTTAAGACTGGTCTCATTTGCAGCTAAAGTCATCCCCTGATACTCATTAGAACTCCGCTGTAAACCGCAGAAAATGTTATAAGGTGAGATCGTTTGCAATCCAATATGAGACCATAAAACATGTTGCACAAGAAGTCTTGGTTTCTCCCCAAAAAATCTGGAGCTATAAAAATAATGAGGTCAAGAAGGTCTGAAGTTCATAGCTGGTGATTTGCGGGTCACACTTGTAAAAAGAGCAGAGCTCCCCCCAGCTGATGAATTCATTGGATTTGTACCAGCTTGGCAAGATTCTTCCCCTCAACATTTGCTCTCTCTGGGGGGCAATATGAGATACAGATATGCTGAGTTTTGGCTCTTTGTAGCGACCCTACAGCACACTACAAAAACTTTCACAAACTATCTCAACATAAAAAAAATGCTAAATGTTAAAACTGCAGTAACACACTCATAGACAGTATGAGGTAGCCAGGATGTGCAGTAGAAGACCAAGGCTGCAGATCCAGGCTATTTCCTTTCAATAATGTCTATATGACGGGCTCCAATCAGTTTGTCCCCATTACGACAAAATGATACGGTCATTTGTTGTCTGCACACTCTCAAGCTATGATCAAACCTAATTGACAAATTGGGACAGATCAATACAACTGCAACAGAAAAACAGGATTGAGCTTGCTCGTGTGTTAGCCCACTTAACAAATTGACCACTCAGCAGCATATCCTCTTTGTTTCATGATTCTAATCATGCTTGATCTGCTCTCTAATCTTCATTTGGAGGATAGTGCAGTGCTTGACTCAGGGGCTCACTGGGCCAGTAAACAGACTCTTACTATGCAAAGCAGACACCGGACTAGCATGTTTACGCCAAATCAACATACATGGAGCTGCACTGGCTTGGGGCTCCCAGCAATCCAGTTACAGGACACAACATAGACCAACACAGTTTAATAAGGTCCCAGAGGAAGCCTGTGGACATAGAGCACTGCTGCCCTCACTATACCCGGTCACACTGACATATTACTCGCCTACAGAGAGATCTACTGCTACAGTACTTAAGGGACACATTGTCCCATACACATGATCAAGAACAAGTCTGTACAATACCATGTGACATTTTTGACTCAGGTATTTTTTCACAACATGCAAAGAGGATTTTAGTTTGAAATCTTTAAACTGTATGTTTAACATTGTTTTGTTCCTCAAATGACAACTGAGTACAGAGACACAAGGATGAAATGTTTTATGTTTTATGACTATATTAAAGCACTTTCTTTGATTAAAAAAAGTTAAATGTTTACTTGCATTAAATCCATTCCACCTCCCTGTGTTTTATAAAGAAGTCGGAACGTAACAGAGGCGTAACAATCCCACCTTGAACTGGCAGTGTAAAAAGCCCTTAAAAAGCCCTTAAGAGTCTGTGAGGACGAGCCAGAGTTTTGACCCCACTGATGATGAATGTGCACGCAGGAAGTTTCTGCACCCTTGTTGGATGCACCAACGAGGCTAAGGGAAGTCTGCACAACATTTAACAGTTAACTTAACCTGCACAAACGCCGGATCAGCGGCTAAATTAAAAATTACCGTCCATGCTGGCAATTATTATCCAACCAGGAAAGCAATCATGGCTTCTGCCCTGCAGGCCAAAATTGTTGTTTGTTTTGTCAGCGGGAAAAAAATGTTTGCTGCCATTGGCTGAAAGATTACACTCCATTTAAACAGTTGTCCTGGCCCTTGGTATTACACGTTGAGGTGTGCATCAGCGCACTGAAACCGAGTGGACCCAGCTCAGCAGAGGAGAAACACTGCTTACAAAATTGCCAAAGAGGGAGTCCCGTTAAACAAATTAAAATTCCAGATCACACTAACGAAGTATACTGTGTCTGTCATTATGCCTACGACATTGCCTGCTCCTAGTTGATTTGTGTGATATTAGACACCCCTGGAAAAAGACTGGCCATAAAATTATCTACACAATACAAAATATTTAATCATCAGGTGAATACTTTAACTTCAGGCCTTTCCATAATGGATGGCTGTCAACCAAACAGCCGACTAGTCACTTAATACAGCCAGCTTCTTTTTGTATTGTTTTGTATTCTAATAAAATAGTTTGGACTAACAAGTTACATCTCACTTTCCCTGTACATTTTAAAAGCACTGGCCTCAGCTTCAAATCAACATGAAAGATGCCTGTCTGTCTGTCAACCCTGCCCCTGCATACTGTGTGTGAGTATTGGGAGGCGGGGGCACTCAGTTGAGAAGAGAGCGGATTGGGCAGAAAGCAGACTTCAGAGTTCGACACATTATTAGCAAAATGATTGAAGATAAGAAGAAGAAGCATTGCATTTTACTGCACAGAGAGAGGTCATTGTCAGTACGGGCTGCTTCAGAAAACACTGGAAAGTAACGTGATGCCTGCACAGTAAGCATTAAAAGTTTTCCCAACACCCCAAGCAGACGTTGGCTTAATGAATGAACAAATACAGCAGAGCCATGTCTAAGTTACATTACAAATAGTAGGCAGTACTGTAACCTACCACTTTTTACTGATTTAAACATAAATTGCAACATGGTGGTCTTCTCCTCCTCTGAGCCAGTGGTTAGAAACAAAGCATCACTCTACACTCATATAAATACTGATGTGAGAGAGCAGGGACAATATTTGCGCACTGTAAAAGTCCCAAATCACGACCTGATCGGAACTACGAAGGCATTTAATTCACTGAGTCACAGATATGCGAGAACAGGAACACTGTACATGGCCCGCGAGTGCATGCAGCTGGTGCATGTGCACAACACATACAGTGAACTTCTATTGGGAGAGAGGGCAGGGACGGCTGTTAGAGTGGCAGTTCAAAAACCTCTTATTGATAAGTAAGAAGACAGTCTAAGCATATGACAGCTTAACAGACTACAACTGTTTCAATTTGTTTCTATATGTTGTCATGTATTAAAAGATCCAAACTGTAACACTGTAAGTGGGCTGTTGATCATTGTAAGTTACTTCATTAAACAGCATTTGTTTGTCCGAAACTCAATAGCTGTTCACAGACTGGGTGGGCACAGAGTGGGCATAAACGTACAAGAGGCCTTATTCTACTTTACAAGAAGTTTACAATTGGGTTAGCAAATTCACTAAAATATGTCAGAATAAATATCAGTTTGTACAGAAGTCACCGAATTTGTGCTTTTACAGCCAAAATGTTCTGCCCTTCAAACCGCTTCTGCTATATAACACAATAAGCCAAATTTCTCAAATATATAAAAAATTACTTTTCAATTCGAGAAAAAAAATTATAATGGACCTCTTTCGATTTCACCATGACAAAAGAAAGAAGTCATGGGAATGTTGACGAAGATCATTTCCTTGCTGTTAGAAACCAACCTTTAAACAGTGGTGGTACAGAAAAAGATAAAGTACTTTTCGGTTTTATCAAACTTAAAATGAACAGATTATATTGTTTAATTAAAGCATGTGGTATTGAGAAGTATCAAGAGTTTTCCGAACCCCAGTGACTATTTATTCATTTTTGGTGGCATCTCATCAAGAGGACCTAACGCTCTGGTTGCTGGTCACTTGAAAGAGTTTTGAGGTTTTCGACTGCTTACTTGACACAAACTGGGGCACGTGAAACTGATTTAATTCCCTCAAATGAAATGATAAATAGTACCAAAGTCAGAGCACCATAGTAAGAGGGTTCCCTTCTGTCCCAGTCTGTCCTCTATGTCCCCTGCCTGTCACATGTGTCCTCCCTCATCCTCTGTGCCCTTCACCTCCATGTCCCAGGGGTCCCCTTGCAACGTTATCCATGCAGCCACACACAATACCCTTCATGGGACACAAAGCCAAAGATACCACACTCCTCTGTTCCATTCTCTACATTTGTCACTTTTATTTCTATGTTCTTTGTTCGCCTTACCTCTGTATGCATGACTTATCCCAAATTGAGACCGCAATTGAAATGGAAATCACCCCTGAATCCCAGTGACTTAAGGGCAATAACTTCTTACTCTTTGAGGCATAACTGTCAGTTTTGCTGTCCCTCTGAGAATCTAATGGTGGTGTTGCCCTTTTCCTCAAGGTTTTCAACATAAGCATTGGATTTAAAAGATATATGCTGTAATTCAATAGCTAAATCTGAGGGGGAATGCAGGAATCAGGACAATACAATTGCAAAATGAGTTTGAAGCTGACAGCAATGCAGTTACATTAGAATACTTGTCATAAAGAATCCTCTTACGGCCTCTCTATTGGTTATGCCTTTCATGTAAGCATAATCCAAATTGATTAATTTAACATATAAAATACTATTTTCAAGCTATTGGTGGCGGGATAATGGTACACATCACAGACTTTGTACTGAATAGAGAATGAGAAATTCCCATGAAAAAATGATCAAAATCCGCCTGGAGGAAAGGAAAATAAATGTTGCATAAATGTTGATGCTCGGCCATGACAATAACAAGTTTTTTCTGAATAATGAAATGTAAACACAAGACACTGTGAAAGACATGAATGCTTTCGAGTCCTGTTGCTGGCAGCAAATCACAATATGTCTGAGTAAAATGTTCCAGCTTTGGGAAAACAGCCTTTGTGCATCAGAAAAAAGATAATTTCATGCCAAACTATACCTTCAGGCAGGGATGTGTGCATAGCTCATTGCCAGTGTTGACAACTGACCTCTCATCCCCTCCTGCTGGGATAAGAAGCACTGAACATATGAGATAACACTGGCTTTACTGCAGGTTTGTCCTTCAGTATTAACTTTACTGATTAATTGTGTGTGCGGCACAAGAGGCCATTGATCATGTTCACCCAACAGCCACAGTGATGCAGTGGCCTGTTAAATAAGAAATAAACATGGATTCTCATGATCAACACCTCTTATCTGTGTATCTCCTCTCCTCCTCCATCCCCCATCTGAGGCTGCATGGAGGGAATCATTTTCAACACTCCTCTACCTCTCCTCTGAACTGGTCGCAAGTATCATAAAATATCTGGTGAATAAATATGCACATTTTCTGAGAGCAGGCAAGCAGATGAATATTTCATGTAACCAAACATTTCCTGAAGATACTGGCTAGAATGTGTCTTTCCGACTGTCATCTGTGACAAACATGAAAGAGGAAGGTTCAGGTATGGCGATACTGCAGCACTCTCAACTCTGCCTGCAGCACAAGGAGCATGAGTCGTCACTGTAATTGCTTGTAGCGCTCTGGTGCCTGAGCTGAACCTCAATTAGGACCTGGGTACTTGCTAGGCTCTAGACCTTTACGCATGTCTGCCAGTCTCTCAGGGAAATACCATCTAATAGCTCAACCCAGTCTGGTATCTCTACAGTGTTTGTCATCATCAGCTTACAGCTGTAAGATTCCTATAGTTCACTTTTTTGCATCACCGCCAGAAGCAAAACCTGATAAGAAGATAACCAGGCAGCTAACATGGACAATTTGTCAGATACAGCAAATTATGCTCATTGTTGTTTCTAATCTGTAATAGCCATCTGATACTCCAAAAAAACGGAGATGCCCCTTTACAGACTGTGCACAGACATGATAAAGACTTTGGAGGGGTTTTAATTAACAAATTGACAGAAACAATTAATAAGAAAATATTAAACCTTGTACATCAAACAAGGAGAATATATGTTCCACTCTTCCCTGGCCAAACGTGCACTCACATGTAACTGAGACGAGACCTAAGCCACTCTGAATCTTGATACATCTTTCAGTATGCTAGGGATGCAATGGATCACTGAACTCATGGTCGTGACTTGAACACAGTTTTGAGTCATGGATCAGATAACTGTATTTGATCAGCAAAAAAAGGAGATTAGGAGATTATAACTTTGCTTCACATGTTACAATACCTTCACAGTTTTGTCCACCAACCTTCTCCATTATCATTATATTAGTAATCCAATACATGCAACAAAGGCAAACTTTCTAAAGTCAAAGTAAGCCCTTCCTCCCTGGCGTAACATGCGAGTGGTGGTTCAGTAAGGTACAGAGAAAAAGGACAGGGGGGAGCAGCGTTAGCGAGAGCAAAGTATGGAATCAGATAAATAAAACACTTTTTGCCCATTGTTTTACAGCAGTTATGCTCTTAAGGACAAATAACCACACCACTGCACAGGCCTGTGGGAGAGTGGGGGATCAAGTTTGAATCCATGGGAAACCACTCAGCTCTTGGTTTGTGCGTAGCTCAGCCCCAGCCTCGGTCATAGCGAAACAGCCAAAGTCATGTGGTAGCTAAATGTTTTTGCAGCTTGCAGCTTAAACTGCATTTCACACAATGGTAACAGTTTTGTAATTAATTAGTGGTTCACATGTGTGCCATAATCTGTATTAAAAGGAAATACATTTATACAAGTTAGACAAAATCACAGCCTTTCTCATTTCTATCTTGAATGCACTTCCTGCCTTTAAATGCCTGTTGGGCTGTCAATACTGTCAATTCTGACAGTCAATAGTGCTAAAGCCATTAAAAAAACAGTTCTACAATAAAATGTTCAACCCAAGGCTGGCAAGGGAGTAGTAGAGAGAACCACAGCAAGCTACCTTTAGATCATATAACTAGGGTGTTTCATGGCTATCACAAATAAACACAGCCACACCTCAGAACTGCGGGAAGCAATGCAACTGAAGCACACACTTGTCCATTAAGGGCACTCTGCCCCGTGTGTGCTCAGCCCAGACCTCAGCAAAACGACCCACACACCTGCCGCTCTTTACATGCACAACAGAGAGAGCAAGATCACAAGAGACAGACGAAGACAGCTATGTGGTCATTGCTGTTATTTAGTCCCAATCTCACACCCTGTGCGCTGTTGGATGGGGGCTCCAAACCAATGGCCAAAGGTTGATGCCCTGAAATGCCCTGAACACAGCAAAATACTGATTAAAAAGATGTAGGCTATAGCTATGTTCCTTTTGACACCATGGAACAAGGCTACAAGAATATTTTGATTAAACTGATCGTTACAAATATTTTGATCAATGCTTGATGCACTTTCACACATAAATAAAAAAACCCACTGTTTTTACTTCAACCTCATGCTGCATTCCTGGTTTCACTGCAGTTAGTTGTGATTGTCAGGTGGTTGAACAAGTTAGTTGCTTTGCTGTGCGGCACTGACATAAGTCTCACACACTTACTTCAAAACAATGGATGATAATCCTTTTGAAGGACTAGCCTTCTGTTGCAGACATTTGATTTTTTTTGTTTGTTTTGATGTTTCTGAGAGAAACTCTAAGAGGAACACGTCTGTCAGTCCTGAAAGATATCACTTTCTCCTGCTGAGATTTCTTTGATTTTTTTCCCCCTTTGTTTAAGGTTGGATGGTGTCTAAAGTCATGTAAGCCCCTCGAAGCTATTTGTTGATTTGTTGTATTGGGCCATATAGAAGTGACTTGACTAAACAATTACTGTTACCATAACTTCTGTTTCTCAACATATAAGAAGACATCTGTTTGTGGCTCAGTATGAGTCTGTCTGCAGCTACAAAGGGTGTTCTGTTTTCTGCATTTTGTAATCTAAATGATTAAAGGGATGAAAAAGGTCCATGAAATGCGTCAGGTCAGAGCTGCATATTAAGTAGTGAGAAGGCTGGCTGCTGACATGGACCGGCTGGGAGATGGTCGACACTTTGCTTGTCCAATTACTGGCTCTCGCTCAAATTGTTTGGTGAGAAGCATTCGACCTACTTCTGGACACAAAGCACCACTGCCCTGAATACAGAGAGGCTTGGGACCACGTGTGATGACAAGTGCCATTAAAGGCTCTTGTCTTTGGCCTAAAAATTAAATTCAGTCAACCTACCTGATATTTGATAATTTTGGCTGTCAACACTGGAGATCATATGTGCTTATGGTCTGAACTGATGGGATGAGCAGAGGACAACATAAATAGGATCTGCTCTTCTTGAAGAGCAGCTTGAGATGATTACAATCACTAATAGCGGTCTGACCTTCAGAATGTCTTTGTGTTTAACATTAAACAGCAGCAGGTACAGCCATAGGAGCAATGGCACTTGTAGTGAAAGCGCATACTGCAATCTTCATTTTTCTGAAAATATACCTTTGCCTGTTTGAGACAATATAGGCCAAGCTGATTTTGTTGTGAGCAATACAAAAGACGCATCAAAAGGAATAATTATGGGTAAACTATGAACCATTTCTGTGTTTCCTGGGATTCCCTCAAAGGCATTTCTGTAATGACACACTACACAAACAACACTAAGGAAACCAGCATTTGAATTTGCAGCACACAACGTGTGAAAAATTAGCATAGCTCGTAAATATTCATATTGAGGGAATCACTGTGTTAACATGATAAATATCTGGTCTATAAATGAACCACGTCAAGCACACTGGCATAATGCACAACTGTTCCATCCACATCCCCATCAATTACCAGAGCTTTAAGTAACAATGACAAAACCAATCTTTCACTTTAAACGTCATTATAATGTGATTTTAATGTAAATATTTGAAGCTTCACCAGTCATTTTAATCTTGTTTCATGCTTGTTTCACACTTGTGCAACAAGTAAAGGAGAATGTCTTAAATGTGCCAAAGGCTTTAAGAGAGAAGAGGTAGTTGATCAGTGAAAACATTCTAAAATGCATTGTTAGTGCTTTGGTCAGAGGGTTCAGCTGCTTGAGAAGGAAAATCTTAGATAAATATCAAAATTCTCTTTCTTATTCTCCGCTGATATGCAGTGTGTGCAATTACATTATGCAATTAATTTCTGCACATAAAACATTGCTGTAGTTAACTCATCAGCAGGGCCTCTACAAATATATCAGTTTATGCAGTTTAGTTTTTTTCCTTAATATAACTATTGCTGTGCCTGTCACATCACAGGCCAAAAAAAATGTATTGCCAACAGAGAATGAGATAATGCTATTCACCACACCGGATGACAAGTCATGATTCAGTTCTGCGGTTCAGTATTCAGTATGAGAGTCAGTGATAAGCAGGATGAGATCATTACTGTGTGATGGGCAGTGTAGTGGTAAATAAGGATAGCACAGAAATTTCTAGTCAGAGATATATCAGGCATCACAGACACTCATAAAGCTAAGGGAAAATTAAGTATCTGGTCAGAATGAGTCATACTTATCATCTCTACTACCCCTGCAAAATGTTAATTTAAAGCGGGCTGAAAGCTTCATGATCATATTTTATGCAGGGTAGGTAAACCTGGTTAAACTGGGTTAGACCTCCACCGATTAATCTAGCACATGACTGTTAATGACTTATTTTAAGTCCCGTTATTACTCCACTCATAAATAAATAACATTAAAACAGCAGTCGTGACTAATGACAACCACCTGCCACGCAAAGTAGCATAAGCTCGGTCCGTGCAGGTGCCTGCTGAAATCAACGTTACCAACTGAGAGCTTCGTGTTCAAAGCTAGCTAATATTTGTAAGAAGTGCAATAACTAACAACATTTAACAGGGAGAAAATGTGAAAATAAATATTCCTAATGTTAAAGCGTTCATAAATCCACGGAAATTCTGAAAACTCACCTTCAGGTGCAACTCATGTCGTGGCAGCCGTTCACAAAGTTGAATTTTCTCCACCGCTGGAAAAGGGCAGAGGGAGGTTTGGCTGGTAACGTAACGCCGCTTTGCCTTGCAGTTGGTCTGAACCGGAGTAAGCTACCTCCCTCCTCCCTTGGATGCTACTATCGCTCCCCCCGCCTCTACAAGAAAAGTAATAGCGGTTTTTTCCTCCACCACAAAGACAGACTCAAAGAAAAGAAGGGACCCTATCGCAGTCAATAGGTTTTACAAAACCCCATGGCAACGCAGAAAAACCGTGAGCAACTTCCACACGTTGTGACCGGGTTAAAGCGCTCCCCAGCCCCCAAAACAGTGACAGCGACATTATTCCCAAGCTTCAGAATGAGCAGGTTTAAATGGGGGGAGGAGGAGGAAAGTGGAGTACTAAACTACTCCGCTAGTGAGGATACAGATGAATGAAGGGAAGAAAACATTTTAAACTCTCTGTGCAGTTGATTACGTTTGTTTTCATGTAGTAAACTTGAGACACTTGATGTTCATTATCTAGCCTACTAGGCTACTTAGCCTTTAGGATATTCTGTTTTATCCCTATTAGTTATTATTTTGTTTATTAGCTTTGATTTCAGTTAAGTATTTAATATTCTTTCTATTTAACGTTTAGATTAAATTCAAAGTATTTTTTCCAACTCTAAAGTGGACATGTTGTCCATAAAGGTGCATTCTACACACTACTGTATATTCTGCCATTGGCCACTGGGAGCAGCCTACTAGCCATTTAACTATTGCTGTTGGTGACTGAGCGACTATTAGCCTAGATGATACGAAATGCCTTTGTCACCTTAAAATGCTGTGATATGAGAAGGGTGACATATCTGGTTCAGTTAAATAGATGTGACAAAGATCTTTAAGGCTGGAAAAATAAACTTAACACAAAGGACCCAAATATTAGAAGAAACATAAAGAAAATAAGTAAGTAAATAGATTAAATTAAAAAGCCTGTGTCATTAACATATCTTTATGTACCACAGTTTATTTATACTTATCAGGCGGCATTACATATAATCTGACATTGATCAATGATATAAGCTCAGCTGGTCTATCAGATAGTCACTTCCACATTAATAACTTTTAAGGCCATTGGGTAATTTATGGTAGGGCCATCACTTTTTAACCAAAGTGTATGAACCATAATGACGATTCCAAATTAAGAAAATGAATGCCTATGAGCACAGCAGACCATAATTTGACTTGTGACAGTTGGCTCTCCGAAAATCAGCTTTACCTCATGCCCTTTTCACTTTATTAATGTTGCGCTATTTGCTATGAAAATGGAGGGCAACAGCAAGTCAAGTCATCCTTAGTAGACAGTGGCCCAATGCCTTACCCTCACGCTTGCCAAACAAGCTTGCTTTGTGTACATTTATTATGGGGCCGTATACTATGGGCAAGTCCAAAAGGTAGTCTGCTTATATGTGAACGAGTGGAAAGGCCACAAATTGGCTTTAAGAAGCCTGCATCAGAGCCCACATGGATTTGAAGCTTTTATAGTGGGACAGCCCTAAACCCTCACATACTAAGACACAACTTCCCTGAGAGTATGTGAGTCTGTGAATGTGGAGATTGGATTTGGGCCAGTAATGATGCCTAAGTATCTGAGAAGGAGTGAGTGAAAGTATTCTGTGTTCTGTTCTGCATGGACGATCAATCTAACAATGTTATATACATTATTATAACACTGAAAATTTCAGAAAAATCTGGAGTGCACAGAAGTTTAAACAACGAGTCATGAAAGTGCTCTTTGGTGGGAAATTCAAAAGGTGAAAAAAACAAGGCACTGTTCTGGGGGAAAAAAGAGCCTTCATTCAATTGGCCATTTCATTATAAAAATGCCAAGATAGCTTTTTTTTCACTGTTTTGCTAAAAAATTATAGGTTCAAAAAATGACTATGATGTTTACTCAAGACCTTTCTGAGGTGTCACAAAAACTGAATATTTCAACCTCCTGAGATGTGTATATTTAGTTCTAAATGTCTATTTTTTTCTCAAATGTACTTATTTTCTTTTTTAGTAATGCTTCCTTTATTTTGATATATATTTTATGTCTTTTATATTTAATATGTTTCACTTCTTACATGGAATTTCACACAATTGTGGGTTTAGATTTTTGTTGCGATCAGTGCATTGAGGACTATGGCCTCTGTATATGGGGTGCCTGCTATACCAACTGAAATAAACCAGCCCCCCCAGCCTGTGTATTGTAGACTAATAGTCTGCAGGGATCTGTGATTTCAACACCTTTGACAGCACAAGATCATTAAGAACTCTTTGCATCAGAGAAGCGGGCAGTAAAGGTCAGCTAGAAATCAATTTAGCCAATAACCCGAAACCCTCAAAGAGAAATGGAGTGGGTTTCCAACTCGGAAATGACAAGGTGGGAAGGACCTCTCAGCCTTTCCAGTCATGTTCAGCTCGTCATTTCTGGCTCAGAGGGTCATTTTGAATATATGTTTGTTTCCAGACCACTGTGCTACCAACAGACTGGATTTTATCAAATTTATAGTTGTTGTTTTTTTATTTAATTACTAAAAACAAGAATGTCACTGGATTTATATTGTCACATCGTCTATTTCCTCCACTCAAATATATGACTGATTGACAGGGTCAGGAGCCAGCTGTCTCTTGTCTGTTGGTCTTAAATGAGTTTCAGATTGAGCCCGAAACCTCCCCACCCTTCTTTTCTTCCCCCAGTGTTTTAACTAATCTTTCTCATGGTGCTGGTGAAGTGCCTGCATGGATACTTATTCTTAGTATAAAGAAAAGCATTTATTTAAAAAATGTAAACATTAAAGAAATACATTTAATGGTAAAAAAAAAAAAGTCTTCTTTATTCACAGGTTCCCATTTTAAAGGTCTGTGTCTCTGTGCTAGGCGCGGACAGAACATATGTTCTGTTTCACATTATTATCTTATTCCTAATAATCACCAACCAAAATATATTTAGAACATTAGATACTGTAATCAAGAACAAAGCTAAGTTTTGTTGAGAAGGCAAATGTAGAATGGTAATGCCGGGTGTCAGATCAGTGGAAAGAGACGTCAAAAAGTACAGAAGGATTTTAAATCCACTCGTCACTTGGGGGAGGGGACATGCCGCTCCTCCAGAAACATCATTTTAAGCACAGAAAGGGGAAGACTGTTGGGATTTTTTTTTTAAAAAACATTATCGTTTTGATAGTAAGTTACAATTGCTTTAATATCATTGTCAGAACAGAAAAATCTGCAAACTTCAATATTTCAATTGAACATCAGGCACAGGCCTAACGTTAGTCTCCTCAATTAGAGTCAGGGTCATTACACACCAAGCACACACCCTAATCTCCACAGCCTCACTTTCCTCCTTGCTTCTAATAAATCACTCCCTGCATTGGCGCTTAACTTCGGAAGTATGGCTTACATTGCGAGAAATCCTCCAAAATTGTCGTATAAGACATTCAAACTCTGTTCAGGCTGCTGAAAGGGTAGAATTCCCAGAAAAACTACTGAGGACATGACCTCACTGTCCTCAAAGATATACAGTCTGTCTAAACTGCTGTTTAAAGTATTTGGAGTCTAAGATGCTTTAGCCCAGGTGAAAGAGTTTTAAGCAAATATCCCCCCCAAAAAATACTGTTACCTGTTGCGAAGTGGTTCACATATGCACGGCAACTGAAGTGGAGGGATCATAATCGGGCTTCAGGTAACGCAATTACACAATAGAGAGGTCTTAGCCAGGTCATCTGTCTGTTCTGTACACACTGGATTCATCTTCATCCAACCGGCACCACAGAGGCAAGACTAAGTCCTGTCTGTTACACAAAGAAGGGAAATGAACAGATTGACTTGAATCCAAATAACCTGATTTAGGGTATCATAATCCCACTGAATGGATTACACAATGGCTTGACTGAGCAATAATTGTAACAAGATATCTGTGTTAGGTGTTCGGTGTTACAGTGAGTGCTCTTTTCAAATCAAATTAGATTTGATGGAACATCTGCTTCCTTCTTTTTCAGCAGGAACTGCCTCATCTATAAACGGTAAGTGTAAGACTGTAGCTTAAGGCCCTGTTCTCAGCTGACCCTGCAGAGGCCCTGGTTAAAATGGAATTATATGTAAGTTGATTCACTGTGTTCCAGACTTTTCTTTGTCAGGGCGTTTATGGTGAGGTCTGACATAAACATACAGTTTTCTGGAAAAGTTATGTTTGGTATATCACAAGAGTATGTCACTTGTGTTAGGTTTTCAAAAAGGGAAATTTCTAATCCTTTAGATTGTCATGAAATCAAACTAATTGGTCAGTCATTTTTTAAGCAAAAGCCATTTAATGCAGTGAAATTTTGTAATGATAATTTCCCTGTTCAGTTGTTTTTATTTTTTTCACAAGACAATCCAACATAATTGGATTTAATTGTTATCAGTGTCACAGTTTCTTGTTCATCCTCTACAGCCATACCAGGGCTGTATTATGTGAAAACTAGAGGTGTTAAACTGCTGCTGCTTTACATACACAAAACATTAGGCAGATTAAATTGTAAAGCAGTCAACGCAGTGTACTTTTCACTCTGGTTGATACTGACAGCATGCGTTCACTAAAACTGACATTTTTGAAAACAGATCTTTTTTTGGAAAATAGTTATCCTCAAGCAAAACAATTTCATGCAAAGAGTGAGTCACACAAAGCTTTTGACATACACAACACTGACATACGCACTTAGATGGTGCGAGCATGCTAAGGTTAGCCAGCTAGCTCTAACATAAATACACTGCATGACTCTGGCATTGTGCTTCGTAACCAAACAGCAAAAAACGGCGAACCGGCAAATCATCACAAGCATTAGCGAACATTAGCCAGGCAGGGCGGCTGGAGAGAGCTGGGATGAAGCCCTTGTGCTGTGAGAGAAAAACGCTGCACCCGGTGAGAGAACGCTGCACGCAGGTTTTGTTTCTATGACAACAATAAGTGTTGGGTCTGTTTTGATCCCCAAAAGCAATTTAAGGTCTCCCTGATTCGCATGCCCTGCCAACGTTGAATTTAGTTTTCCCCATGACGTTGATCACATTCCTGTTTGGTCAGACGGGCTACACTAGATAAAACTTTTTTTTGTTTTTTATTCTTATGTGTAGTTTGTGTTAGTGTTGTTGTGGGTGCCGGTCGTTTGTTGGCATTATCAGTCTCCATTTCACACCTTACGTTGTCTCGTGTTGCACACTGTTGACTGTAGTGGAAGAGAATGAGCTCTCGGCAGAGGTACTCGCAAACACGCAGATACGTCACATCCTCATGTTTTGCAGAAAAAATGTCCAGAGTGCTTGACATGATCAGCCCACAGGTTGTTACAGGCAATGGAGGAAATTGGGGAAGGTCTCAATTTATCAGTTCCTCTACTATCCCTTAACACTTTGACAATAAAAAAATATATTTGATTGATGAATACATGTAAAATCTTACATATAGCATCTTTAAATATTAAGCATCTACATTATTGTACACTTTTTAATGCACATTATGAATAAAAGCTGTTTTTCTCTCCCATATTTTCCTTCCTTTAGGAATAATTTATGTTCAGACATTTCTCAGGTGACGTGCTGCTGGCCATATAAACCATAATTACTGCAGGGAGCTAAACCCAAGACATGAAATCATGGCACCTCCCCAGCTAGACAGGGCAGGGCCTCATTACGTATTAGTAAATGTGAAATTTCCAACGGAGACTGAGCAAGGGGAGAAGAATGAGCTGGTGCCGTCAACGTAGGCTCTGAAAACAAACCCAACGTTGTCAAAGGTGTCAAAGTTCACGGGCAGAGCATGAATGAAACCACCCCCCACAGCCCTGCTTCCGTCTTGTTTTTACTGATGTGATCCCCCATCTTTCTTTCCCTCTCTCCTTCCCTCTCCCTCTGTTTCATGGAATATCACTGTGGGGCAGAAATCCCCTCATTGAAGTCTTCAGGGCTGCATAATGAGAATAAATGAGCTGGAAGTAAATATGCAGGCTGTATGCTGTTTGCCGCTCTATACCAGTCAGCCCATAGGCTTTCATCAAAAATTAAGATGGATTGTGTCGCCAAAAGCCCCTGCCTTTGGTGACACAATGCCGCGCAGTGTTTTATTTATCTTAAGCTGAGCTCAAAGGTTTTTAACATATACATTCATTCCAATTTGGAACATTTTGTTTTTATGCTTTTATCTTTGTAGTTGTGTTTAGTTTAAGTGAATGAGATGGTGATGATCTAATATGTGGAATGTCATTTCACACTTACACACACCAATAGTAAACGTGTTTTTTATCACAATGAAGGGAAGGGTCTTGAACCTTGTATGGCTGTGGTGGTCAACTGACATCTATATGACCCATGCCTTTAATTGCTCCTCACCAGTCCTGTCAAAGCAGAGTTGGTGGCTTCAGTATATAAAGTACAGGTCACATGCGCAGGATCAGGTTCTCCTTAGAAAGCAATACAAAGGGTCAAATATAAGTAAATGCAACATGAGACCCCAAAAACAAAGTATGCTTTCTAAGCTGCAGGTAGGTCTCCTGCACATACATACCACTAAAGGAAGTGGACATGATGACAACAATGTCAGGTTCCAAATCTGCTGCGGGGTCTGAGGATCCTCTTTTAAAAAGCTAATTTGAACACGAATTTCCTATAGAGTATATTGAAAATTCACTAAAACATGGGATGAACTTATTATTTTACAAACATATCAATTATGGATTATTAGACAATTTTGTGAAAATGTATCAAATTCATAGGAAAAAATTTAAGTTACTAAATTATACTTTCACTATACTTGGACTTCACGTGGCCTTTCTGACCAATACGATAGACATCATAGTACTATAGACGTCATCGTTACTTAAAAAAGCCTGAATACACCACTATGTGGTTAACTCATTTAGCTTTGAGAGTTAAGGTGGAGTGATTATCACTTGCAAAGCGGCCTGCTTTTACCACAAACATTTGTTTCACCTCCATCTAATTATTACTGTTGGCAACATGTTTGTTATAGCCTATCCACAATTTTATTTTCATGAATCATGAACTTAATGTTGCCTTTTCATGCATGTCATATGACTGAAAACGCTTATCTACACTTATTAAACATTGAAGTTTTCTACTTATCAAAGCATCCAAAGTTGAAATTATGAATTACAATTGTTAATGATTTTCAGGGATCAGTGCGTGTGTGTGTTGTGTTGTGTTGTGTTGTGTTGTGTTGTGTTGTGTTGTGTGTGTGCAAACACAGAAATCACAACAAAATAAGGGTTTTCAAATGGTTAAATAGATTTAAGAGCGATGTAGTTGATGTAGATGATTTATATCCTTATTTTAAGAAGGCATTGTATTTAATAACTGTAGTAAACTTTATTTTAAGAAACAAAACATGTCTGAAATCCCTTGTGACACAGCATGCTTACAATTACTATATACCCTTCAGGAAGTTACAGTTTAAAAAGGTTTAAATAGACAAAATAATGATGGTTGCATTTCATTATCTAATTCAGTAACGTTAGATTGCTGAAAGATATTCTACACATAAATCCTCCTACAGGAACTTTTACAATCGAAAAAAATTCTGTACAGTATGCTGTACGCTTTTTTTCAAGAATGGGCCTATATTATGGGAGAAGAATGGCAGAATCACAGAGAACAGCTGTGATTTATTGCATGAAGCCTTCCTGTTCAGTCTTCAAGTGGCTCTGCTCTCACCAATCCACCTGCAGCAAAGAGATCTAAATAAAGCAAAAACCTCTCCCACTTTTTACTATAAGAATGTGTGAGCAACATCTGTAGCTTCCCCGCGTCTCCTGTCGAGCCAGCCTTGTAGCCCCTCCCTGCATCACACAGGAACTGCTGGAGGCACAGCCGAGGCTTTCCAGTCGTAATTAATATCAGCAGCAGGTTGGGAGAGGGCGTTTTCCTTTGGCAGATTGCTCTGCGTGGAGGCACTCTCCCTGGAGACAGCGCATTGCTCTGCGTGTAGTGCTTTTTCATATGCCTTCGTGGGATCATTTACTCATCATGAGAGCGACAAGGAGCATCTTCTCACCTAATAAAGGCTGGGAGATACCATCGTTTCTGGATGAAGGCAGGAGGGGTGGGGGTCTGACAGTATGAAAGCTGTTTCCATGGCAATCCAAATATTGCAGCTATGAAATTTGGGCTGAGATGTAAGACTGGTGCAGAACGGCCGTCAATCATTTCACAAAAGAGGAAATTGGGAATAAGCTTTCCCTCTCTTCCTACAGTAATATAACTGTTGAGCCACTTGATAATGACAGAGTGTTATCATTAGATATGAGTGTGTGTGGTTTTTACGGGTGTGCTTGAGCATAGCTGTCTGTTGCAGATTTATGATTTGTTGACCACTGAGATGAGACAATTGAATGGACTGTAGCACCGGATCCATATTCCTAATATGATAGATATTTATGAATCCTTATTGCTGAAAATCTGAGACAAATCAGACAAAGCTGTGCACTTCACAGCTGTGTAATCAAAATATACCCCAAGCTGAGTTAAGAGTTTTCAACCTGAATTCCACTTTTGCAGCAGCTTATCTTAATACACAAAAAGCAACTGTCCATGCTGTGCTGAGAAAGAAATAAAACCCTGTGGCAAGAAAAGATGGGCCAGATTCACTGCTCTTCCCCTGTGAAAGAATTTACCGTTAGATAATTAAATTTCTGTGTGGTTGGATGCAACACAATGACTGTGTGATCATGCAAATAATTGCCTTTCCGCTTGTACTTGGGCAGATAGGTCGGAAGGCTTGGCCATATCAGATCTCTAGGAACACAAGCTACAGCTCACATTTACACACAGCAATGTTTGTTTATTAGTTCATTACTGTGAATGAATGGAGGCTGAGGATAAACAACATAATCATGTTTCTGATAAGGAAGATGTCATACATTGGTATTATTACAATAGGAAAACATCTCTCATGCTGTGACCGGCCTTGCAGGCTGCATAATTATTTCAAGGTGTAAATGATGCATTGATGTTACACTTGGTTTGCGGCTGCTCACTACTCTCAGGGGAGGTGCATAAGAAGGTAATAGAATTGGGCCCACGGGATAACAGGAGTGTTATTCTGTCTGTTTCAATTAAATGTCTTCAGGAGCAATCCAAGGGGGTCGGTACATGTTTGGTATAGGGGCAAATGCTGCCCACAGGGGAGCGGGGGGGGGTTATAATAACCAGCAGAGTGGCTTTAAAGGAGCCAACCAACAAATCAATACGTTTAAATCCAGAGCCCTATCAAATCAAGTCTTAAACCCTGGGGCTAATTAAAATGAAACAATGGAAATCAATAGAAATAATCCATCACATTGTGTGTTGTGTGTCTTCACACTTTTTCTTTAATATCTGGTCTAATAGTCACAGTGAAAAATGACACCATCTCTTATCATTTATACCAAGCATGCTGTCATAAAAACAAGCACGTATTTCCTTCTCTATCTGTAATCACAGGCAGCTGTCTCAATGGTTTATGAAGATATTTGCATAAACATGACACTACAAAACAATCTCTGGTCATCACATTATGAAGTGTGACAAGTGACCTTTTCAGTTCATGGCACAGTAATTGTAGCAATTAGAGGACATTGGCTTTTTTTTTCTTTGAGCTTGTTTTGAGCCATAACCTGGCCCCGACCTGGTTAGTTTTGCAGAGTAAGTTACCATGGTGATTTAGCCAGATTAAAAGAGAGCCAGCTTTGTGAAACTGCACGGCTCAACAAAACTGGCAAAGCCTCATTGTAGTTTCGCTTCTGGATTCATCCACTGGTTCAGCTTGAAAAAATATATCAACAACGGATAAGTAACAGCTTAGTAGCAGCTAAGCAGTAATGTATTCTAGCCAACATCTTTAGATTGTTTAAAACCTACATTTACCCTGCAGCCATTCAGGGTTATTGCAAATTGGGAGGCTGTGGCTCAGAGAACACAGGCTCGGTGGTTCGATCCCTAGCACCTCCAGACTACATGCCGAAGTATCTTTGGGTAAGATAATGAACCCCAAATTGCTGAAGGAGGCATAGCCTGTGGTGTGTGCCGCTTTGGACCAAAGAATCTGCTAAATGAACTTGTAACAATGTAACATTGTATGAATGTGTGACAATGATTAGCTCATTAGTGGCCTTGTATGGCAAAAAATTAGTGTATGAAAGGGTGAATACTGAAATGTAGTGGAAAGCACTTTGAGTTGTCAGACTAATAAGTGCAGTACATTTACCATTCTAGGTTATTGCAAGTTAACAGTATCTACATGCAGAGCCCTTGATGATTTGATGTTAATGTTAGCTTACCTTTGCATTTGTCTATGCTTTTTGAATTTTTATCTTCATTTTCAGGGAGGCTGTGAATGCATTAGTTCTTTTGTTTTTTTTCTTTTAAAAACTGGTAACCTAGCTAACATATTTGAGAGTAAGAATAATTCATAAACAACTTATTAGTTTTTTTCTTTGTGTATTAGTTGAAATTTCTGCAGACCCAGATGCAAATGTCTGTTAACTGTAAGTGGGGTCCTAACACAAAGGCTGAGAAACTCTGCATGACACAGAGGATGTTGTTAAAAAAGATTACACTATTGTCCATGTACAAAACAATTAAGAGGAAGCAAGGCTTGGTAAATCAAGTACAAATCAAGAGCTGGTGTCTGCACTGTGTTCTCCTGCAATTTACATGGTATTCCTGCAAATATTATTTCCTGTGTGGCTATGAGGACGAGACATCCTGGATCTTGTTACATGTCTGATGTCGACATATGATCTGATCTATGGAGGGGTCAGAGTGTCAGTGAGGGAGAGGGATTCACAGAGGCGCTGTCTGGAGGTCAGCAGCAGTGATTCAGGACTGGTTGATGTCACGATGACAGGGAACAGAGAAGGCCATGTTGGTGTCAGCGGGGAGCCAGACACTCCGACAAGCCCTGCTCCTCCTCCTGCTCCGTCCACTGCAATCTCTCTTTTAATGACCTTGCTCTCTTCCTTTCCCCATCCTGTCTTCTACATCTAAGTCATTAATACCCAGCTCCAGATCTTATCTGTATAATCATGTGTAGCTTTGATTAAATCTCATTATTCCTCTAATAACATTAGCAGTTAATAGTTTGGAATGAGTACATAGTTAAAATGTAATCATCAATGTATTATTCAGAGGAGAAAAGAGAACAGAGTGAATGCAGGCTTAAAAAACTTTACTCCCTTTCCTATGAGTACAACAAGAAATGGCTGGTTTCGTTGCCATGGAGATATAAGCTACGTGGAATCCAGGAAGTCAATTAGCAATCTGGCTGCATCTCATTAATTGTTGTCTGGCAGCGGTGAGTGGTTGAGTTTGGGATTTACTCACGGAGAATTACTCTTATAAGGATTAATGGATGTCTTATCCTGTGTTTTGCTTCAACAAGCATGGGACTTCTACAGTCTGTGCATCTGTGAGCTGTCAACAGTGTTAAAGTTGACGATTCAGGGCTCCATTTAAATATTCTATGTGGCCATTGTAGATCTCAAATGAGGTATAATCTGGGTAGACCACATGCTTGTCTCCACTGCCTGTGCTGCGTGCTGGAGGGCAGGGACGGACACAACAGGCTCTGCTGATAAATCTATCTGTGCAACAAAGTCCTCAAAAGACACACACACATACAAAACACATATTGCCCAGCCTGATTTGCATGAGCCTCTAAAAATAATAAGAAAAAGTTGCTTGCTTTTTTGTCTTGCAGCTCTACTGTGTCTCTGAGGATCAAGGGTGGAGCATGAGCAATGAGGAACATTACCACACAACCAGCCCCCAGATGCACAGAAAAGTAGCGTTTGATATTGCAATGTGAATTCCAAACAGCATCACCCCAGCACTAATGAAAAGCAATATGGATTCACCAAATGCAGTCCAGAGCTTATCATCAGCATCCGGCTATATCATGGCCCATATCAGGTCACAAGAATGCGGGAAAATGCTAATGCATTCTCTGTCCATTATCTCTGCCTTGACCAGTTTCATTATGTGACCTGATGAATCCACCAGCAGGTTCCATTCATTCATTCATTCCAGGCAGCAGCGAGGCTTCCTGTCATCGTGTCTGACAGGCAGATGACATCAGCAAGCCCCCAGGCAGCTCTGGGTATGCGACATCTCTTCCTCATCAGGCAAAATAAAGGAGGACTTTGATGGTATCTCGGAGTCGTAGCCCCCCCCAACACTGTCACTGTCACACGACAGGAGACTTCCATTTCCCAGTAATCAAGTTTCTGTCTGGCTTCTTTATGTTCAGATGAAGATCTGATGAAGTCCCACTTCCACAGAGCCTTGTCTCCCCTTCTCCAGACAGAATACCACCCCCCTAACCTTGTTTCTGTCTACTTATTTCCCACTTCAGTTCACATAATGAATATTTATTACAAACTTAGCAGTTAGAACCCTTGTTCTGCAGTGCTTGCTGGACTATCTTTCCAAATAAAGGCATTTTGATGTTGAATAATTAAAAATACTGGAATGAGTTTTAAGCTGTTTAAGAAACAGGCTCAACTTAATAATAATGCCTCAAAGAAAACCAGTATATCATGGAGATGATTACTATTTAAATATAATTCTGTATGCCTGTTTTCATTTTCTATGGTAAAGTTTGACAGTCAGTAGTACATTACACAGTTAAAATGAAAACAGATAAGATGTTAGGGGACTACCAGGCATGTATAAGACAGAAAAAGCAAAGAGATATGTCATACACTTTACCACCAGCCATTAAGTGCGTGAAAATCGTTGAAAGAGGGAAAAAAAGTTTCATAAAGTTGCTTTATTTAAACACGTTTCATTACTAATGGGCTTGGTAACCCACTTTATTCTTTCCATACAAAAAGTTTAATTTTGATTTTGAGATGGCCTAGATGCTGCTCATTCATTCTTCATTCACTCCACCATCACACCATTCAGTCAATCAAAATCCCTCTGCCTCTTGAACAAGCAAGATAAACAACTGCCACTAGATTTAGCTGTTTAGCTCCTGTTAGCTAAACAATGTCAGGCGTTGTGAATAAAATATCTAGCTGCCGCCAGAATTAAACACAGACACAAGCATCTCCTTCTATTTATTTTGCTCAACAAGGCTTCACATTTGCTACCGACTGAACCAGCTAGCTTACAAGCTAGCCTGGGTAGTGAGCCTGTATTTAGTGTCAAATGAAGAGTACTCCATGTTAGCTCCTTTTGTTTATAGTTAACATTGAGAAAAATCTCTCTTTTTTTGCTGCTTTGTTTCTGCAAGGAATATCTTTAAAATGTGGCAGAACTAATTCTGTAGGCCTATTAACCAGCGCACTGCTGCAGTTAACACAGTCTCTTTATTTTCATACTGAATAATAATCAGAGATCACAATTCATCTTGGATAGTTAGCTGGCTAGGTGGCTGGTAGCTTTGCCAACCTAAACAAAGGGATAAGTACAGGAACAGGTAGGCAGTATGCAAAATCAGTTAGACATGGTCCTTGCACTAAGAAAGAGGAACAAG
The DNA here is from genome assembly GCF_022749685.1 of Semicossyphus pulcher. Lineage (NCBI taxonomy): Eukaryota > Metazoa > Chordata > Actinopteri > Labriformes > Labridae > Semicossyphus > Semicossyphus pulcher. The sequence continues at coordinate 27,664,802 of NW_027211704.1, read as the reverse complement.
CTGACTAAACTGATATGATTAGCTAATGGTGAGGTGGTGGTTACGTCTCTGTAAAATGATAGGAGTAAAACATTGCAAGAAAGGTGTCAGTGAAGAAAAACCTTATTAAGAACTTGAAAAGAGACATTTTGAAATAGAAATATAATCAATATAAAAAATATTTCATAATAATGAGGCCAATTAAAAACAAATACTCATTTAATTGTGTATTTTACACAATTCATCCACATGTTTATTTCTTAATGTCTCTTTATTCATCCATTAAAAAAAAAAAAGTTAAATCTTTTTAGTTCTTTTTTACTTTGACAAAAGATGAATACTTAATTGGCTCCTCTTACAAGTCACAGGCTTTGATAAGTAGATTTATTTCTGCCGTTTGCTAATAATTTGCGTCACTGTGACCTTGCATCACTGGTAAAAATCACTGATGTGCTCAGGGATTAGTGTTTAGCAGCCTTCTTTCCCAAACATCATCTTAATCCTAAGAAGATAATGGGGATTTGAAGGTGAATGGCTCGGAAAAGATGTCTCCCCAGCGGCCAGCGACTCTGAAACTATGAAAGATTTCAAAATGCAGGCCCTATTATGAACACAGGCCTGTAGGTACAAGCTGTGCTCTGCTTCCCTCTGTTGATTGTATGAAAAATTACACATTTTCAGCGCGACCTATTTTCCTCTCATATTTGTTGTCTCAGTCGCCCTCCTGTGGCTGTGGCTGTTTAAATCTAGCATCTTTGAAACCCATGAGACTTAATGTCATAGGTACTCACAGTGCTGCACAGTGTTTTTACAGTTTCCTTTCAGCATCAAGACCTAACTGTGCAAAATTATATCCCCTGGTGTCAATCTGGTTAAATCCCTGAAAATGATCAAACGTCATAATTTAACACCTGCCCACAGAGGGGTAGAGGGTACTCTAACCATCAAAAATGTGATGTTTCTAATTCAATATTCTTTTCAAGCTCCTCTTGACTTTGAGATCCCCTTGCCACTGGGGTATCCCATTATTTCCCCCACCATTTTCTCTTGAATATATAATTAGAGTCCCTTTTCTACTGTGTCAGCAGGGGGTTTTATACAGGGTCAATAGCCTAGTGATTTAACACTTGAGAGATGAATCCAAAAAGCCACTCATATTCATGCCCTTGAGCAAAGTTCTTGTCCTTAATTGCCCCAGTAAAAATACACTTTTTTCCAATGTGCTCCTGAATGTGTAAAACACATCATATTTCTTATCAAATTTATGGGCTAGGATTGTTCATAATGAACTCCAACAGCAGTATCATCCTACTTTATGGGAGCAATAACATAAAGAAGTATATTTTTCCCAGCGCAGCCGTATGCAAAGTAGGGCTGGTCAGTGATAACTTAGTAATTCATCCTGTTATATATAAACTTCTGGCCCACGGTTCTGTCCAGAGGGAGGAATGGAGCATACAAAGCATACAACACTCTTTGCTGACTGTTTGGATTCTTTTAAAAGAAAAATGTTGCTTTTAACATTCTTCCCCCTCGGTGCAGGAGAAAAACTGTCTGAAGCTTGGCTAGTGCTACAGACTCATATGTAAATCTACTCCTCCTCAACACTACTGCTAATTCCCATGGAGAAGATCTCTGAACTCCACTCTCACCCACAGCAACCTCTCACCAGCACAGCCTCCTGCCATGTGCCAGTGCCAGTCTAATCTCACACCCAACACCATCTGCTGCCAGCCCCCCAATTTGTTATTGGTTGCTCTGCAGGGAGAAACCAAACATGCAATTCACACCTCTGTGCATATACTTTTACTGATTTGACTGGAGTACACAGATTATCATCTAAAACACAGGCAGCTCTTCTTACAATAAAACCACCAGACTTTAACATTTAAAGCTCTTATGGCTATGACTGAGTTAATGAGTTCAGTAGTCACAGCAATAACGTTTGGACCACAAATCTCGTATGTTATTTTGATAGAACTTGTGTAAACTTGTTGTTAGTGTGCTGCTTAAACATGGAGAACACAGTGGCCTTCTCCATCAGTCCTTGAGACTGTGTTGCTCTCAGTTCTGTCCTTAGAACACAACGAAAGGATATTCTCAGATGTATTTTTAGTGTCACTGTCTATATATTTATCTTGTTTGTATAAATAGCTTTTCTCTTGTTTGGCTGGGAGGCTATTTGTGCTGATTTGTACTGATCTGTACAGTCAGTAAAATAACTGTTTTGCTGTAACCACATATTCAGAATATTTGTAAAATCTAAGTAGTTGTTGCTCATTTGGGACTTCAGGTCTGAGAAAATTAGCTTTTACATGGTGTATGAGATTAACTGCATCCATACAAAGAATGGGAAAATAGGAGTAACATGAGAATTGGTCTCGTCTCTCAGTGGATGTTTCTCAGTCAAAATACAGCTACACACCTATCATAAAGACATGTTTTCAATTTAGTCAGTACTGTGCAGAGAGCATATAGCGGTAAGAACTTTATTGCTCTATCCTCACCCTGGAACAAATGTTTTGGAATTTAATAATAGTGCTCTTATAGTTGTTGACTCTGAGTTTTAAACAGGACAAGAAGGCTGCAGGATGGGGTCTGCCATGAGACGCTGCTCAGCCAACCTTGTAACAGATGTGTCTTGGTAACAACATTTGTCCAAAACCTGCACTTGCGCAAACATTACTGCCTCTGCAAATATTTAATTATAGCATTAGAGCACTGTTGCCACCCTACTTTGGCCTTGCTAACAAGGCCAGCAGAGTTCCTAATTATTACAACTGTCAAGACCACTTCTCAAGGGCTACCGTCTTGGAAGAAAAAAATAATAAAAGTGAGCAGCAGAAGGCCCTATTTGATTAATTGGTGTAGCCAGTGTAAAGTGTGTGGCAGGCCTGGGGGGAGCAGGGCAGCAGGTAGGGAGCAATCACTCGGGCTGGCTGGAGAAGCACTGGGAAAGGCTGTTGACAGTCACCAACCTCATTATAGGGCTAGTCAGAGGTGGCTTGTTGCGGTGCAGTCTGCTGGAATGTGTCTCCATTGAAACACTGGAAGGGCTCTATAACCTGCTGGTGTGTTTTAGCCATGTCAGGCCGAGAGCTGAGCCAATGTCTGTGTGTGCCACTGCACCGTTTAGACGTTAATTATTCCCAAAGCCTGCAGGCTGAAGCTTATAGCCAGCTTGCTCTACAGTGGTACCTTTTTTACTTCTAGTGTTATTTTTAAAATGTTCCTTGGAACTATTTTTGTACGTGTAGTTACATTAGCATTTTAGTCTCAAGCTTTTTTTTGTTTTCTTATTTCCTTGTCTTTGGATTTTATTAATGTAAAGCAGTATTTTCTCCAACCAAGAGCAGATCCTGCTAGTGAGATGCAAAAAAGATTAAGACAATCCTTTGTCTGAACAAAGCAGATGTACTATAGAACACTGGCCTCGCTCTAGTGTCCCAGAACTGGGTTGAGATTCTGCATCGCTGTTGACATCCTGCTGCTCGGGTAATGCAAGATAAAACTGACAGAGCAATAACATTTCTACTCTCCCTAGACAGCTGCGATGGGAGCAAGGTATATTCAGAGGAGCAGACAGGGAGGTAAAAGCAGCACTTATTTATTGCAGACTTCAAAAAAATGGGCTGGAATCAGCCATGCCTACCTCATATCCTTGGTTTAACTGCAGCAAAACAAATTAATATAGAGAGAAGAGACATCACCGGTGAATAACCTGTTGAAGGATAAAAGTACTGTAAAACGACGAGAGCCAGGCATTCATGAAAAATAGTGTTGTGATGCTCCCAGATTGCACGAGTGAACACAACAATGCTTCAGTGCTCCCTGGAGAGAGAAACATCACACTATTTACAGCCCTGCTCTGTTCCAAGAGGCATCTTGAAAAACAACCTGTGTCACTTGCCGATAGGATCTGGGGTCGAAGTGATTGCAATGCAAAATGCAATTATCAGAACAAGGTTACATGCAGAGGCAACATGGAACTACAACAAATAGCTCTCCACAGCCATCTTAAGGAGCAAACAAACTGGATGCCATGAAGTACGTTAGGTCAATCGATTATATTCATGGGCTGAATCCAAATGTTGGCCCTCTGGACTTGCGAACTGAGCCCTTTGGAACTTCAGTCATACGTCCCCTTACATTCACCATCATCATGTCATCATGGAGGAAGCAGACCTTTAAGGATATAAAAGGTGGGAAAGAGGCCTAACTACTATGATGAATATTTCTTTCTGGCCTACATGATTCAAGTTACATTTTAACAAAATAAATGTATCAAATATTCATAACAAATTCATTTAAATTGTATAAGTCAGCACTCAAGAAATCTGATACAGCACATATTGCAATAAATTGTGAGTAATTAAATCAGTGAAGTCCAGTAAAGTCTGAACCCTCGATGGATTCTGTGGAGGTCTGCAGAAAGTCCACTTGAGGCCCTTTGTTGACTGGATGATTCATGGGTTTGGAGAGCCCTCATACTCAGGAAAGCACCACCAAAATCTGTGAATCTACAAGACAAGGGAAGTCTGGACATTTGGATTCAGCCACTTTCTATTGAAAAAAGAGCTCTGGCTACGCACTGCATGATGGCAAGTTGATAGACTGTTTGCAATCCTAATTTACATATGCAAAACTCCACCTATCTTTTATGCAAATGAGCTTGTCCAGAGTAATGCAACAGACTCATTAAACTATGTTCCATCTTTCAAACAGAAGATACTGATGATCATCTTTATTTTAAGTGTACTGTTTAGCTTTAGTTAGTTTGTGACCAAGCCACCATGTCTTCCTGCTTGAAACCAACGGCCAATCTGTAGATGCGTCCTTGCCGAAGGCCGACTGCCGGGTTGCATGTTTCATCATTTTCCATGTAATGGGCTGCTTGAAGTGTTGTTGAGGGTTGGGTAGACCTATTTTGCATGCAAATTAAATGACTAATGTTTATATTTTAGAACCCTATTCAAAATGAAAATAAATTATTTTAATCAATCAATCAATCAATCAAATTTTATTTGTATAGCGCCAAATCATAACCAGGGTTATCTCGAGACACTTTACAGAAAGAGCAGGTCTAGACCGACTCTTTGTTAAGTTATTTAAAGAGAGGCCCAACATGAATCCACCATGAGTAGCACTTAGCAATTCGGCACATTGGCAAGGAAAAACTTCCTTTTAACAGGCAGAAACCTCGAGCAGAACCAGACTCATGTTGAACAGCCATCTGCCTCGACTGGATGGGCCGAAAATGGGATAGAAGGAGATGCAGGATAGAGACAGGCAAAGAGAGCAACAACAACATATGTTCTTGTTACCACAACAACATATGTCCTTGTTACATGAGCAACAACAGACACATACTTATGGTTACAATGCCAATAATAGTGGTAGACTAGGGTGAAGATTGGCTAAATAAATAAATAAATAAATAAATTAGCGAGAGAAGCAGAGTAATGATAAAGGCTGAGGTAATCGTAATTGTAACAGTTGAAGTCAACAGGTCTACTATTAGCATTAGCAGCAACAATAATGATACTATGGGGAAGGCTGATGTTAGTAGTTGTTGCAGTCGAGCAGGTCCACAGCAGCAGGTGGTCTGCAGCAACGATCCTCAGGAACCTTCAAGACAAGGGAGCACAAGAACTCCCGGGAAGATATATGGTTAGTAATGTTAATGGGACCAGAAGATACAGAGTTAATGAGCTGCATTAATATGACAGAGAGAGAGAGAGAGAGAGAGAGAGAGAGAGAGAGAGAGAGAAAGAGAGAGAGAGAGAGAGAGAGAGAGAGAAAGAGAGAGAGAGAGAGAGAGAGAGAGAGAGAGAAAGAGAGTCAGAGAGTCAGAGAGAGAGAGAAGCTTGGTGTGTCAGATCCCCCCGGCAGTCTAAACCTATAGCAGCATAACTATGGGCTAGTCCAAGCCTGAGCCAGCCCAAGCTATAAGCTTTGTCAAAGAGGAAAGTTTTAAGTCTACTCTTAAAAGAAGAGAGGGTGTCTGCCTCCCGGACCTTGACTGGTAGATTGTTCCAGAGGAGGGGGGCCTGGTAATTGAAGGCTCTACCTCCAACACTACTCTTAGAGACTTTAGGTACCACAAGCAGGCCTGCATCCTGGGAGCGCAATGTTCTAGAGGGGTAATATGGCACTATGAGCTCTTTAAGATATGATGGTGCCTGACCATTAAGAGCTTTGTAAGTAAGAAGAAGGATTTTAAATTCTATTCTAGATTTTACAGGAAGCCAGTGCAGAGAGGCTAATACAGGAGAGATGTGCTCTCTCTTCCTAGTTCTTGTCAGCACACGTGCTGCAGCATTTTGTACCAGCTGCAGAGTTTTTAGTGACTTATTAGGGCAGCCTGATAGTAACGAGTTACAATAATCCAACCTGGAAGTAACGAATGCATGGACTAGTTTTTCTGCATCGTTTTGAGACAAGATGTGTCTGATTTTTGCTATGTTGCGGAGATGAAAGAAGGCTGTCCTTGATATTTGTTTTATGTGGGAGATGAAGGACATATCCTGATCAAATAGAACTCCAAGATTCCTAACAGTAGTGCTGGATGCCAGGCTGATGCCATCTAGGGCAGCTATATCATTAGAGAAAGAGTCTCTAAGGTGTTTTGGGCCAAGCACAATAACTTCAGTTTTGTCTGAATTAAGTAGCAGAAAGTTTCTAGTCATCCAGATCTTTATGTCCTTAAGGCATGCTTCTAGTTTAGATAACTGATTGGTTTCGTCTGGCTTCATAGATAAGTATAATTGAGTATCATCTGCATAACAATGAAAATGAATGGAGTGTTTCCTCATGATATTACCCAGAGGAAGCATATATAAGGTAAAAAGAATAGGTCCGAGCACAGAACCTTGTGGAACTCCATGACTAACTTTGGTTTGCATAGAGGACACATCATGAACATTAACAAACTGAGATCGATCTGATAGATAAGATTTAAACCAACTTAGTGCAGATCCTGTAATGCCAATTAAATGTTCTAATCTCTGTAACAGGATGTGATGGTCTATCGTGTCGAAAGCGGCACTAAGATCTAACAGGACGAGTACAGAGAGAAGTCCTCTGTCTGAAGCAGTAAGTAGATAATTTGAAACTCGCACAAGGGCTGTCTCAGTGCTATGGTGGACTCTAAATCCTGACTGAAAGTCCTCAAATAAACTGTTGTTATGAAGAAAGTCACATAATTGATTAGCGACTGCTTTCTCAAGGATCTTTGAGATAAAAGGAAGGTTAGATATAGGTCTATAGTTAGCTAAGGTGCCTGAATCTAGGGTAGGCTTTTTAAGAAGTGGCTTAATTACAGCTAGTTTAAAAGACTGGGGTACATAGCCCGTCGATAAAGACATATTGATCATATCTAGTAAAGAAGTGCTAATTGAGGGAAAGACTTCCTTAAGCAGCTTGGTTGGAATCGGGTCTAAAAGACAGGTTGATGGTTTAGACGAAGATATCATATCAGATTTTAGCCAATTTCCAACCAAACTACCTCTTGACCATTCAGTACATTCACACATGGACATTAGACACAACAGCTGTTATACACAGCTGTCTAACTTTAAATGATGCAATCTGAATTTAGCATATTAACATCATCTGCAGTAAGGACCTTTTCTTATTTTAAACTAATCCCTCTCCCTCTGGTATTAACATTGAGCATACTGGTGTATGATGCCAAACTGACTCCCAGTACTTTCTCAGATTGTTGAAAAATATTGAAATATGATAAAACAATCCTAAGCAAGATTTGCAGTTTCACTTACTGTCTAATTAATCAAGGTTTTATAATAAATGACCTGCCCTCAGTGACAATTCTGATTACATCAATCATGTTTTCAATAACAACACTTTAATGCAAGGCTTTTTGATTTACAAGAAGAAAAGTGATACATGAAAACTACAAAAACTCTGACATCCTGTCTCACTAACTTATGAAATATTCATTGAATCAATGTTTCTGTCTGTTGAATGTTGGTTGTTATTCAACTAATATTTCAGCATAACGCATGTCCAGGAGTTCTTCTCATTGTTTCCAGATTCAGAACAGCAACTACACAAAAATATAAAATGTGCAAAATATAAATTTAGAAGGCAACATTTGTGTGTTAAGGGAAGAGGGCTACTGGAGGTTGCAGGGGTGAAAACACTCAGTGTAAACACTAAGCAGCACTCAGTTCAGTGTGCATGTTTGCTCTGCAAACACACTGAAAGAAAAATGTTTTTTCGTACTGCAACTGCATTAATACTGCTGCTGCCTGTGATCTAGTATCGTATCTAGATGATCAAACCAGTGTGATACTCAGAAATTTGTGTCAAGCCCCACCCACATAGTTCCCCTGCATTTCAGAAGCTATTCGCCCTCAAAAAGAGACTTTTTGGGCGATAAAATAGTGCCCCAGGTGCTAAAATGAGACCCTGTTACCTGCAAATGTTATGGGTCCCTGGGGTAAGTTATATGGAAATGCAATAGTAACTCAACTCCAACTAATACACAGATCAGCCAAAGACCACTACAGTTATCTGCCTTTAAGGAAGTTTGGGGTGTCATGAATTGGGTGGTTCCAGTCTTCATGCTCTGCCCTTGCCCCTGCTGCTTTGACAGATAAAGGCTTACACCTGGCAGAAATAAATGAACACATTGTTTTTTCGGGGGCTGATGATGGAAGTAGCTAAAGAGTGAGTCTTCTCGCTTCTTTCTCATAGTTGAGAGTTGCACATGTTCAGTATTGATGTGGAAGCTTCATGTTAATTACTAGTCAATTACTGTATAAAAAGAATAATATTTCAGAGATTGTAAACAAAGATTCAAGGTCACTGAGCCTACAAGCATACATTTGCATATCAAACACATGGTGTTTTGCACAGTAGTATGCAAGATTAGGTGCTTAGAAACAGATACACAGACACACACAAACACCCTCAATCACACACTTGACCAAATGCATAAGATCTAATTACACAGCAGCTTTTACAGAATTTTGTCATTGAGGAGCAACATACCAGGTTAATATTGGCTGGATATATTAGCAAAACGACCTTAGCGTGGATTTTGGCTCATAAATGGTAGCACCCTTATCATCATCATGTTAGTCACATAACCATTCTGTTCACACATACAAATTCTCACATTTCCCTGAAAGCTTATATTTTACTTAATGGTGAAAGGATGTTATGTTGATGATAATAATAAAAAAAGATGAGAGTATTTTGAGAAATTAGTGAAATTGCTGCATGACTGCTGTCAGTGTATGTTTGTACTGATGGATGATATTGGACTTATTGCAACAATAAGCTGGACAGGATTTGTTTTATACATGGATATGTGCTCTTGGCTTTAAGTCTCTCCGTGTCCAGAAGCCTCTCGCACCTTGCTGTGTTTCGCTAGTGCAGGAAGGCACAAAGAGAATAGAAAAGGATGGGGCACTCCTGGAGACTTGATGCTGCACATCAATGTTTGAAGCAGGTTTTCCAGCGTTAGCTGTCAAAGCTAAGTCTAAAGTGTGAAAGTTCACCAACATCACAGCAGTGCACTACAGTGAACAAAGAGACTGAGGTATGAGACTGCACTGTACTGAACCTGGGATATATCACTCAGGAGCAATATTAGCATTCCATGTTGCCGCAGTGCTATTAGCATTATTAGCATAATTACTATCTGTTGTTACTTAACCACAGGCAAAGCTCCATAATGTACATGAGTGTACATATTGTACAGCAGAGTCCACACTAAAATGTAAAAATCATGCAATGCAGATAATGAATACTGTAATACCCTAACAAAGAATCATCTCAGAACTCATCATTCTTTAGACATTGCTCGTGCAATAGCTGATCATGGTTGTGTGCACATATCAATGTGTCAGGCCCTCTGTCCTTGAGTTGCACCCTGGAACTAATTTGCAGCTGGTGAAGAGCGTACAAGCAGAGCCGCAAACACACCAATTAAACTGACATTCAGCTTTCTGCTCACTTGTCTTTCAAAACACACTAGGGCTGGTGCTCTAATACCCAATGAGAGAAAGTTCACGAGTGAAATCCCTCCATCCCTGTGAGAGCACAGGCAATAATTACTGGCCTACACTTTTGATTTATTGTTGCACTACATTCCCCTAGCATAGTTAGAAAATGCTCCTTAGGCCTGCCTGAGTGTGATGCAAAGAAGCATCATCCCATGTACACAGTATACTTTGGTAGTACAGTATATTTCTGGCTGAATAATACATCATGAATATTTAATGAATTAATTGAATTTAATTACACTCTGGTATGTGTAAAAGCACATTTCAATAAATTCAAGGGTCCTCCCATGCAAATATAACTCCATCTTCTGTGATCTGAGTATCAAATGAAACCCAAAGCAAAGAGGACATCTTGAGGCAGACAGATTGACGACATAATTGGTGTATAGAGAAGCCAAGAGATTGAAGACAAACCTGATATCCCTCTGAAATCTGTGATTGACTCACATCTTGGAATATGCGGATGGCTGAGCCACTCACAAGCTTTAAATATCAGCCAGTCAATAACATGTCGACATAATGAAATAAAACAGCTACAGAATATGTAGAAGTACAGCAATGTCATTTGAAAATATGATCCAGACTCCCTGACTCAGTCAAATTTGAGATCACTTTAAAAATCCTTTTACCGCAGATCAATCCTGAGCCATAAGGTCAGATCACATGCAGCTGAACACAAACCCAACGGAAACTCATGGCTCACTAACAGAGCTCAAATACCACAACATACAGTACTTCCAATAATGGCTTGCACTGTGCACAGCACAAAATGGCATTTATAAAATGGACCTTTGCAAAAACAAGCGGTTTATAAGAGTTAACAGGCTCTGAAAGCTCATGAATATTGTAATCATGAAAAGATTGTCACAGACAGTCTCATTATCTATAATGCATACTACTATACTGTAGTATTCCAGCAGGCTCATCTGTTTACCCTTACAGAACCATTTGAGGTAACGCTTTATATTAAGGTCCTTGTAATAAGCGTTAGTTACCAGGTAATAAGACCCTTATAAATCCTTATAAGATGCTTATTAACATTAAATATATATTAATAAGACTATATAAACGTTAATAATAATATTATAAAGATGTTCATTGTTAGATAAGATATTTATAATCACTTATAAGAAACTTGTATACAATTTATAGACAGCTTAAGAGCGTTAATAAAAGTATAAAGTATATAAGTTTCTTATAATTGTTTATAACAGCATTACAAACTCATTTATTGAGTCTTACTAGCTTACTTATTATGCCATTGTTAAGCCTCTACCAAAAACTATAAACTATAAACTTTACAGTTGCTTTTTCTAAGATTATTACATACTTTACTATGCAGTAATGAGCAAATAACTATGCACGTATTAACATTTAATTATGCTTTTTTGCAGCTAGATCTAAAGTGAGAACAGTGCGTTATTAAGGTTAATAAATCCTTTATTAGGCACTTAGTAACAGTTCTGCTTTTTGTGGCTCCCATTTGTAATGAGCACTACATGGGGGAGCAAGGTTGATAAAATGTAAATAAATCATTACATACAAATAGAATGTTTTGGTGAAAAACAAAAAACACACTTTCAGACAGCTCCTGAAAAAAAAAAAGTTTAATTTTTCAACTTTACATTATACATTTACATAATAAACATAAACATACATGCCCCTTTTTACTTCATAGTGAGTTAATGATCATGCTTCACCAAGTAAAGTCATAACATAATTATATCTTCACAAATAATTAGCTAATGATTTATTTGAACAGATTATGAGCACACTTTCAATCTGAACACATATTTACAGCTGCATTTTCTGCATCAGATTTAGAAATTCCCCCCCCAAAAAACTTAAAAATAAAAATAATAGTGAAACTAAAACAGACCGTGCTAAAACTAGAAAAATCAAAAGAAGCTCTTTTGGTTTTGGGGTCACCCCCTTGAGCCATTCCTCTCTAAGAAGAAAGTGAAGCCACAGTACAACAATTAACACTTATTGAAGGACAAAAGGCTTGAAGCTTTGCACTGATTTGAATTCTTTCAGCTCCACAATATAATTGTATTTTTAGAAGACTTCTCTTTCTTGTTGTATTTTTTTTAAATCTTGGCTCCATGTTACAGATGACAAATTGTCTGGTTTCCTTTTGTGATATCTTAAGTTTACAGAGAATAATATCAGCTTTCATTCTTTACAACAGAGCAACATCGAGAGACATTCTATGTCCTTGATTAGGTGATACTAAAATATACAGTGATGCTAGGCTTTAGTATGTTCAATGGTAGAAAAATAATGTCCAACACAGACTTTACACGTGTTTACATACTTAGACTTTACACATGTTTACATGGACTAAAAAGTCTGAGATAGACCAAAGGCAGATGATAATGAATAGGTGATATTCTTATCATACCATTACCAACACCAAATAGAAATTATCCATACTTCAGCTATGACCATCAGCATCCTTTTAACAACATGTGTCTATTGTGCAATTTTTCACCCAGCTCGTCTATTGATGACCCCTCCACCATCAGCCTGAACCTTTTCAGAGTGGCTGCCTTTAGTGCTCTCCATCCTGATTCAATCTAGATGACATCTTAATAAAGGCTTGATGACCTTTCCCTCGCAGCGTGCAATATATCATCTACACACCTGACCGTCTGGTGGAGGACACCAAACAGTGCTTTGGTCTGTAGTATTATTTGGATGCTCTACTTGATACAAATTGGATAGAAATACAGAGGACATGGCCTGTTTCCACACAAGTGCACGACTCACTCCCTCAGTGTTGTGCTTTATGGTATAAGTGTAATAACATTTAGCCTGTGAATAGGCCTTAAGATCACACAATGAAATTAACATTATTGTGTTTAGTTTTAACAATGAAACTAATGAACACATCCTGTGTAGGGGAGCACACCGAATTATAATTTATTTATTTTTTATTTATTTATTTATTCGAACAGGTTAAAAGAAAACAAAATAAAATATACAATGTGCTTTGGCAGAAAAACAATTAAAAAGACAGCTCTATAACAACATAGAAAATCATACCTTGTTCGAAAGGGTGTAGGATGAAGTTAATAAAACGTATCTAGTCCTACCCCTTTATTGTTGTGTTTATATAATTAAATCAGTCAGAGCATGTGTAGGAAAACAGAACAGAAGAAAAGAAAGAAGAAAAAAAGAAAATGTATCAGAAAAAAAGGCACATTGCACATTGTTATAAATTCATGTTTCCGTTTCTCTCTTGTATCCATTCAGAATGTGGTTTTTAAAAGTTTGTTTGAGCTTATTTAGTGATTTGCAGGTTTTAATTTCTTCGCTGCCGCTGTTCCACAGATTAACTCCTTTGACTGATATACAGTGTGTTTTTGTGTTGGTACGTACAGGTTGTTTTTTGAAGATGCATATTCCCCTGAGATTGTGTTTGTTTTCTCTTATTTGAAACAACTTTTGGATAATGCACATAAACAAAAGGTTGTCTTTTATAAAGCTAACATATTATTTCATATATAAAGGCTGCCACACATTATGAAACAAATATACTTTTTGCAACATTACTGATTAAAAAAGCAACCATGACAAAGCGTTATTGAGGGTACAACATGAAGCTGCAAACATGCAGCAGGCAGCTGTTTTTAGAGAAAAGCCCCCACTGTATATTTCCTGTTTGGCTGCAAACCGCAGGCAGACTCAGAAGTTGGTAGAGACCAAAAACAGAGCTGAAAGTCAGTAAATATACAACTGCACCATGGTCAGTCAAAGGCTGGCAATAACGGAAGCATGTTTATCGTTTGAGGATTTATTCTGAATCCTTTACTCTCTGCTTAACTTGATAACTTGATTAACGTGATATAATTATTTATGCTTGTATAAGTATTAGCCTACCATGAAGTGAATTGTCCAGGGCTGAATATGACCCCTGTCATCCATTACAATTTAAAAGAGCATTTGTGACTTATCCACAATTTCACCTCCATACCCTTACTTTTCACCATTCTATAGGTGATTCCTTGGCATTGATTATTTGCATTAGACACACATCGGTACCTCCATAAATGTCTGAAAATCAGAGGGCTTAGTTTTAGACTGGGCTTTACCAATTCTGTTCCAACACCTCTATTAAACTTCAACGTTTACATCTTAATACTCTTCTACCATGACTGCTTTCCAAGTTTGTTTTACTGTATAGCTTACCGTGTAGGTAATCGCCCATTATTGACTCCTTTCTATTCTTTTTCTTTTTTACCTGCCATACAAATGACTAAGTGAATTTTTTTCTAAATCTTATATTCTCTTAAGAGCTGCAAACATTTGTGTTGCGATTTTACAGCAGTTCAATGTTTTTTTTCTTTTAATTCAAATTGATATCATGTCATTGTTCAACATTAATTACAATTAAGATATAGAGAATCCACTACGGTGTCAGTCTTCGACATTCCTTTCAGTGATGCTGGAGAAATTTGTTTCTGTAAATCTTTTGACGTGTCTGTGTCAAACAGTGAAAGGCCTGTGGCTTTAAATGTCCCAACGAAAGGACATAAACACAACCCCAACCTTTGAAAGCAGCAAGAAACATTCGAGCTGTTGTCAAACTACTTCCTTTTCCTCTTCTCTCCACATGCAGGTTGTCTCAGTGGGCTGGCTCCTGTTTCAAGGCAGACAGCTCATCAATGTGAATGAAGTATTGGGGCAGGAACTTGTCCACGTGTGGGCAGGGAGGGGGTTAACAGCACATTTCCTGACTTACAAAGGGCTATCTGAGAATAGAATTAGATGATGTAATGTTAAGAACATGTACAGTTCTCGACAGTTCTCAAATACGTTTACATGGCCTTGCATTAACACTTATTCTCATGTTTAAGATAATCCTTTATCCTTTATTGATCCCCAGTGGGGGAATTTGGGATTTGAGTCACAACTCAAATCAAAAGGGTTTTATGTATCAATCATTCAATTCATTTGTCACTTTTAATAATATAAATACAATTACTGAAATGTCATCCCATAATGGGATGAATGGTGCCATCTGGCCCTCCAGGAAACAGCCAAGTTTTGGTGAAACCAATGACATTACAGCTCCCATCTCTCGGGCACAAATGTTTGGTATTCAAGGATTCAAGCCAAGCATGGGTTTAACAATTGAACATCACAGCTTCTGATACTGCTGAAAACAAAGATGCTTTGCAGAGGAGTTCAATATTTTCAGGACAACAGCCGGTGTTAAGTCTCACCACATTTACTTCTGTGTTTCCTCTGGTGAAGAGATGGATACAGTGTATGGTTGGTCAAGATCTAGCTGATTCTTTTCTGTGATGTTTTCTTTGACATTTATGTAAGAAAACCACAACAACAGAAAACATTTAATTGTAACAACTTTTTACATACTGTCATCAAAGATACAAGAATAAGACAGAAAAGGATGCATGTGCGCTATATTGCACCATCATAAACATCACTTTTTTTTTCTTTGATATTTCCTCTGATTTTTTGTCTGATACCTTCACTGTGAGCTGTGATTACCTTCAGCCCTGGAACTGGGGGTATTTGAAGTCTGGGCAGGACTTTAATCAGGCTACCAAAAAACCTTGATGAGTTACTGATGATGCAGGGGAGGCTTGGCAGTCTGCTTCTCTGGCTAAGTGGAGCAGGAGGAGCAACAGCTGCAGCCAACCAACTGGGAGCCAGCTGATGGAGCCTGACATATCTGAAAAGTCGGCTGTAGTGGTTTTGCAAAGTGCTGAAGTCCTGACCTTGAGCTAAAGATTTGACCCTGCTCAAATATCACCCATCATCCAGCTTGCAGAAGCTAATGTCTCTGTAATGATATAGTTAAGAGCACCAGTATGTACTGATGCTTTTCAGCATCCTAATGGATGTCTATAGATATGGCATCGAATAGCAGTAATAGTGAAATTGTCAGCGGTCTCTCTGGGTCACTCTGAAAAAGATCCCAAAATTAAGTGCCTATGCAGCACAAATGCGGCTGGCAAGCTACCATGATGAATTGGTGGACTATTTTCAGCTACGATCCCAGCAGTGAGGCTGGCTCTGTGCCACGGAAGGGTCGGCCCTACAACTTCAGATGAGGCCCTGGGGCATGAGGGACGGGCAGGGCAGTGCGCCGGGCTAGCACTGGGCCTTGGCCAGCTCTCTGAAGTGATTCCTCCAGGACAGCAGATGGAGGACTATGTGAGCTGGAGCTGCATTCCCTCAGCTCAGTCAGCCGCTCCAGAGGAATCAACCAGCTGGGCTTTGAATCATCCCAAATCATCTGGCTTCTGTCACTGCAGGTCCCACCAGTGAAATCAAAAATTGCTCCTCCAGATGGAAAGACAGACATTGCACAATATGTCCTGGTGCACTCTGTGTGACAGACTTGTGCCTAACACAAATAAAGCAGCAGAAGTAGACTGCAGATACTGAACAGTAGAGAGCTGGGTAGTGAATTTATTCTCATGGCATCAAACACACTGTAATTACTCTACTGTCAAGTGTCAGCACGGACAGCATGATTTATTTGACAGCATTTCTTCAAATATCTCGCTGCACTCACACTGGGATCAAACTGGCCTCTTTAAGTGTGCAGTTAGCCAACAGAAATAATTAATGTACATAAATGAATCCTCGGCTGCGAGAAAGAAGTGACAGTCCTGATGTTATGAATTTCCTCTTTCTGCCTCTCTCAGTAACCAGCTAGAAAAGGGCAGCATGCACTTCACACCATACCTGACATGCTGTGTATCCGTGTGTGTGTGGGTGTGATCTGGCAACTGAGGCCCCAGATTTAATGGGCACACCTGGCCCTCATTCATAATGGAAGGCAGACTTCATATTAATTAGGTGGGGGTCTCAGTGTCCAGGGTTATGTTGAACAGATGTAGAGATACAGCATTGCTGCATAATGTATGATATATCACAGTTATTTAAGACCTAAGGAGTGATCTCTTCATTGTTCAAGCAGTAAAAGGCAGCTGATTCACTAAATGAAGGATTAAAGTCTTAATGAAACAAAGAACTTTAAAAAAAAAAAAAAAAAATGGAAGACTGCCTGAACAAAAAGTCTTTGAAACCTGAAAGTACTTTGAAATGTTTTATTTTCCATTGAAACCATTTGGTGGGTGGCTGGATGAGTGTCAGCGCCGGTGCAGACTCCTGGTATCACAACTCCCTGTGTGCAAAGGTGCAAAGATCATGATTGGTACTCGGTGCAGGAAGTCATTGCTCCCTGCCAAGAAATGGTCTGGTAAATAACTGCCGTTAAAAACCACAAATGGCTGATTTTATACTTCGCTTTTTGTACAAATTAAAGAAAAGATATGACATAGCCAGGCTAGCTCTTTTACCATGTTTCCAATCTCTGTGCTGTAATAAGCAAAGCTTAGCTTCTAATGGAGGTAGCTTTATGTTGAATGTATGGTACCAGATGGGGAAATGTATCTTCTAATCTAACTATTATTAGGAATAAGAAAATGTTTCCTAAACGCTAGAAAAGAAAGATCATGCACAATAATGCTTTGGGGATGATATCAAGGCCTATGTCTGATAGAGTAAGAATGCAATGTCAGCACTTTCAACAATAGCACAAACTGCATCTGACTGTAAAAGTAAATGGTAAATGAACTGTACTTAGATAGCGCTTTTCTAGTCTTTGCAACCACTCACTGCTGCTTTTACACTACATGTCACATTCACCCATTCACACATACATTCATACACTGATGGCAGAGGCTGCTATGTAAAGTGCCCAGCTGTCAATCAGTTATCACGTTCATACCCGTTGGTTATGCCACCGGGAGCAATTTGGGGTTCAGTGTCTTGCCCAAGGACACTTCGACATGTAGCCTGAGGGAGCTGGGGATCGAACCTCTGACCTTCCGACTGAAAGACAACCGACGGGTAGAGTCGGTCGTCAGGCATCTGATAAACAAGTGTAGATATTATACTTTCTTTGGACTTATCTTTTTTCTTGATTAAACAAGTGCAATTATTCTTGTTTGGAAGCGGCCAGAACTCCAACCATGGGACTTGGTGAGTGAGCTAATATCTTTGCATCCGCTACACTACTAGCAAGTGTTTCATACAACTTGGTCTCCAAAAATCCCTAAGTTATATTTGTTTTCATTTTGGGACAAAAACCGGGAAAATTTAAAATGTTGAGTCAGAATCATTTTCCTTTACGTCATCTATGGCCCTGTGTATGTATGTTTGCAGTGGTGTCATCAATGTTCAATGCAGACAGAAGCCTTGGAGGCCATTTTTATCTTGTCTCAATGCATACTCATCCAAAGGAACTTTTGTAGGTAAGACATTTATATTTGTTTGTATTGTACTGTCTAACATTTGTAAGTTGTCCAAATTATATAAAATGTGTCTCTGCTTGTTCATTGAGAACCAATGACTGTATATATAGATGGACAACGCGTCTCCATCTGCTCCCATTGTACGAAATTTATGCCAAGATAGCCCTTGTGATAGTAGCTGCCATCTTGCGATGGTGACGTCATATGGAGCCAGAGTCTGCGCAGTAGAGATCGGCGGGTGAAGCGGCCGTAGCCACTTCCGCTAACCCAAACACACACTTAACTTTACCGAAGAAACAGCAAGGATCCTGCACGTCGGCGTGTTTAACAGCAGAATAGCTTCTCTGTGTTGGTCTGAGGTTAACGTTCACATGTATGGAAACTTCAATGACTGCAGTGATTGTTTTAGTTACGTTTCCACTCGCGGATCGTCCTCCACTCTGCTCACCCAGAACTGATTGGCAACAGGAGCCGAATTTGTCAACAGAACAGATAATAACTAGCTATAATGACAGAAACCATGTTCAAGAAAAATCGGGCGTGTATTTGATTTTATAGTTTGACCCATGTCCCGCCTGTTAACATGGAGGAGGCGGGCTTTATGACCTATACTGCAGCCAGTCAGCAGGGGGCGCCCGAAATGCTTTGGATTCACTTTTAGGGAGCTGTCATGTCGTCCTTTTTTTTCATAAAAGTGGAAATGACATGTAAAACCTGAAGGCCTTATGATTAGAATATTTGAGTGTCCTTACATTAGTACCTTAGAACCCCATTAAAAGATGAATGAACAAAACACCCCTGACCACATTGGAATTCCCTCTACAGCAAACCCATCTGAGCATCTGGGTGTGAATATGTTTTGTGTCACACTCACTGCAGCACTTGTGGAAAAATGGAAGTGTGGGAACATCACAACTTTTGTAAGATTTGTAAGAGGCTGCAGGGAGATTATAAAAGGTGTGATTACTGAGTTTTTGTGTGTTTTTGTGAAAGAAAAAAGTACATGCTTACAGCTCCACAAGAAGTGTGGCCTCAAACGGATGATAAATGTGTGAATTCTTTCCTTTGAGCATATTCTCAAGCATATTCTGTCACAGATGTAAATTCCATTGTTCAGGTAGTCATGCATTTTGCTACAAAAATACCTTTATACAGAGATACTAACTGTGCTTGAACACTGATTCTGTATGATGCATAAGGATCAAATACTCTTAGAGCATGTTAGAAGCTCGTATTCTTGCGTTTTTCAGGAAGCGTACACATAGTTATGTCAAACTGCTTGATCCAGGATTTAATGTGAATGTGAGCAGCAGGTCATCACAACACACAGATGGCAGCACAAAGATTTCACCTCAATTAAACCCCCCCCACAACTTGAGATTGTGATAAATGAAGCCATTTATACACCCAACATCACAAGATCTTTGAAATATACTGTGTGACAGCATGAACAACAACAGCATGACTCCTTCCACAGAGTCGGCCAAGTTACACCGGCATGTTTCCACAGTAGACCAGAATGGACAAACAAACACTGGCTCTAGAGCTTTGTGTTTTTTTTCTCCTCAACTTTGGCAGCCACCGTAGGTTCTTCATATGTAAAGAATCTGCCACTTTACTGCCAGATAGCACTAATCCAATACTGCTCCATTCAGAAATTTTAAGATTAAAGACCTTGGACACCAACACTGGTATTTTCTGGCTGATACTTTTGCTATTTTTGGCAGCGCTTTGCCGGTATTTACAGTTCCGTTTTCTGAATCATTATCCTTATGAAAGTAAAAAAAGTTTTAAATGGTCCCACATTCCTGGTTTGATTACAGATGAAGACAGAACACAGATAAATGGTTTAAAAACACAGTGGCCCTTACAGCTTAATACACAACTACTACTTCAAAAACATGTAAATAAACAGAACAAAATGACATAAAGAAAACGTTCTCCCTAATGTACAGCATAGGAAAAATGCTGCAAACATAAAATGCTCAACAAAATGAAGAAACATGCTGCGATTTCAGACATCAGTGCAGAAAACAGAAGAGTGACAGAGGTAAGTCAAGTGGAGAGTTGCAAATACATGTGTGGGTGGACAGTGGGTATGTGAGATTTTAGTCCTGTGTGATTCTGTTGATTGGGTTGGAAAGAAAAGTGCCTGATGAGAAATACCATTACCCAGCAGTCCCAGGGGCCTTTCATCTACCCTAACCTGTGGCTACCCACTAAAATAATTCATTGACATATAATCCTTTGGGGTCATTGGAGAATTTGATGAATTACGTCACAAAACAGGTCAAATATTTATTAAGCTGGTACTGCTCTGCAAAGAAGGTGTATATATATTGATAAACATATATATATATATACATATATATATATAATTGATAAAAAGTGTAGAGTGTTGAAAGGGCATCTTCTGTCAGACTCCTAGTCCCACACTCTGCCATACTCATAGTCAACAAACTTGAAAACACATTTACATAAGAACTTAAATATAAACTTGTTTTTTGAAAAAAACAAAAACAAATAAAAACTCAAAAACCCAATAAAATCTGAAAAAGGAATTTATTTGACCACTTATATAATCTCATTGGATGCAGTTATTGACATGTCAACTGATGCTTCCAATATAATGCACTGTAACAGGCAGCAGAAGACAATGAGTCAAAATGACTTTATGCTACTGAATTACTAATGGCCTGGGAGCTGAGCCCAGGGCATCAGTGCAAACCACTGAGCCACACTTTTGCACCTCTGGACATTTCTGATTTTGTTAATAAGCTTTTATCCATGCATGTCTTTGTATGCTGTGACCTATACACTAGCAAAGATAGTAAAGATGCACACTGCAATAAAATACAGTAGATCGTAACATAATCTTCCAAGAAGCAGATGTTTTAGGTCTTTAATGTTCCTAAAAGAAATTAAACGTATAAACTTGAATGGGGGCTGCATGGTGGTGCAGTGGTTAGCGCTGTTGCCTCACAGCTAAAAGGTCACCGGGTCAAACCCCGGTTTGGGCAAGGTGGGTCCTTCTGTGCGGAGTTTGCATGTTCTCCTCGTGACATGCTTGTAAGGTTAATTGGTGACTCTAAATTGCCCATAGGTGTGGGTGTGGGTGTGGGTGTGGGTGTGAGTGCCAAAGGTCTTGTCTGTCTCTATGTGTCGGCCCTGTGATTGACTGGCGACCAGTCCAGGGTGTACCCCGCCCTTCGCCCAATGGAAGCTGGGATAGGCTCCAGCCCCCCGCCACCCTGAACAGGATAAGCGGTATAGATAATGGTTGAATGGTTTCCACTAGAGTAGTATTAAATAAAGAGATTTATAATAAAGAGTACAAAAACTGTGATTCAGCCACATCAGCCACTGGCTCCATTGCAAGTGCTGCTATTACTTCTAGAGGGAGTCTAAATCCATGTATGATGTTGCCTCCTTGAGGGGCTCAAAAGTGGACCCAGGGTGTTCTGGTGTTGTCAGTGTTAATTGTGCTTGACAAAACCAGCCAAGGCAGAAAATGTCCGACTAAAGCCAGGTTCTGTTTCAGGATTCTGCTGATAAAAGAAAGTCCTTGTCACACATCCCCAGTGCTTGGCCTTTGATGGTCAAATTTTTGGGTCTCTGTAAATAATTTTCTAAAGAGTATGTTTTAGAGCTGCTCTATTTCATAATATAACTTTTGTTGTAATTTGACAATATATAAATTAAATTGACTTGACTTATTTATCACCCAGAGACCAGTAAATCAATGATCCTTTAACTGTTAATCCATCACAACCCACTGCTATTCTCATAAGACCACTGTAGCTTCATTACTGTTCAACAATTAACACTGCCAGGAGAGTTATTGGTACTCTGACTGCCATGATTAATGTGACTATAAAATGGGATGGGGTCCAATGAATTAAAATTTAGGTGTCAATTAATTACAAGATAGTCATTAATTAATTAAAGAATAAGGTTATAGTGTTTGATTGCTTCCTACTCACACACATCACCATGACTGACAGCGTAAATAATGAAGAAGATTATGCAGAATTCACTCTCTTGTGTTCAAAATAATACTTGAACTGTGTATTGACAGGGGAAGCTGTCTCTCCTTTTGTCTTTTTTTGTTGAAGTTGCCTGGCCTTTGCAAGACTCAGAAATCACAATAGTGCTGGATCTGTCCTTTTCTGTCCTAAATCTTGTTAAAGTCTGTCACAAATCAGTGAGCCCGGTAATTGCTATTTGTACTCTCCCGTGTCTCTTATCAAACAGTTTTCAAGCAATACACTTTTGGAGGCTCTGGACTATTGCAAGTGATTTTTTAGTAATCAGTTCTTCATAACTAACAAATGTATGGCTCCAAATAAGATCATAATTGAAAGTGATTATAGTAAAGATGGAAGAATAGCTGGTAGCAGCCCAAAGGTTAGTTGTGATTAGATGACTTAAGACAGAATCACAGCACCTCCTACACACCATTGTCCCAGTTGACACATGTAGGCCTTTGCAAATACCATTAAATTCCCTCTTGCACTGTCCATTATGCTATATTTTAGTGTTTGCTGTGTTCATTGTAGCTCAGCTATTTATTGATGAATTATTTGCAGTATTTGTCTTGCTGGTTGCTGAGGGAGTGTGATCTAATATGAAAGCAGCCAATAAAGTAAATAAATTGTCTTTTCAGCTGTCATATCTTGTCATGAGTGAGATTTTATCCTTTTCTTGGTCAGAGGGATGTGGAGGACAATTAGCCAATAAGCCTGACTCTGTTATTATAGCTTTTCACCCTGTCTCACTTCACTGGCATTGTCTATTTGTATTCTTCTGCCAAAGTACTAATCACATGGGAACAAAGCATGTGAGCGGAGCAGAAGCTGAACGATTTTGGATGAAGCACAATGCAGAGATTTTTAATTGTTGTTTTAAAAGTTTCCCCTATCTGATGTTCTAACCTGCTCTAATTTCACTCCACTACCACTCCCACTTTGAGTTTGAAGCAGCCCCCAACCAGAATATGAAAAATTGGCTGGTGCAAGGTTGGCAATGAAATTTACAACGCTCTTTAAAAGTGAAGAGAGAGTGTACTGTTCTTGCAACACAAACAGATGACAATACAATGTCATGTCAAAATACAACTTTTTTTTGCTCTCAAATTAAGCCAGGCCAAAACATTGGAAGAAAGCATTCGCACAACTCTATGCTACTTGGACAAAGGAAAGAAGGATCTCATCACAGCTGTATGACGGACCATGCTCATCCACATTTGTCTCAGAATTCAGTAAGTGCACATTTCAATATCACAAACTGGTCTGAATACAAATAATCCAAATAATGGAAATTTCATACTTGGATTATCTTGTTTAGTGCATAATGTGGAACTATATATATACTATATATATGAAATCATTTTATATGTAATGTTCATTGATCCATTCATCCAGACTGGTAACGTGTCAAACACCAATCACCACACATTAGATAAGTTTGTTTCTTGAAACATGAATCCATATCAACGGGCTCATGCCCGCATCTTCTCTTAGCTAAGGAGTTGTCTTTGTTCCTTATGAAATGTTGCTCTCTGTAGGGAACATTTAGAAACTTTTAGTGCCATTCAGGAGGACTTAAAATGGTAAGATAATATCCTTTCTGAATATGAAACCAGATCTTCAGGGGTATAATGAATGAAGTGCCACTCAAATGTGCTATGATGGTACCCTAATTTCAAAGTAACCAGCATCTAGCAGCCGTTAGCTATTTAAAGCAAATTACTGATCATTCTCACAGTTTTCATCAGTTATGTTCTGTGATAGTACGACTGCTTTGCGTTTTGCCATGCCTCTGTAGCGGGGAGCCTGCTCCCGGTATTGCTTTACAGGCCCCTGTGGAGATTGAACACCCTTTTATTCCTTCACCTCAAGTTGCAATCAGATAACTGTTTCTCAGAGCAACCATTTGAGACTTCAAAACCATGTAATCCCCCGTACTGCTCTGATGGTGCTACAATGGCAGGGGAACTGCTGAAACTCTGTGGGTCTCATTGTGAGCTTGCTTCTCATAAGGAATGCTTGTCAGGATAGCTTAGGTTTACTTAGGTAACACTCGCTATAGCAAACATTCACAAAGACTGGATGCATTTTCTAAGCTTGCACTTTTTTGTTCTGAATGATCTTTCTGTGGAAAAAGGGATTGTGTCTGTCAGCTTTTGTTTTGGCTACAGTACCTTGAAAATGATGAAAGGCCTACCTCAGTTACAACATAAATCTGCTTTTATTAAGATTTTACAAACTGCATTCAGAACCTGCTTTCCCCCAGCATTTATCATTACTTAATTTCCTGTCAGCTCTCTGCCGCTGTCATGTCCCTTTAATGACACACGGGAATTTCAGTATACATGTTCTTCTCAACCATGTTATCCTGTGTGGCCTGGATTAAAGATACAACTACTGCAGAGACGGCTAAGATCCCGAAGCAATATGTTTTTTTCTTAAGAAAAGATATGTTAACTTGTTAAAACCTGGAAGTGAAAGAAATGAAGAAGAGAAGAGAAGTGAAGAGGAGAGAAAAGGAAAGAACAGAAATGAGTAGAAAAAATAATAACCTTTAGATTGACCTTTGGAGACGGACACTGTGAAATCACAGCCATGGCATTTCAACTAAGCCAAATTATATTTAGAAATGAAATGACTAATTGCAATAGAGAGCTCCAATTCCCACCTCTCATTATTTATTTCAGCTAAATAATTACTCAGAGTAAAGAATTGATTAAAATGTATCAAGGTTTTTTTTCCTTCTCTAAGAAACAACACCCCCAACATATTCTGTTGTGTAGCATGTTATCAATCCCTGAGAGCCTCCATTGTAGGATCAAGGAGGAACAACAACTGAGACAGTTTGAATTCAGGTGTAATTTTCTTTTATGGTGAACAGTCTATTTATAAACCTAGAAAACAGACTGGCTACTTTTCAGCTTTTTGGCAGTTTAAAGTGTTGTTACTCCCCATGGGCAATCAATTTTTCATGAGAGCTTTCCGTTGCAGCCCTTAATGCTTTTAAAAGCATGGAGGGACAAAAAGCTTTCCTGCAGATTGCTTTTGTTTTTTTTCTCATTTTAAATGAAATTTAAAAGAGGAAAATATGCTGACTACTTGCAGAACAAATATTTGAAAATGATGAGTGTTAGCAGTAACACCACTGGCATACAAATTGTTGTGGAGCACTTCCTTCTATATCAGTATCTATTTCATTCTAATTTACAAAGCTGGAGCCGCATTGTCTCTTCAATGCAACACAGCACTATTGAAATTTCTGTCAACTTTGATGCTGGTGGGTCATTTTGTTTTCTTTTTTTTCTTTCTTTTACAAGGGCAACACCTGCAGTCTGCAGGGATGAGACAGCAAGGATGAGACATGCATTTTGTGCTCGTCTCCAAGGTGTCATGTTAGAAAAGAGAAGCTTTTCTGAAAGAGTTCCAATCCTAGCCTAGAAGCTTTGTGCCCTGTGCCTGCAAAGTTGACATACAGGTGCTATGTACATAGAGACAAATATGGAAATAGACAAATAATAACAGACAAAAATGCCCAACCATCTATCTTCATCATTTGGATCTTGACAAAATTAAATGTATAGCAATGGCAAACAACTATATGACCCCAATGTAATGACTACAATTTGTCTTTAAATGTGGTTGGTCAAAAAAAAATCAGTCACCTATGAATGAACACATGAATCAGAATAAAAGTAATTTATGGGTTGAAAAAGCAGGAGTTATGTCACTCCACCCACAACAGGAACTAAGCTGTGAGTATCACCTTTCAAGGTCAGTCACAACTCACATAGACGAAACTCCAAACTGTGATTACACTTTTGCAATGGAGGGAAAAAGATAAACTGAGTCAGAGACAGGGTTAAAAGATAAAAGAAAGGTGCAAGCGTGACATGTAGCCATGAAGTCCATTCTCTTCACCAGCAAGAGATGCACTCAGGCATTAAAGCTAGTATCATTCCCCTTTACTGTGGACTCAGTGTCCTGACAGGCTGGGATGTGTGTATCAAGGTGAAAAACTACGATGGCAAACTTAAACTTGAAAAAAAGGAGGGTGACTACAACTGCCCCATGTCATTATGATCTACTACTGCACAGCAGCAATGAGATCTGATAGAAATGAGCATAACGTAGGAAAAATGTGCTAATTCAGTAAGAAATTTAACATCTTGTTCTTCACCCAGCTGTTTGCATGACTTGTGGCTGAATGCAAGAACTCTAGTGTCTAATTTATCCTTTGGCTGTGTATACAATTTTGTGTGGGCTATGATTTTGTATCACTTAAAAAGGCCAGCAGCGCCATAGCTCCCTGTGATTTATATCAAGAAAACATCTTACAAAGAAAGAGTTGACAACGCAGACGGCACTGCCATGTGAGAAACCAGCATTTGATAAGAAAAGTGTAATTTAATGTAGGTGTGATGTTTAAAAATCCTACTGCAAAAATGAGTATTGTGTTGTGCTTGTGAATCATCCCTTTCAAGCATTTGAATTCAAACATGCCTATTGAAGCAGTCATATTCAGATGCTAAAACAAATCTTCCTTGATAACATAAAACAGCATGTAACCATCAGGACCATTTCAGTGAAAGGGGTCTGGCTCCAGGAAAAAGAATCACAGGTGATTAATTTTTCATGAATCTTGTCAGGCCGAGAGTGTGTATATTGCATGGGCTGTGCCTGGTAATAAAATTCATGTCAGCAGAGTCAGTTGTTATTTGAGCTCTTTGTAAAAGATATGAAAATGGTACCATGGTAATCTTTCAGAAAAGCAATACATAATGGTGAACAGATGTGTTGTAAGTATGGCATGGAATGTGGTTTCATTACAAATGCTTATATAGATCTATCATTGTATTCGCTCTCTTGTCTGTTACCTTGGTCACTGCACATTTGCTTTGAAAAGGAAGACAGCTCTGCAGCACATGTAGTTTTACAGCTTTTTGTCCCTCCATGCATTTACTGCAATCCTTATTTTCCTGCCATCCAGATGAAATTGCAGAGCTGTTTCTCTATTTAAGCTTTCACTGTAATTTCATGTGCATAGACCGGAAGGCAATCTTGCCCCGGCTCTGAGGGCAAAGATTGTTGTCTGCTGATCTAATTCGAGCCACACTACTTGCTGTATGGGAAGAGTAATGAGCACATTCTTGGCTGCTGCTGTAAGCATGCCAGAGGCAAACCTGCCCTGCATGTGTCTCTACAAGTATGAACATCGTGAACAGGAAGATCCCAAAAGTTCACCAACTCACAGAGGGATTGTGGGTATAAGGGAATATGATGAGACAAAGTTTGAGACACGTTTGAATAAAGTAAGAGGCTATAACTCGATCATTGAAGCAATATGAGATGCACTCAAGATGAGTAAAAAACTCTTACGGCACACAAATGCACATATTTATTTTATAATTTTTATGTTTAATGTTAACAATTTAACATCTACAATATTATAACTTTGAAACACATTTTTTCAAATTGTAAAACCTCCATGATATATTTCTTTCTTCAATACTGTATTGAAATATAAGCCATCATGGGACACCAAACTCACATGAGAGCCATAATGAATATCTTGTTTTAGTAGCCCTCTTTAAACATTCATGTCTCTTTAGGGCTTTGCAACATGCTGTAAACACAACAGTGACATAGTCATAGTTTACCATCCAGCTGCAAACTTTGTCGGCCGTTTGTTGCTGGGCAGAAATTGGGTTTATCACTTATAAACTAAGGAGCAGGTGGGGTGGGGGGGTTGTTGTGGATATGGTGAGCACCTATACTCAAATGCAAAAAAGCACAGCTGGCTAAACCAGGTTAACAGATGGTAATATATGAGGACTTACGAACAGCTGTCATGAGGACGATGAAGCTGGTATATGTTTGGCACAGCTCAGCCTTGGTGTTTAGACTTATAAAATACAGGCCACTGCTTTTGCCACCTAAGGGCTTCCTTCCAAAATCATCCTAATGTGGCTATTATTTCCCCATAGTTTGATTTCCCGAAGGGCAACCTGCTACACATGGTGACTTGGTCAAGAGGCAGCCTAAGGAGGTGCAATCCCTTATTCAGGATTAGCTCCAAGTCTGCTCAGAGAAGATTAGTAGAATAACTGTCATTAAACACTCCATATCCACTGGATGAATTTCCAGTGGGATCCAGTGCTTAAGGGTGCTGACCGAATCATGTGGCAGGCATGATAAACGATGACATCATTGAGCACTGTTTATCTTCTTGGGTAGTGGTATTGGTGGATAAAGCTGATGGGACCCCAAGATTTTGTGTTGATATCAGAGGTCTGAATTGTTTGGTTTTGTTTCTCTTAGTTTAGAGATGATTTCTTCATCTTTGTATTTAGAAATACTTCGCCAAATTAGGATTTGTTTTTTAACATTTTTTAAACAAACCTTTTTTTAGATGATTTTTTTGGCTTTTGTATGCCTTTATTTCAGAGAGAGGACAGTGGATAGTGGCAGAAATTGGGGAAGAGAGAGTGGGGATGACGAGGGCAGGAGTTGTACCTGGGGCCGCCACACTGAGGACTATAACCTCTGTATATGGTCGCCAATTTATCACTGAGCCAAACCAGTGCCCAAACAAACCTTCTTGACATGCATGTGCATGCATGCAGTAGATGCATTTTCCGAATAAATTGCGCTAATGAAAAAAAAAATCTCCATTTAGTATTCCTTTGTTGTTCGGAGGATATGAAAGGCAACTTTTAAATAAGAAGCAGAATGTTAACCTGACTCTCCACCTTTAAAGACCCTGAACACATTTTCCTCTGGTAGCTTCTTTCTAGGAGGGTAGTGTCACACAAACACACAAAAGTTGAACAGTTTTCCTTATTCTGTCTGTATTCTTCTAACTAAAGTGGATGTTTTTTGCCCCATTACTTAATATTGTTGGGGAAGATTTGAGTCCATGTTTTCAGAGGCTTTACAAGAATGTATACACATCTCAGAATTACAAGACAAATTCATTTTAGAAAATCGCATTTGAAAAATAAATATTAAATATTAAATGAACACAATTGACACAAATGTAATTACACAACAGTGGCAGCTTGTTCCAATATCTTCCAGATAGCAGACTATAGATTGATAGATTACCATATAAAGATTGCAGGGGTGTATACCCTCGCACATATAATAAAACCAGCCTCTACCACAGTAAGATATGATGACAGAACTGCGATCCTGTGAACGTGGGAATATGTTTTGAATGCACTGCTGGGGAGCCTGAGGTTGGATTTGACGTGCGCTGGATGTGATTGATTGTGTTGTTATTGCTAAGGACTCTCTTCCGGCTGCCTCCGGGACCCCTTTCGATCCATCCACTGTCTGTTTGTAATACTGCTCATAAATTTTACAGCCTGTGCTGGAATCTACTGGGAGCTTAAACAATTGCTTTATTGATGAATTTTGCTCATACGCGGAGGTGCACCACACAAGGCTGCCATAGGACTTTTCACCACAACGGGATGAATATTGCAGAGCTTTTTTATTTGTGTAAATATGATCCGGTCCGGGTTGGTTCTATAGGTGAGGATTACCCTTGAAAATATTGTACTGGTCTTTTTTATTTACTACTATTCTGGACCCTATAATAAAATGATGAGAGAGGTGAAATCATGGTCTGTGTCTTTTGCAAGGTCTAAGTTGTTTCATTACTTTCCCTGTGGAGAAGTAAATGTAACACTAAGATTAAACAAAGGCAGACTCAGGATTGTTATAATAAAATAACCATATATTTTTATATGACTCCGTTGGAAACATTTTATAAGGAGTAGTGCCACTAATATGTAGGTGTTGCCGTGCGTGAGAAAAAAGAGAGG
The DNA here is from genome assembly GCF_022749685.1 of Semicossyphus pulcher. NCBI lineage: Eukaryota > Metazoa > Chordata > Actinopteri > Labriformes > Labridae > Semicossyphus > Semicossyphus pulcher. The sequence continues at coordinate 27,634,629 of NW_027211704.1, read as the reverse complement.
CAAAGTTTATGGTGTGTTATACTATTTATAGGTGCAAAACGTCAGTTGGGAGGATAAAATGTTAGTGGGAGGAATATTGGTGTTCTTAGTCTTGTGCTACTGTGCTAAAAGAGAGAGAGCTAGTCAGTCTTATTGTGTCATTTAAGTGAGCATCCTTAAATGGACACCAGATCATGCCCAGTGTCAGAAACCTCTTGAAATCAACAAATTAGCAAGGCACTAGCTGGTTTTAAAGAATAAATATTAAAAGGAAAACATGTTTAATTCTTGCCAGGATCAGCTCCAGGTTCCTGGTGAGTCAACTGGGGATTGGGGAAATGGAGTAGTGAAATATTTATCAGCGCGTTGCATATTCAGCTGAGGGTCCTTTGTGCGTGCTCGTGTGATCTTTCACAACACGTTCACAAATTAAATATTTATTGCATTTAAATAAAAAGGCGAGTGCCGGGTCCCGCCGACTGGGAGTGTGCGTGTGTGTGTGTGTGTGTGTGTGTGTGTGTGTGTGTGCATGAGTGCATGGGGGGAGAAGTGAGTCTTTTGCTATCACGGACGGTTGGTGTGGAGTCCCGAGAGGAGGGGGTGTGTTGAGCCTGTCAGGATAGAGATATGAGACTCACCTCCCTATCTACTCATACACACAGACTGGAATCAGCCTGTGCTTAACCAGTGTGCTGTGGCTACTGAGGGGGCTGCAACAGACAAACAGAGCAATGTGCCTGACCTGATGCTGCCGTATGCAACTGCATACACTGTTAAATATTAAATAAATAATGGCTCCCTTTAACAAATACACCTGCATTTCATATTTTCTTTTACTTATACTGATTCTAAAATATAGTGATGAGATATAAAACCTTTATGTGTATTCATTTAAAAAGAGAAATCAGTTCTTGCTTCATCTGGATTCTCTCCATCTTTGCACGACCGTGGATTAAGGTAGTGTTCCTAATTTCTCTGTATGACTGTAAAGTGTCTTGATTTTGCTCCAGATTCAACAAGAAATTATATTTATGGTTATCTATTTATTGATCATCACAGTGCTTGTTCAGAGCAGTATGCAATTGCCAAAGATAAGTGAATTTTAAACGTAAAGTACAAAAATAAGCACACAGACACTGTTTTTATGAAGATTCCAAACAACTCAGGCTTTCAGATTGGTGTTTCTGTGTGAGCTGCAGACTGATGGCTTTGGACAGACAAATTGCTTCCCTCTATAATCTTAAAAAAAATGCATTTTCTTATCATGATCCTGTGTGGCTGATGAATTATACTTACTAAATCCTTTAGTGACACATTTTCTTCTAAGTGAAGCTCTGCCTGTTTACACTACAGTCAGTTATGAGTATTATCTCTACTACATCTGAATCAGAATCAGCTTTAATGGCCAAGTATGTACATAAACAAGGACTTTTACTCTAGTTTGACTTCCTTGTATGTGATATTTATGTAATGTCCATGTCTATATGCTGTGTACTAGGCAAACTAAAGGAATTTTCCTAAAAAGCTTTGCAATAACAATTATATCTGTCGGGTGCCTGAAGTTGATGTTTTGGGGAAGTTAATGTTGATGTAGAGGTAACTCTGTGTGGCTTGCATTAGCATTATCATTACGAGCTGCATACTTTCTCTTTCATCAGTCGTTATGTGTCGCGTTAACATTCTGACATTCTGTTGTGTCTGTCTATTCTTTGTGTAGTGGTTGAAAAAGTAGTGCATCAAAGTCATTCTAGTTTAAATTTGTAGCTAAAGATAGCGAAAGCCTATATTTTCCAAAGCTCATGTTAGCAAATTTGAACAAATGTTGGTGTGCTATAGTGGTGCAGGGTTGCCTTTTTACAGTAAAATAAGTGTCCTAGTTAGGCTTCAGAAAAATAGGGTCTTTGTAACTTGGACGCCACTACTGTCACATGACACCCAGCAACTGAGTCAAAAGTCTTTGAAATGAAGGGACATTTTCAATGTGATTATGCCATAAATGCCACAGTTATTAGTGCGCAGAAGCTATAAAATCATGCCTGTGACAACAAGCATCCACAGTACACCGTACAGAACACGTGTTTAAAAACACGATCAAAAATCCCACAGTAGCAGAGACAAACTCAGCATGTTCAGATCACGTTCTTTTAAATGTTGCAGCTGTTTTATTTGGTTTTCAAAAACACTTATTTGTGCAAGGTCTTGGCATTACCTTCAAAGCATTACAGCAAAAGTATAATAGCATGAATGTGTTTTTTCACCATTCCTGCGGTGAACTTGAAGTATGGGTCAGCATGTGCTGAGAGAAGGCCAGCTGGATACAAAAGGTTCAGGTTCTTCTTCAACAGTGGCAGCGTGAGTGGAGCCGACCCAACTGCGACAGAAACATCAAAAATGAGCCAAAGATAATTAGCATTGAAATAGTCAGCATGAGGGGATTATTTAAGTAGAAAATAACACCTCATCAACATCAACAACAGCTATCAAAACATGACGGAATGCCTCTATTGATGAGAGCAGCCCAGCAAGGTGCACAATGTAAATCACTGTATGATCCCTCCGAGGCTTAAATTGGCCTCTCTTTTCTGAGAATAAAGCATATGATTACAATTTAGCAAAAAGTGTAAACCAAAGCTCTTTTGTTCTTTTACTGATGCTGTCTCAGACAAAATTCTTGTTGACAAGGACAGCCTAGTGAGATGAAAAGGTCCTTCTGCAAGAGGAGTTTCAGAACAGCTTTGTCTTGAAAATGTAGCACCAGTTCATTAAAGGTTAATGGTGCATTGATGATAAGTTCTAGCCACCTCTTCTCTTCTGGACTTATGGTGCTCTGCTCCCATGTTGTCATATTTTGGATAGGATGGATGTTTGTGTCTTTGGAAAAGATTTGAAGGATGTGCTTGTTGCCAGTGCAGAAATCGAGTTCTTTACAGGGAAATGCCAGAAGTTTTCAGTCACAGATAGAATTTACAACTCAAGACACGTTTTCTCACCTCATCTGGCGTATCAGTATATCTTCTTCTACTGAAAGGCTAAATATAAGACACTATGATCTGTTTAAAATCCTCTGTCTCAGCTTGCTCTTGGCACAAGCACTGGGTTTCATATATTGTTTCTTACATTCTTGTAATGAGAAATATTAGTAACAGATTAGTAATATAAGGATCTTGAGAGTTAGCTTTCCCACTGTACATTAGACATACTGGGGAAGAACCTAATATATTTCATAATGCATTAACAATGATAAAAAAACAAAAAACTTGAAGAACTTTGATGGGTTTATAATGTCTGACTCATGGAAGCATTATGTTATCTGGAAGTAGTAAGGGCCACTGCACCACGTGTTTTAAAGTGGAAAGTGGTGAGAGATAGGATTTTGTAGTGCTTATATATTACCTTTTAGGAAAGTGACTGCAGTTAACACTCCTAGTCACCCACCAGTGTGATGTAACTTCTTTATAAAGGGAGAGGTTGGATTTTTTGATGTACAGTAATCTCTCTGAATACTACATGGCTTTGTTGAATACTCTTTAGTGGTTGGTCAATGACTTCATTCTACAGTTTCAAGTAATTTCTGTAAAACAGACAGCTGCTATGAATGAAGGAGCAATGCAGTGCTGATTCAATATGATTTAAGGACCACATCAAATCAAATCAATCTGCAGAAATAGGTCTGGTAAAATTATTATCAGTCCATTCATAGAAATATGTCTATGGGCCTGTTGAAACTGGCAGAAAAAGAAAAGAAAACAGCACAGAGAAAACAAGAAAGTTTAAAAGACACATAGCTGTAAAACTGAGAAATCCAAATAAAATGAAAAAGATATTCATGAAGTAAACACTTAACAGAACACAGTGAGGGCTATGCCGGTGTCTAAAGACTGGTTAATTGAAAAGAAAATATCAACAGACTTTGACAATTATGGGTAAGAAAACATCAAGTGCTGTAGTCATTCATGCAGTCCTTTTCAACTTGTCTCACTTCACCATCAACAGCTTATTTTAAGGTTTATAATTACCATAACCTGGGTGTCTAACAACCTTCACAACGTTGCTTCGTATGGGATGGATACAGTTCGACTGGTGCGAGAGTTTGAAAGGACGGTCAAGAAGATATAGGCTTATATTTCTAGCTCTGTCCACCAGTCAGTTTAGGATAGAAGTAATCTCTATTTACATATCCAACATAGATATGTAGAATCTGTAGGCAGTGACATGGAATTCCGGGACAGCAAGTGTTCCGGTTTCTTTCTGTTGTACGCTTGTAGTCTGAGTAATATTGACCAATCAGGTATCAGCAGGCAGCGGTGTATGCAGGAAAAACTGTCCGTGTGGAAAGAAAAACCAGGCGGAACGTAATGCACAGTAATGACATCCCGGCTCCCATCAGCGGATATCTGACTATGATTTAGCTATTGGATCTAAAATTCAAACTAAAATTTCCTGATGTGGTGACACAAAAGCAGTTCAGCGTTCAGATTTCCCAACTTCCACGAATGCATCAGAAATGATCCGAATCTGCATCATGATGTTGAAATTTCAGCAAAGGTAAGACTCATTAATTAAAGTAAATCGCAAGAACAAAGTGGTTTTTTTTTCTGTATACAATCAAATTCAATCAATCAAATTTTATTTGTATAGCGCCAAATCATAACCAGAGTTATTGAGAAACTTTACTAAAAGAGCAGGTCTAGACCGACTCTTTGTTATGTTATTTAAAGAGAGGCCCAACATGAATCACCATGAGTAGCACTTAGCAATATTCGGCACACTGGCGAGGAAAAACTTCAGGCAGAAACCTCGAGCAGAACCAGACTCATGTTGAACAGCCATCTGCCTCGACTGGATGGGCCGAAAAATGCAGGATGCAGGATAGAGACAGGCAAAGAGAGCAACGATATGTCCTTGTTACATCAACAACAACAGGTAATACATACTTATGGTTACAATGCAGTAATAGTGGTACACTACTGTGAAAACTAGCAAAAAATAAATTAGCGAGAGAAGCAGAGCAATGATAAAGGCTGTAGTAATCATAATTGTAACAGTTGAAGTCAACAGGTGTACTATTAGCATTAGCAGCAACGATGTTAGTAGTTGTTGCAGTCGAGCAGGTCCACAGCAACAGGTGGTCTGCAGCAACGATCCCCAGGAACCAACAAGACAAGGGAGCACAAGAACTCGCGGGAAGACAATGCATCGGTATGTAGCAGATGGGATCTGAGATTGGAACTGTATGGTAAATGGTACATGGACTGTACTTACATAGCGCTTTTCTAGTCTTTGTAACCACTCAAAGCTGCTTTTACAGCACACACATATTTTAAATACAACACTTTTAACATTTAAAAAGAAACAGCAGAATAATGTAGTTACAATTAATCAACATCATTGATTTGACAATCATTTATGATACAGCTCTATATGACTACAGAGATGTTAACAAAAACAACATCAGACTTGGCGGAGGATTATAATGTTGCTCACCATTTGCACTATGTTGTGGTGACATGATTCCACTGCATGTGACCTAGTATAGCAGGGTTGCAGTTTTAAAAAGCTGCCTGTGGTAATTCAACATAAACGGTAGTGGATCTAGGGCGGGCAGTGAAATTTGGGCACAACTACAAAAAGAACGACTCTCACCTACAACTAATTTCCCGTCATTCACTCCACAGAGCCGTTCAAAAGAATCGGATCGTTCGTGAACGTCACAACACTAATATGGCGCTATATTATAGAATGTAATCAACTTGACATGATGTGTTTTACTGGTGTAGCTGTAGTAAGATTTCTCCTTTATTACACTGCCCAGTAAACTCTGATAGGTTGACAAAATCTCCAACTGCGGGCCATGCATCAAATGAGCACACCATCAAACATAATTTATGTGCTGAAGAAATTGGAACTTTTTCAAACTATGCTAGGACATGTCTTATGTAAATATTAGCACACAAAACAACAGGTTTTAGGGAGGTCTCAGCTAGAGGTTGTGGACCAGTATTTTAAGATTTCAAGGTGATGGGTAATGGGGCCATAAAACAAAATCACTACAAAGGCATCGCACTTCTCTTCAACATATCCTCAATTGTTCTGTTATAAATATGTGTCCTGTAAATGTTATAAATAAATCAGCGTTAAGGTTGCACGCCTCTCTTCCAGGAAGATGCTGCGAGTTAAGAAGTATGGTGAGCTTTTACTTTACATATTGCGTTTGCTGCACTTAGCTTTACATTCTCTGTGTGTCAGGTGCTTTCAAGATAGGCATTCTCACCACTCTGCACTTTCATGATGCTTTTGATATTAGTTTCATTTAATTTCAGGAACTGGGAGCAAGTATGTGAAACACTGTAAATATTTTGTGTCTTCACAACAATAGGTTTGTGGGTTTACGAGGGCAAAGGTCTTATGTGTGCACCAAATGCCAGACTGAAAACTAATGGTGACAGAGCTTTTGCTGTGAAGGCTCCTAAGCTTTGAAACGACCTGCCCGAAGAGGTCAGGTCAGCTGAATTAGTGTTCTCTTTTAAGTCCCTTCTTAAGACATACTTTTATCGGCGAGCCTTTCCAAATTTTACTTGAATTTTATTTTTTTTAGGATTCATTTAAAGGAATTTTATGTCATTAGAATTCTTTTAAATGAATTGTATATATTTGTTAAATGAATTGCTATTTTAATATCTGCCTTTGATTTTATGACTGTGTCTGTTTTAATTCATGACCTGTTTGTTTTGCTTTGCTGCCTCTGTAAAGCACTTTGTAAGTTTTGAAAAGGGCTCTATAAATAAAAGTTATTATTATTAAGGATTATCAATACCATTTGAACTTGTTTAATATCGGTTGGAGAGTTAGTAAAAAAAAAAAGACATAATCTCCAAAATCTGAGATGCTGATGAAATCTGGAGTGTGTATGTGGGCTATTTAAGCTGAATAAGCTCTTAGCAGTTTCTGTTTGCAATACACCCACTGAACATCATAAAACCATCACTAAATTACTTTGATATTTAAGAGATGAGATGATTTTGAGGCAGTTCTGAGGCATCTTTTTTCAATGATTTCAAAGTGACTTTACAAACATATTTGTGGTTCTGATGTCAATATCATAGACACAACGATACCCTCGGGAAGTTTAAGTCACACTGCATTATGTCAAAATGTGTTTTAAATATGTTTGTTTAAGATCTGACTTATTTTTGATCCGGGAATGTGTATACATTTTTTGAGGAGGCTTTCTCAATGGCTTTGCCTGTTGAATGTCACTGTCTTTTACAGACAAAACCTGTAATTTCCAGTTGTGCACTGCACTTATTGGAGTTGGGGGAGTTGACCAGACATGCATTTGCCAAGTTAATCAATTACTCTTAACTCTTGAAAGCTTTGGCACAAAAAGCCAAACAATGTAACAGATGCTACCAAGTCCTTTTGTTGAATAATGATGATAATTCAGCAGCCGTTACAACACTGCTGCCTCAAAATAGTCTGAGAGGTTCCCGCTCCACTTGCTGATGGTCCCACTCTCATGGTGGCAGTTGCTAATCTCACTTAATCGTGTTTTTGTGGCTATATTGTAAAGTATTGTTTGGTCGAATATGAAGGTCACTATTTTGCACTTATTTTTGCCCTTATTTAGCTACAGATATAAACTGGTTGTGTTTGTTTCAATGCCCTGGTGTAAGCTATGCTTATCTTCCTGCTTCACTTATCATGTTGTAAAACACTGCAGCCATCACACTATTAATATATTTACACAATCTGCTATTTCAGGCTGCTATTTCAAAGTCTTACCTTGCCTTTGTAGTCTGTACTGGCAGAGCACCCTGCGACTCCAAGTGGAGACAAACATGGATGTTCTGCAGCTAAAGAAATTAAGCTTGTGGCAGACTATGGTAAATGGACTTCACTTATACGTGTATGGCCTATCTAGTCTTCAGACCTCTCAAGGCGCTGTTATACTACATGTCACATTCACCCTTTCACATGTATACACTAATCAAGTGCCATGCAAGGTAATCAGTAAATTAGTCCGGCACATTTACACACTGCAGGCTATGCCTCTGGGAGTAATTCAGGGTTTATTATCTTGCCCAAGGACACTTCGGCATGTAGACTGGTGGAGCTGGGGATTGAACTGGCAGCCTTTTAATTGGAGGGTGACCAACTCCACCTCTGAGCCACAGCCGCGCCAATGGTTTATTTTGCATAACCTTTTCTTCCCCCTTAACACTGACATTTTTAAGTATAGTATTCACTAACTTGTTGCTTATACAGGAGTACCAACACATAACAGATTGCCATTTAATAATTAAATCTGAGTCAATAATATGGAATTAACTTATAAAAGGTTTATTGAAAAAGTTTTGAAGCAGACATGTATCCACTTTGAAACAGAAGAAGCAGCAAACATTTGAAAAGTTTTAACAAATAAACCTGTGGATGGTAGAAGTGAGGCAAAACAGTAATGCTAAAGCTTTTAAACAATTAGCATTTCTGGTGTTTACCACAAAATCTGTGTCCATCTGGTATCATATTAACCTCATCTATTATATAGGCCTTGTTAAGGGTTCATGTTCCAGGCTATTCTAAGCATTTATTAATTTACTCATGTTTGCCTTTATCAATTCATTTATGTGACTAGTAGCTGTTATCTATCTTCTTTTGAAAGCGTTTGTGTAGTTATTGTTTGTCATTGTGTCTCATTTTATTCTCACTTGAAATAATTATTAAGTCATTGTTTTTTGTTTTCTGTAACTTGCATTAAGTCACTTTCATGTCTGATACCTTTGTGAATCTAAATTAAAGAAATCCCCCCATATCGCCTCACCAAGAGACATAGTTAAGTTGACTCTGAAATAATGGCAGTGGATGATTAGTTAACCCTCATCCTACCAACATGTTATACACAGAGCACTCCAAGAATAAACTACTCTAAGAAACAACCATTAAAGAAAGATGTTAGCTTATTATAATGTCATAAATTTCCTCCAGAGGAAAGAAAATTACACATTTTTGTGATTTTAGAAGAGAGAGAAAGTAATTTGTAAAACATCATTATGCAAAAATATTTATGGAAATCTGCCTCTACTGCATCTCACTATTTCCTTCAAAATGATAGTCAGAGTGCCTGTACCCCTCTGATAGTGTTTGAGACAATAAATAAGGTTCATGGTAAACTTTAACTAAAGGAAGCGTTTCACCTATTTAAAAATATGCATCCACAGAATAGGATGCTTTTTACTGGTGTCCTCGAAAACCCCAGTACATTAGTATTTTACAAAAGCACTTATAAAAGCAGAAACTCAAAATGATATAAAGTCACTTGTAACAAATGAAATGAAAAAGTCAAGAAATTTTGGAATGATAGAAAAAACAAACAAAAGAAAATGATGTACCTTTGGCGTATTCAAGTACCCCGTCGACAGGTTAATAGGTTGATGAGGGTGAATTCGTATGGAATAAGTCTTAATAAAGCTAAACTTTTCCCAAATACAGCAATTAATATTGCTACATTTTCCCTACATGGTTTTTATACAGTGCATTTGAGTGCTCTGGAGCAGTTGAACTGAGCTATTTAGGCTTAAACCTGTCTCCCAGTACTTACTAGGTTTAGGGAAAAATCACGGTTTGAAATGAAGTCAGGGGACAGTGTTGTTAGTGTTACAGTAATAAACACTAAATTCAGGTTATGGATAGAAAAAATGCCATTGAGTTTAAGTTAACCATGAAATTAACTCTTATTTTGAGAGATTTTGCTCATTATTACCAATGTTACTAGAGGTCTGTTTCACATGAACATAAAATGTATTTCATTTTAGGGGCACTGGCTGAAATGACCAATGCTGTTGTTCTCCTTTTTTCACAGGCCTCATTGTGCAATATGGATTGATTTACCTTTTTGTACTTCTTTGTAAAAAGCCGATTTAATTTTCTATTACAAGGACATCATCTGGCTTTAATTGGTTATGCAAGAGGAAACTTTGCTTCAAGAGATGAGTGAATAGTACAGATGATTTTTATTATAACAGATGATATGTGATAATTAAGTCTTGTCACTTAGTCTTTAGCGCTTAAACTCTGCAGAGCATCTTGGAATCTTGAGGCGTCTGCCCTGAGCAGCAAGATAAATACCCCGATGAATTTTAGACCCTGGTGCTGGTGATGGTGGTGTCTGACGACTGGGATATGTGAAATGATGAAAATGACAAATCTCAAAATAATGGGAGATGATGGTAAAGACATAGAAAGAATGTGTAAAAGACAGCAGAAAGATGGAATTCTCACTCAATTAACAGCCTCTGAATATGACAGCAGGAAATTCTAAACAAATGTGTGAAAAGAGTAAGTCAGATTGGTCAGATATACACTACAGGCCACATGCGAAAAAAAAGTCTTAATTTAAAGATGGAAGCACAGGTAAAAGGCTACCTGCTGGGCATTGTGCCTGTCGCATCTCTGACAATGCCAGTGGGACAGCTGCAGAGTCATCAGCCGGGGGCACCCTTCATTGATGTTTCGCTCCATTAACTCCGGAACATCTCATGGTGGTGGAGCAAAGGTAGGCACGCCTTCCCACCGCCCCCTGCAGCTGCCCCTAGGACCCTAGCCTTCCCCACTCCTGATCCTTCCTCCTCAGCCAGAGCCAGAAGCTACCCTGCTCTGCCTCCTTGGCCAGATCTTTGAGGGCCTTCTTGAGTTTAGGACCAGACACTTCCACACTCCCCATGAAGTGCAGAGTGGATGGTCTCACGAAACCTCTGCTGCCAACTTCCACTGGGTAGTTGACAGCGGACCACCCAGCTTCTCTGCATTCTGCTGTCAGCTCCATGTATTTGTTCTTCTTTTGTTCAAAGGCTACCTCCATCCCTTGCTCCTATATGACAGTGAGCTCTGCCATGATAATTTTCCGGGCTGTGGTGGACCATAGGACAATGTCTGGACATAGAGAGGTTGTAGTGACTTCAATTGGGAACTTCAGCTGTTGATTGAGGTGCATTCTCATGTTCTACTCACACCCAGGTGTGACCAAAGACCTGGCCTGCGTGTCTCCAGGACTTCAGTCAACTTCCTCAGGACTGTACCAACCCTGAGCCAGTGCTGTTTTACAGCTGGACAGGATGTGCTGCAGGCTTGTGTTTGGGGCATCGCAGAGTTGGCAGTTTTTCTCTGAGCCATACCAAAGATGGCTGGGGCTTGGAGTGTCATCGGTGGACCTGATGAGGAAACTAAGCCTAGCTTGGGGCCTTGGCTTTGGGCCACATCAGGGGAGCTGTTCCCTACCCCAAGCCAGTTCTCCCTGACTGTGTCCTGCTGACGATCTTGTGTTGCTTCAGTCTGCTGAAGGCCTTGTCAATTGCTTGCTTAGCCCTCCATTTTTGTCCAGTTCGCAACGCAGCCTTGGTGTTGTGTCCAGATGGATCTGATGAGTTTCTCAGCTCTAAAACAAGCCTCACCTTCTCCTGTCTGTAGCCCAAGTTGATTGACTTCAGTGGCAGCTAAAGTGTGATTGTTCCACACAGGCCTTCGCTGGAGAAGCTCTAAAAAGTTGTAGAAGGGAACAACTATTGGTCATTTAATTTTATTGTATCACAACTGATGACGCAGGCTGTGCCCTCGCTCAGTTACAGCTCTTTAGCATTTTCTGTCAACCACAAACTTGTCAGAAGACCATCTGTTCTTAAGCAGTGCAAACATAGTTTAGTTTAAGGTTTTTTGCCGACATTTTTTGCGGTTTTCGCGTTTGCAGGAAACATATGTAAAAAATGCTTTGTGGCTGTACTAATTAATACAACTTTCTGTTGGTTCTAACCAGTTCTGTCATCACCTACTTTAGATATCAATAGAGCCATTGTCACAGCACAGCTTCCATCAGTAACCTGTATTTTTTGTAATTTTGTCCGGCAGTGTTATTGTTAGTACAGCATTATCACAGAATAGGTAGAGCAACAAGGACAAAAGGAGTACAAACACAAGCTGCCTTACGAGAAAGTGAACAATGAGAACACTTTGACTTTGTAGCAGTTCATTTCAAAGACCAAAGGTCTCATGAGACACTTTATTTTTCTGAAATTACGTAACCTTGGAAACCAACAAGAAGCCAAGTTGTTTGGCAGCTAATTTAGGAGCTCTGAGGTTGCGCCAGAGCAGTGTTGAGAAGCTCGTTCTGGTTTTAATTAATACCAGTGGACCTTCAAAGGCCTCTGAGTGGGAAGTCATGGAAGACAGGTGCTCATTCAACCACAGAGCTTACAGAGCTCAGCGCAAACCAGCTAAATGGGTTGTTTTTTGGTACAACTGTATATGTTTTTGTGAGTATAAGGCAAAGTTGTTTGGATATGAGAAAAACACTTTTGTTGTTGGTCATTAAGCATTGTCACACCGCCCTCTGTCAAACACGTTATATTTTGATAAATGCTATAATTGAACGCAGTTATTTTTGTCATTACTGCAGAGCACAAACCATTTAGAAGTTAAAGTCTGCTGTTGGTTTTTGTGGATTCCATGTGTTTTTTTTTACTGACTAATGTGATGTTTCCAGCAAATTCCATTAGCCTTATTTATTGAGATTAATGTTATTGCGGTTGTCATTACCACTGTTACAGGCGGTAGAAAGACCAGGATTGAGGGGCAGTCAGGAAAGCAATGCTAGAATTTAATTTAAGCCTCCAGTAGGTGTTGTAAGACTGGCACTGTTAGCTTGTTAACCCTGATTTCTGACCCTGACACCCACCCTGTGTCTTCCAACATGAAAGTCAGGTTTTGAAATTTCCTCATCACTTAAATTCCAGTGGCAGCAGTAATAATTAGTCAGATTCATCCTTTGAGCCCAGCTGTGCAATATTGTTGTGGCTGATTTTGGCCTAGATCAGCCAGCTTTGATACAAGAAAATGTTTGAGAGTAGGTGAAATTAGTTTTATTTTTTGGTTTGCTTTTCTCCTTCAACAGTTGGAAACCAAAATTGTACTTCTAATTAGAATTTCTGTCACTGACTGATCAGAAGGAAGATAATTTAATTGCCACTTTGTAACAAGGCTGCCAACTGTTTCCCTCAACAGGAGTGTGATGTATTGGATTCTTGCAAGTTTCTATTTGAATTCTCGTTTTTTCAGACTTTCTTGCTGAAGTACAAATACTGAGTAGAGCAAAGATCAAGGATAAATAGCTATTCTCAGCTTACACAGCACAGTGCGGCCCAGGGGTGAACATGTGCCTTAATAGATGGGTAGTGATATACATAATATTTCACATTTGACAGCAAATCTGTTCTTAAGTTGCCGTGACAGCCACTCAAATTCATGCCAGAGAGCTATCAAATGGAATGGATTATTCCCTGTGTTCCCTGTCTACAAACCAAACTGAGCGGGCCATGACACACTTCCTCTGGCAGTGGTTTGTGGGGTGGCATGCTGCCAAGAAACAAAGGCCCAAGCTTGGTAGGGCCATGTGACGGAACAACAGGAACATCTTCATAGCCCCAGCTCAACCTTCAAATTTGTACAGGTAAAGAAAAACAGCTGTGCACAGTCATAGCCGCAGAGGATAGCAGTCTCACTCAGATATGAAAACACAGCTGCTTATTGTGTTCAGTGCTGGAGTGAATCATACCAATTAATGTCCTTATGATCCTTCCTTCCTGGCAAATGTGGATAAATGCCTCCATCGGTTCTTTCTCTGAATAGCTAACAGTTTAACTCTGACTATTAGTTCATCATCAACATCTGCAGAAAAGGCCACGTGTGATCACTCAGAGGCTCTCAGATTAATGCAACTATTTATATTGCTCACTAAGAGGTCCCTGCTCTTCCTTAGCATTCATGGAAATAAACATCCAATTCATACTATTATGTTTCTCTGTGATGTAATCATGATTCAATGTGTTCCCTCATTGACTGCGCAAGACAGTTTCATTAACATTTGAAAACACTGTGGATGTATGACAAGAGCAATATTTCAATTCAAATGATCTCAAAGTTCATTGCTTTTAAAAGACCGTACACAAGCTGAAAACAAAAACACACTATATAAATAATAAAAACATGTCCAAAATGCAAGTCAAAAACATGAAACACAAATACTTGATCATAGTTCATTCATCTGAATTACCACAAACAAGCACAGGAAACCACATTGCTGCATGTTTAAATAAGGCAGTCTCTTGGTGCCATAATAACACCTAAATTGGCACCCAAGGGCTGCCAGTGCAGGAGAGAATAGCATTACCTTTCCTCACGACCACCAGGCTTCTTGTAAACATACTCACACAAGACACATTACTGGTGATTTAACCAACTTTCCGCAATTTGTTTGTCATTCTAAGAGATGGTACCTCAAACAGAAGACACAAGTTTTTCAAAAATACAGATAACAAATGTATTTTTGTCCCCTTCCTGCAAATGTGTACTAATGGCCAAATTTTCTGCAAATGTGATAACATGTATATCTTAATATTGAAATATTCAAACATGTGAGAAGAGCACTACGCAGGGAAGAAGATGTAGATCAAACAAGTAACTATGAGAGAACAGCACTGTCCCATATACAGGAAAATCTGCTGGGTGTCCCTGTATATTCCTTGCATAATCCCATAGATGCAGACCATAATGATGTTCACTAACTTCACCTGTATCTGATATATTATTTAAAAAAACATGTGGGGGGCCACTTAGAATTTTACCAGCTCTGCATGAAGCCAGCTTTTGTAAATGTCTAACTCTAAAAACTGCTTTCCAAACTTTGTTAATATTTTCTCTCTGCTTTCAATCTTTACATTCTCTCCTCTAATTCCATTGTGAGCCTACAGCAAATTACCTTGTCGAAGGCTGCTTGGAGGTGGATAATGGCGAATGTTTTCCAGACAGTCTAATTTGTACACATTTTATCGCCCTCTTTATGCGTCCCTTACCTCACTCTATAACCTCCCAGGCTCTTTCTTTTTACCTTTTGCATTTAATAGGGATGCAGTGTTTGAACTCCATGACTGCAGGACTGCATCAGTTAAGTGGTCACAACATGATATTGAAGTTCATGTACAGGTCAGTTAGAGCTGCATTGTAACTGAATCAAAGTTGAATAGTTTAGCCTTGAGACTCAGACAGAGTCAGAACAACAGAGTACTGGCTGTGCAATATTATTGTTGGAACAAACCTTTTAAAGGAATGTGCAATGTCATGAATCTTGCTCCTCTAGGGGTGCAGGTTTAGCTTAAAGCATGTGCCCTATGCACAGAGGCTTGGTCCTTCTTAACACAACTCCTGCCCTTGGCCCTTTGCTGCATGTCATCCCCACTCTCTTTTCCTATTCTTACCCTATCTGCTGTCCATCCTGTAAAGGCCAAAATCATAATCTTAAAAAAAACATCCTGTTCTCTACACTCTCATAAAAAGGTTTAATAAACATGTAGTTTTAATAAATAAAGTTTAAACTGATTGGGATTAACTGTTGAATAATGATAGAAATGATGTATTTTTAATAGAAAGCACATGACATTCATAGTAATACTGAGGTTGTACTGTTAAAAATCATAGAACATAAGGAAAGGGCTGTCTGAGAGCAAGATGAAGCACTGAAAATATTCAAAATACATCATAGACTCAAACTTTTTTCATTGGTGTAAATATGTTTTGTTGCAAACCCCATCCACAGCTTCTCCAAGCAGGAGGCTGTACCCAGTGTAAGCTGGCTGTAAGGCATGCAAAAAGGTATAAAATGATGGTTTAACCACTTAACACAGTTTGTGGCCAAGCTGTAAATTTTGAGCTATTTTTCACGTCATTCGTTTTGTAGTGCAGTGTGCTAAAGCATGATTTATGAAGCACTGGTAAAGATCAACATTGTATGGAGAAAGGAAATAAGTGGTTCCCACATATAGGCCTAGTAATCACCATGTGATGAAAAAAGACACTGCATTTGAAATAATTAACATATTAAATATCGGGGGTATCAAATATATAAACTAATAATAAGCTTCAAAATGGCATTGCAGCCTTATCAGCTGACTAATTAATATTTACAGTAATAAAGAATTGTCTTACTCTGTGGATGCAAAGATTTTTATGTATCTTCTCTGTTCAGAACTCCTAAAAAGTCCTAGTGTATTGTGTACTTACTGAATTAAATTTGCATGACTAAGACATGTTTTAACATCTATTGTAAGCAACTGTTGGCTTAGTAGAAATGAATAAGTGTAAGATATACACCTGTGTTCCTAGTTTGTATTTAGGAGGCTAGGTTAGGTCATGCTTCTAACAAGGTGCTTTTAAGGGAATGATTGGACCTTGTTACACTAAGAGGATTTATCTAACAAAGAAAATTAAAGTTTCCACTGACTGCATAAAAGTGCAACTAAACTCTTTTTTGTTACTTACTGTCATACAATAATACAGCAGAGTTTTTTGTGTGGCTAAGACAAAGAACATTTATGAGCTTAGAAAATATGCACCTTGCTGTACTTACAGGTCATATGCTAAGCTTAGCTTCTACATTTGGTTTTTATATTTGGTGTATGAAATCTATGTAGTAACATGTCTAAAACTAGACATTTTAACAGGATCAATGTTGGAAAACTGGAGGTGTCTGAAGCCCAGCTGAGCTTTGTGCTGATTTCTAACAAGAGCATGCTTATAATGAGAGCAAGGGTTTTTTAATTATTTTTGTTTGTTGCTTTGAAGGGTTATGACTTTGACATTTAAAAAGAATAATAATAATAACCTTTATTTATCGTAAAATCCAAAATATAAGTCGCAGTCTGTATTCGGGGGAATCCTAGAGGGAAAAAGGATTTCTATAGCTATTTTTAAATAAATGTGTTATTTCAATGCTATTTTGATTTATTTATTAATTTAAAACACATTCAAAACAAAAAAATTACAGCCTACCATCTGTTTTCGCCATGTTGAGTTTTCAATCCTGCTAGCTACCGGTGCTACCGGCAGCCTACGGTAACGCTGATTGTTGTGAGGGTGGTGGCTGCAATGGTAATCATGATGGTGTATGTTCGTGACGAAGCGTTAGCAACCATCAAATTGTTTAAATATGCCGCAGTACTGTTTTGTGTTTTCCTCACTGTTTTAAGCGCGGAAAACACAAAACAGCACTGCGTCACATTGTAAACAGGAGACGTTGCAGCAGCTTGGACCCTAAAACAGTTTAATGCGGAGGTGTGACGTCACCACTAAACAACCGACAACTTTAGCTAGATTATAGCGCCATCGTCTGGGTAAAATACCGTGACACAATAACTTACCTCTCTCTGCATTTTATACTGGTATATTGGTCACACCAGTATATAGGACGCAGCCTACTTTTTAGATGAAAAAAAATTTATTAATAGACACACTGACGAAAAATATAAAAGCCTTTTAAAAAAGAATGTTTTAAGAAGAGATTTAAAAGCAGGGACAGATTTGGCCAACTGGATTTCAGCGGGTAGTCAATGATATACCTAGAGGCCTGGTCATGTAGTGATTTTAAATTTAGTGGTAAAATTTTAAAATCAATATGGACAGGAAGCCAATGCAGGGAGGCCAGGATCTGAGTTATATGATCATGTTTTCTTGAACCAGTGATAAGTCTAGGTGCAGCATTTTGGACCAACTGAAGGCGGTGACAGGAGGCCTGAGATAAACCGGTATAAAGAGCATTGCAGAAGTCCAAACGGGACAACAACAAAAAAAGATATGGCAGGTATGATTTGACAGATATGAGCATAGTAAGTTAAGAGAAGAATGCACTCTGGTAGGATTAATATTGAGCTTTCTCCTTTGTTGGCTGCATGTAGAAGTTCATTTGTCACTTTAACTAATGCTGTCTCTGTACTGTGGAGGGCTCTAAAACCAGACTGATAGTTATTAAATATGCTGTTTGTATTCATATGAGCAATCAGTTTAGACGCGATAACTTTCTCCAATATCTTAGACTGGGAAGAATATTTAGAAACCGTCCGAAAAATAGGATAATTGCTGAGGGTGAGAGGGTTAAGATTTTTTTGCACAGAGTTGCACAGTTGCATGTTTAAGATATCAAGGGAAAATACCAGAGGCCAAGGAACAGTTTATAATGGATAAGATGAAGGGACTAACAGTGGAGACTTTTAAAAGAGTTTGAAGGCAGGACAGACAGAATGCGTGTGTCCAAGACAATCAGAGACCTAATAGTCACCACCTTTTTCACAAAAAATAAAATAAAATCCTCTGCTAATTCAGGGCTAGGTTCAGTATGAGATAAGATAATCCTTTATTGATCCCCAGTGGGGAAATGCAGGACAGTTGCAAGAACCATTAACAGCAAAATCAATGACCTTAAATAATAATTATAAATTGAGGGAATTGCTGGAAATGAAATCTGAAAAATAGGCTGATCTTCCTTCTTTAATAGCAGTCTGATAACTGGCCATGTGACTTGTTAGGATGTCATGGGAGACCTGTAATCTATTAGCCTTTCTTATGTGTTCAGCTTTTCTGCATTGTCTCTTAAGGGCCCGAGTCTCCTCACTGAGCCTTGGAGAAGCCTTGTGCTTTTTTGTTCCAGTTTGAGAGCAGCAATATTGTCGAGGATAGAGAGGCAATTTGTTAAAGGAGTTTAGCAAAGTATCAGGGTACAGCACAAGGTTAAGGTTTTGGAGAAAGATTCACAAAATTGACTTGCAGAATCGTCCGTAAAAACACGTGACATAACAGAGGAACACAGGTAAGCAGTGGAAGGGGATAACTGTAAATCAAAAATAACAACTTTGTGGTCTGAAAGTGCACGAGATCCGCATTTATAAGTAGACAACCACTAGTGAGGACCAGATCCAAGGTATGGCCTTTCGAGTGTGTAGAACCTTCAACAAATTGGTTAACATTAAATGACTGTATGAGATCCAAGAAGTCACAGGAAAAAGGGTTGGAAGGGCAACATACATATTTGCTTCTCTTCCTCTTCATTGTCATTAAATTTAGGTGTATCTAAAGCCAAAATTGGAGCCATTTTAAATATTTGATCATTTCTTTAGCTTAATAAACAAAACCAGAAATATTTGTTAATGATTATAGTCCATCCATCCATGATGTAACCCTACATTTTGCATTATTTTGTCTTCTATGAACAATTACAATAAACCTTTGTAATATTGTATATTGAATATTGAATATTGCACCTTTTTAACATTTACAACAAACTGTGTTAAATATAGATTTCTCCAGCCGCCTTTGCAACACATCTGGGAGCTTATAACAATGCTGGTATCCTTTTTCTTTGTTTTTTTCCCCTTTTTTCATCTTTTTCCACTTGTTCCACCTTTGACAAGTTTACGAGAGATGTTACCCACATCTCTTGGCAACACAGACCAAAAGTGCACAAATAAAACATAAAGTGTTATTCTCGCCAGTGGATGTTGTTATACCTCCAACTTTAGAGAATTGGCAGTAACAACAATGAGAGTAGTACTGTATGCTGCCAAGCCTGAAGCTCCGAAAAACTCACAGTCTCTCAGTCAAAGCTGTGTATCTCACTGGAAAGCACTGTACCCCTTCAGGTGAATTTCATCACTTTCCTCTGGTTTTCTTCTCCTTTAACTTCTCTCATAATGCTGTGTCCTTTCAGAAGACCAAGTTCAATTGAAAGTTAAAAAAACGAAAATGTGAAAACAAGCATGAGCCTTTAATAGTGAGACACACTACTTTTTTTGTGCAAACCCACTCAGGGGGGTCAGGGGAGCCAGTAGCTACAGAGCAGCAATTCAGTGTTGTGTTATAGAGCAGCAAGCATAATGCTTCTTGGTCTCATGACCTTTTATTATGATTTTTTCTTTTACTTGTTTGCATATTTTTATAGAAACGTGCAGTGTTTGGCATATAAGGTTCAGAACTGACTGGTGGTAGTGGGTGGTGTGGCCTTTGATAGCATGGTTTGTTCAGTATAAAGTATGTCTTCAACTATTACCAAATAATAGTGTAAATATTTATGTAAAGTCTCTGCATTCATTGGATTAGTTAATTCATTCAAAATTACTTACATTACTGATATCATGTACAGCTGAGAGAATGGATAAATCTAATGTAATCATAATCATTTTATTTCATATTATCCCTACAGTCAGTTTGTTTTCACAGTATTAAGTCAGTGTTCTTTCAACAGTTCTTATTGATTCATATACAGATTTCTATTGTGTTTGGAACCTGGTGGACGTACATGCCAAAAAATGTTAATGTATGTTTATAAATAAATGTATTTTTTTATTTTATTTTTTAAAATCCTATGAACTTATGCAATACCACTGACACACATTGTGGAATTCCCAAGTAGTCCTAAGAATAAGCAATATATAACATGCCCATGCCATTTTGGCGCCCTAGGCGTATTTACAATTTGGCGCCCCCCCCCCCCCACTGCATATGGTAAAATATCATTTTTTCTGCCACACAATATAATTTTTTTATTTTGCATGACAATGTGAAACACAGTTATGTAGAAGAGACCTGATTATTAGATTTGATATTGTGATAAAGATCAATCAAGTGTGGGGACTTAGACCCCAGTAGGGGTGTCTGGGGCATTGTCTCTTTTGTCTATAAAAAGCTCTATTTTGATGCAAATGTATGCACTCTTTATTTTCATTCAAAGTAATCTTCGAAAATTTAAAAAGGTGCACCTCAACTGCTATCATTTAACATTTATTGACTAGACTTGGAAAACTGTGAAGAGAGAGCGCCAGAGTGACAGTTAATGCGAGTGAATCAGAGAGAAAGGTTGAGAGCGAAGGTGCCAATCTTGCAGTAGGCTTGAATTTAACATCAGCGCTTCATTTAAAATGTTTGAGGCTCAAGCCAGCGCCTCCCAGAATGTGGTGCCCTAGGCGACCACCATATCACCTATGCCCTGAGCCAGCCCTGTGCCCACGACACATATTCTCTTTTCTGTAAGTGAATGCCTGTATCATATCATGTATCATATTTGACACACTGGCATATTCTTTAATTGTGGTTTGATTCTGTTAGAACATTTTTGTTAGCTTTGAAATACACAGTGAGACCTCAGTGTTTAATTGTACTTGTTCCACAGGGAGGTCAAAGTTCAGATTCAGCAATACAGGAGCCATGTTGACCTACAGTGTCTTGGTCCAAGATTATTCAGAGGATCTTCTGCTCCCTGAAACTGATGATTGTACGTGCAAAAAAGTTAATTTCATCACCTTATTTACCTGTAGATGAAGCTGGATAATCTACAATGGCAGTGTATATGGTAGCCTTGTATCTCTGCTGACCTTGAACTGTAATTTTTCAAACGCAGACCCCCACTCCTACACGCCACAACCAATAAGATACCAAATGACCTTAATTAATGGCATCTCATCTCCTCTATATTTTCCATCAGTCTGCCTGAAACCCCCCTGGAGTTCTCCTCTGCCCAGATACATTAAATATTCATATCTCCATCATTTTAATATTTAAGTCAATCAAATGGATCGCACCAGATAAAACTAACAGCAATTATGTATGCAGTGATGAGGAGATTTATGTAGTGTGATGAGTGACAGTTGGTGCAACACAAGGCTGAATGTCTGCCGCTTTCCCACTTTTCTGACTATTTTTCGTTTTTTGACAACAGTGAGTCTTTCAAGGCTTCCTCTAACTTTGAAGAGAATCGCTGGCACAGCTTATGAGATTTGAAAGTAGGATATCCACTTTTAACAAAAAGTGACACAGACCCTTCACTGTGACTGACAACATAAGAATTACAAACTGTAGTGCCATTATTGTTGAGGGTAAATGGCTAAAGGAGCAGCTCTGTTTTTATTGAAATTTGGTACGTCTCACTATTGCAAGAGTTACTTGGATACAGACTAAACTTTATCAGCTTGAATAAAGGTTAATACCACTTAATTTCAACAACTATCAGAAATCCAAGCCATTTAATTTTTGTGTACTTCTTTAGCTAGAGGATGTAAGGTATCTCTATTGGTAAGAAATCTGTGCCAAATTTTGTAATGGCAATTAATTATTCAGTATAATTATAAAAATGTACATGTATGATCAGTATTAGATGTTTCCCTTGTCAACAGAGTGGACTAAACCATCTGCATCTTTAAGAGTGAAAGACCTCTGTCAGGCTGTAATAGAGTTTTAGAAACAGAAAATACAGTAATTCCCCTCACAATGTCCAAACAGTAAAGTTGTTTAAAGTTAAAACACTCCTTCTAGCGCAAATAAACAGTAATGGAAAATAACAATGGCGGAGAACCTGAATTAAGGTAACAGGAGATATTTTCATGCTTCCATGTGTCTGGCCAAAACAAGACTCAAGTTGCCCAGATATCCATAGTAATAAGAATCCCATTATAACCTTTGTAGTTGTAATAAGCATGTGCCCCTGCAAAAATACACTTTGCAAGGAGCTTCAAAAGTCATTCAAAACACGATTTCGGAAAGTTGCATCACGAACATTACTGGAAAATTTCAATGAAGTGAAAGGTGAAAATGCCAATGCACCTATAGCTGTGTGGTATTTACCATACTCAACAACCTGTGCTTTAAAGATAAACACCAAACCATCAAACACTTTTAAAAAGGCTCTGGCTCCTACTAATCAAAATGATTCTTGATTTTTTTTTTTCTCCATCGGATGCTTAAAAGACTCTCGCTTTCTGCTCTTCATAACATAAACATCTACAGATCAAGTGTCCGTTCACCACAGCAGAGGAATGGCAGGTACCCATAGGCTGGTGGTGCATTACTATGCTGCGATGGGTGTATTCACGCGTCACCAGTGGGCGCTTCTTCCTGCGCACAAAGAGAGCAGAGCCCGGGGATGCGCACTATGTGAGTCTCCGCTCAGAGGCACCGCGGTCCTCTGTGCTTCTTGGCAGCATCTTGTGGAGTGTAACACGAGGAGGTCGAGGATCGAACAACACCAAGCTGTAGCGCGTATCATCCTCTGAGAGAGAACTCACTAATTATGGAATATACTGCGAAAGAGGCTTCGGTTAGTCACATCCTTTAAGACCGAGAGGCGCACTCAGACGGAGCAGAATTAAGTGCAAAGCAGCAAATCACTGCTGGAGCAGAGAACAACATCTTCTTTGGCTTCTGAGAGGACAAGAGTTGCTGTGAGAAATGTTATCCGCTCAGTTGAGCAGGAAATAACACAGCTCACGGATACTGGAATTACAATCAAAGAAGTTTAATGAAGAGGAAAACATTTTTAATTCTAGAACAAGTAAGTATCCGATTGTATAACATCACTGCCTTGCATACACGTTATTTTCCTTTTCCTTTTTTGTCTTTTAGTTTATATAAATGGTACTCCAAAGTTTGCTACCTTACCTCGCAGAAAAAAACCTAGGGGAGCAAATACAACTCCATGTGACTCAAAATAAAATAACCTCAATTATTAGATGTCCTCCTCTAACATTTTAAAATCAGAAAAAGGGTGCACTGATAGTGTATATGCTAATAGTGGTCACACATGCATCATTCTGATAAGTGCGTTTCTAGATTGGCCTTGAATTGTTTGGATGGTCCTGTAGGGATTTCTACTGTTGTGGCTCATTTCCCTCATCTAGGACAAAGTCCATATGGTGCTGCTCTGCTCAGTCACACAGAGAAACAGCATTAAGATTAGCCACCTGAAGAAAAGCTCTCTCTGTCTCTCTGTCTCTCTGTCTCTCTCTCTCTATCTCTCTCTCTCTCAACTTGTTAAAGTCCATGTGTGTGTCTATGTGCTAATGTGGATTTGTATTTAAATGTGATACGAATTTAAGAAATACATCTGTATGCCAAACTATATATTTCTGAATCTTTTTTTTTTTCCTAAAAAAAAACTGATATGTAAAACCACAGAGGAGTGTAAAGAGAATGAATATACCAGCTAAGCTTCTTCCTTTTTTTTAATTGTTTTTTACTGGAAACAAATATATGGCTACCAGTTGTCTCGATACAAAGTATTCTTTTTCCCACCCAGATTGCATGAGGACAGACCCAACAGAGAGAAAAATGCTCAGCCTGCTCAGTCTTCAAAGTATCCTACTGTTCAGCAGGGATTGTAATCACTCTCCTCTCTATTCATGTTTATTTATAGATCCTTTGCACACATTTTGAGCAATAGCCAAATGAGAGGTGAAACGCATCTTTGAAGCCATGCAGTGAATTATTTTATCACACAGCAATATCCAGCATGGCATTGCAGGGATGAGTTTGTAGCACCATTTGCTTCGAAAACCTTTTTTTGATTGAACCAGAGTGGCAATTACATGCTACAGCCAGTTTTATTCCAGGGAGGTTGTGAAATGGAATGAATAGCACAGAAAATATGTAAAGAGCCTGTCTGAGTGTCTCCTGCTCCTCATCCTTGACCTCCAGTCATGTGTTTGTGGCTGCATCTAGAATAAGGTTCAATGGATGTGGCTGATGGTGGGGTAGAGAAATGGATCACTGCTCCCCTTTCTTTTAAGTGCACTTACTCTCCTGCCCCTGCGTTAGGCAGCAGCTGAGGGATGCAGCCGTGTTTAACGTTGACAGGAGTCACTGGGGGCGTCCGGCTGTCTTCCAGGGATTCAATGATTTTGCGCTTGAAAATACACAGCTGTATAATATCTGCAGAGCATCCTGTCCAGATGTTTATTTCTAGTGCGGTAAACAGATGTTTAATATGAAAATAAAATGGGGTTACAAGTGAGTGTTAGAGAGTGTTTTTATGTATTTAGTTTGAACACAAAATAATGTCCCTGATTTTCACATTTCACAAGCAGGCATATATTTTATATCTTGTCTCAAGCATTCCAACATGACCTTAGCCTCAGTTCTAATGCTGTGTTATTCATACATGCAGAGTGACACCTCAGTCACATGTGTGAAGTGGGTAACTAATTTAAAGCCTACAAGGCCATGCTTGAAATAGAATTGGAAAAAAAACACCTCAGGAGGGAATATGCGTACATCACTTATTTCATGAATGTTAATGCAAAGGCTGTGTAGATTAGGTTAGAAGAAGAATTACATGGAATGCCCTTTTATTTGAATCCACATTACATAATTAGCCCCGGAAGCCATTACTCACTCACATAAGATAATGCAAAGTTACAGCACAATCAATACTGAACAACTACTCCTACTTTGCTTATTATTTTCATCTCACATTTATTTTGCTGTAGCCCAAGCAAAAAAATACAGACATTAAGGTCTGCCTTTATTTGGTAATTTCTTTTATCCTCCGTGGCTCATGTGAATAGACTTGTGCAGGTCTTCAGTCAGCCAGAGTAAATTAGGAGGCATCAGTGCACAGTTGATCGTGAATTCTTCATTCACTTGCCAAAGCACAGAGCAGCTGTGTATTCAGATGGAGTCGGTCTCTGGTGGCAGATCCTGCACTCCCAGGTTCTCTTACTGAATGATTTAATGTAGGAGGCAGCAGAAAGTGATAAAGACAATAACTCATGGAAATGAACATATATATTGTTGTGAATTCATACTCACTTGTGTCTCATTTTGACAGAGTAAGGGTTTTTAATGTTTTATATCTAGATATCCCAGCTCTGTGTACCGCATGTGATCTGAATGCAGACCTTGAGCATGCACAACGCTATGATAGAATCTCTCTCCTGTCTCCCTCATTAAATTCTTTTGCAATTATGCTGGCCTCGGGGGTGGGGGGGGGGGGGGGATGGATGCCTTTAACCACCTTTCCTATCAATTATGTGCCAGACAACAGCCCCACTAAGCAAGAAGTCATCTCATTTACTCTGGAATGTGTTTAGCCAATGACTTTCATTAGGTGTAGCTTCTGTGGAGGTGAAAGTGTGATGCCTCATTACATTTGGCAAAGCATTTTTTTTTCAGATAAGTTGAGATGAAGAAAATTCCTTCTTACCTTCGTCACCATGAAGCCCAGAAGGAGTTTTATTCAGTTTTCTTCATGTCCAGAGTTTGTTTGTTCTTTTCTTTTAGATTTTGCCTCAACTGATGAGGAGCTTTACAAGGCTTGAGATTGGCGGTGCTCCTTGAAGGTCAAAAAAATGATACAATTCTTTCTTCAATTTTTAGCTGTCCTTAAATTGCTCTTGGAGCATAATGAGACACTTAAGTTGTCCACAGAGAGCCACTGAAAAGCTGCCCTCTGAGAAAGAGATTCTACAAGGCAGGCTGACACACCCTGCCTACACTATGGCTGCAAAACTGGCATAGATTGGGCCTTATAATGAGCTATCAATTCAGGAACTAATCAACAATGAAGGATATGCAAAAAAAAAGTAAAACAATGAACATGAACAAATATCAGCAGAGACACTGTGCTGTTGACTGTATAACACAAACGAGTAAAGAAGGTCTTTTGGGGGGAAATTTTCCTCTAGAATCTTAAGGTTTTGGACTAAAGGGTTGGAATGTCGAGTTTGGATCCTACAGAAAGCGGTTGGCGGTTAATACTGCACTCAAACTGAAAAATGCAGCACATATTTAATTTTGCTCCAGTAGAATCCCAAACCGTGTAATCCAATGTGATGGGTTTTTAGAGTGGCAAAACGCCCCCTAAATTTTGAAAGACACAAGGAAATCCACTTTGAATCTTTCTGTGTCTGCAATTACACCAGATGATGAACAATTACTGGCACCAAAATAGTTAAGCTTAGCCAACACTGGCTAGTGCGTTATGATCGGGTAAATAGGTTGACTTTGCCCCCTGTAGTTTCTTCTTTTAGATCAGTACTACGATGCTGCTTCAGTCTCCTCTGTACAGTATTGCTGCCGTCCTTTTGCGACAGTGGACAGCCACATTCCTACAGTTACAAGTACTTGAAACAAGTGAGTGGTTAGTATTTTGCTGTTCTGAGAGTTCCAAAGATAGCCCTGGGTTAATCCACATAACAGTGTTGCTTTGTAAGGATGAGGGGTTGGGTTGAATTCTTAATCCTGAGAGGCGTATCAGTTTCCACTTACTGTGATGTAGGTCAGAGCTTGAGCAAAGCCCCTCCTTTGCCACTGATACTACAATTACAGTCTTAAGGCTCTTTATTCTACCTCCCCATCAGAGAAGTTTAATAGCGATTTAGGTCTGTGATCACTGGTTATATGGGATATCTGTTGCAGAAATTTGTTCATGATCAGTCTTCAAGTGTAAGTGCTGCTGACATTATTACGTATGGGGTTGGGAGACATCTATAAAAATATGATTTTCTATCACAATATATAGTCATACCATAATACAATTCTACTCATTTATTTATATCATGCAAACTTTACAATGTCCTAATACAACAGTTAGTTAAGAAGTTCTTCTGTGATAAGGCACCATTTTGATTGTATGTATAGAACTTGATTGATTGGAACGATTCAGAAGGTGATGTATCCCCACTCTTATTCCCTCTTCTGGGTAAAGTGCTAATATCACTGGATGTGTTTTTCCTAAACTGCAACCATAATGTCAACACTGGCTGTTTTTTAATACAGTGTTGGGCTAGTTACTTGAAATGTGCGATTTATTACTTCTTACAACTAATTGAAAAAATAATTACATAATTTGAAGAAATTCTTACAAACATTAGCAATTAGTAATTTAACTTTTTAAGGTCAGCTCCCCCAACAACTCCAAAGCAACCATATGCACACATTTTCTGTATATATATTTAAAATGACGCTAGCCTACAGTTTGCAGTGGTCTACTATTGCATTATGAAGATTAGTATCTGAAATGTAATATCAAAATGTACTCCCTTATGGGCGGCCAGGTGGCTGTGGCTCAGTGGTAGAGTCGGTCGGCTTTCAATCGCAAGGTCGGAGGCTACATGTCGAAGTGTCCTTGAGCAAGACACTGAAACCCAAATTGCTGCCAACGGGTATGAATGTGTTAACTGATTGACATTTGGGCACTTTATGTTGCAGCCTCTGCCATCAGTGTATGAATGTGTGTTTGAATGGGTGAATGTGACATAGAGTAAAAGCAGCTTTGAGCGGTCACAAAGACTAGAAAAGCGCTATATAAGTACAGTCCATTTACCATTTATGCTACTGTCTAATGACATAGTTAGAGTCATTGTGACATCTTCACAAAGCCGGAGAAGCCATATACTGTAACTGTTTTCAGAAGTTCACAAGAGTTTTACTTCCCCCAAGTACAAAACTGATCATTATGTGTAAAATGTGTTTTGTGCCCCTTTAAAGGGATACCTTGGTAGAAAATATACAGGTTGCCAAATATCTATCCTATTACAGTCTGTGAAGAAAATAAATATAACCTTTTTGTTATTTCTGTTGATCTAAAGGAACGATGCATGTTGAAAACAAGTTTGCTTACATATTGTCGGCCACCAAATCCATTGTGAAATTGTAAAGTGGCATTTTGTGGGGTGCTAGTACAGTCTGCCAGCTCCTATTAATAGTCAAGTAGGAAGAGAGAAGCATCTTTTGAGGTCAATCATTTCCTTCCTCACTTCTCTTTAAAGCTGCAGAATTTAGCTTGTTAGGCGGGATGAGAAGCACGCACAGTAGAAGAAAACATACTCATTTAGCAGCTGTTTCTTTTTCTGTGCCACCTGAAAATCGCACTGCCAGTTTTGGTCGTCAGGTTTTTGTCAGCTGCTCTTTTCTATGCACTGCATCTCAGTTCATTTCACTTACATTTATTACGAATAAATAATAAGAAACAATATTGTAACTTAGCAGTGCTATGATCATATGTGTTGCTAGTGAATGCTTGTCTTGTTTTGATGACTATGTGATATTGTATACTTTACTTTCAGATTTAAATTCCTTCATTCAAGGAAGAGCGTTCCATTCACAAGCAATTGGATGAGAGTCGCCCTTGTGAACTAAAGATGATGTTACCATGGAAACAAATTGTTCTGCTATCAATCACTGGATGCCTTGCAGGTAAGTTTTTTTTTTAACACATATATTCGAGTCTCACTACACTTCAAGAGCTGTATTTTCAAATGCATATTCATTACAGAGGAATGTTACTTCTGCTCTTCTCTGTGATAAATGTTAAATGGTAAAAGTTATAATCAGGTTTGAGGTCATTCGTAGCATTAAGCATTGTTTAAAAAATACGGTGTCATCTGTTAGTGAGGAAGTGAAAGAATCAGAACAGTTGAAAATATCCTCAGAAAACCCTTCTTGACGAAAAAGGCCACAGTGATTAAATTGCAGCCATTATATATACAGTGTTCCAGAATGTTGTCATTCACAGCCCCCTCGAGCGGAGTCCAGCTGGGCATTTACAGTACACTCTCAGGGAGTCCGATCCTATTCCTGTTTATGGCCTGTCTCGATCATTATCAGGATCCATGCAATTAATCCAGGCCCGCATTTTAGCACAATCTACTTGCCACAGTGCCTCAATCTGCCCTTGTGTGGTCTCCTGGGATTTTAGCTGGAGAAGCAGAGACACTACCAGAATGTCAACCCTTGTTCAAATGACTTTGTATATCCCAATGAATGTTATTCAAATTGGCTCATGGGTATTTCACAGCCAGTACTCATGGGAGTGAGAGCCAAGCAGTCTCACCTTCCTTGCAGACAAGTGTTTAAACAGGGCCTTGGTTGCTATAGGAGCAATTTCTAATTTACTGTTGTGATCATATACTTGTAAACCCTCAAAAATCACTCAGGCCGAAAACACTTGTGGTGTGAAATGACATGTCTGGCTCTGTTGTATTTCACTTTACAGAAGACACCTTGTCTGTTTGTGTGGTTTTACAGGTGCTGTTAATCCAAACTGTAGTGAATGAATCAATTTTGAGACTTTCATCTCTTCCCTATTTCTAAATAACTGCCAACAGTTGTTGCAATTCCTTGCTACATCTCATTTCTTAATCTGTGACACAAAGAAATACATGTTTTTACCTTACATATTATCAATGGTTAAACCCAAGTGTGGAGCTGGTAGCCACATGCTGAAATCTGTTAGCTGCAGGATATTAATTAGGCCTACTCTGGCCGTCTGTTGGCTCCGCTTTCATTTAATACCAGATTGTGTTCCACATCCTCTCCTTTAAAGCTGCTGGCAGATGAGTACATCCTTATGGCCTCAATTAACCGGTGCATGCGTAGTATGACATAGATGTTCTAAAAATAGATCCCTCTGCTTTATTCATCAACCCTGTCACCTATGGGAAATCATTTGTTTCAAAGGAAATATGTGAAAACCTTTTATTTACATCAGTAGCCAACCATTGCCGACTTAAATCCTAAGTGATTATAATCTATCATTAAGATTTTTTTCTTGGCAGGTATATAACATTAAGTACCTTTTAGTTGTAAAAACCAGTTTATGTGAGCTCTCGTAGTAAACCCGGTAAATCTTTAAACTGCATTTAAAGCATTATATTTTTATGTCACTTGTATGGGAGTTTTGAAGCAGCTTACTAGTATCTTGGAGCAACAATACAATGAAAAACAGGCAGAAGAAGTTAATGCCTTACAAGGGCTGGGATTTATTTTTCTTAATTCAAGATAAGCAAGAATTTACACCACACATCTTCGTGATTTTCTTTGGATAAGGCAACATTGTTTCCCTCATTGTTGATTAGTTCCTGAATTGATAACCCTCAAGCGTCTGACCTTCTGCTGTAATCTTCCAGCATTTTTTCTTTATGTAAAAGACACAGAAGCAGATGATGTTTGGACTACTTAAAACGTTTTCCCCTTTGCCCAGCCTGTACAGAGGATGTCATATTTCAAGGGCCAAGATGGAGGACCGAGCCAAGTGACCTCATTTTACCAATCAACTCCCCAGACCAACAGGCTACAATCACGTGCGAGGCAGAAGGGAGTCCTCCTCCACAGTACAGGTAAATAACCACATCAAAGTTTTGTTTCCCACAGGCCTTGGCTCAAATGTTTTTTGCTCCACATCAACATCACAGGGTTGAAATCAATTGCTGCTAAATTGCTTGTGTGAATCTTTATTGCTGCTTTCACTGAAATCAAAGAAGGCACCAGTAGAATTGATTGCTGTTGATAAGGTTAAAGTAAAAAATTTTCTGGAAATAAATTCCAACTAAAAGACAAGTGCCTAGTTTAACATCCATGTCTAATTGAACAAGGCTTGTGTAATTTCAGCCTGAGCTATGATGAAGAGTTAGAATCAGTCTTTGATGAATATGCCCAAACCTCACATATGTACAAGGTTAACTTCAATAATGATAAGATTCAATCCACAGTAAGGCTAAAGCTGATAAATAATATTATGGTGCAAGGCTTTAGAAATTATTAGGAAAGAAAAGGAGATTCCAGCGACTCATTTGCACCTCAGATCCTTTGATATCTCCCTGGCTATTTCCTGGCGGTGCAGGGAGACTGCCTGAAAATGGCAGCTTGCGGTGTTTTTTGTGGTAGATTGTGTTTCGGAGCTTGGTCAGCAGCATGTAGATGCGGAGCAAGCAGGAGAGAGGCAATAACCTTGTGAGTGACATTCCGTTAACTGCTTACATTTCCTATAATGCGTCTGCACTAAAAACATGGGCCAGGCACAGCAGAGGGAAGGGGGGGATGATTGTACTTGTTTGCAACCCAAGCCATCTCAGGATGAAGACGAAACCATCACATGCATTATTTCACCCGCAACTTAAAGCATTATGTTGTTACCTGGTGTCGTCAAGGCGCTTTTCTTATTCCAATTCTGTGATGGTTTTTTACAGATAAGTAGGCAAGTAATACTACAAGAGCAGTTATGCACTGA
The DNA here is from genome assembly GCF_022749685.1 of Semicossyphus pulcher. Taxonomy (NCBI): domain Eukaryota; kingdom Metazoa; phylum Chordata; class Actinopteri; order Labriformes; family Labridae; genus Semicossyphus; species Semicossyphus pulcher. The sequence continues at coordinate 27,603,011 of NW_027211704.1, read as the reverse complement.
TTAGCACTTTAAGCAAATCATGTTATGCACATATTAAATGCATTTGAAATAAATATTTCAAATAAACACTAGGTGTAATGATAAGTAGGTGTAATGTAAGGGGTTTGACACCCACTGACATTTATGAACAACTCTGCAGTTGTCTTTAGATTAATGTTTATTCATTTAGTGTTTACGTGCCCCTTTCCCTTCCTTTTTTTATATATATCTGGCAGCATTAAAGGCCCATGGCTTTGATCCATCAACCCTGGGTCCAGTGGCATCCGATGGCAGCTGTTCTTAGCACAAAAGTTGGATAAACAGACTTATGGCTACACTCCCAGCACCAAATAACAGACAAACCAAACTTGCAATTTGCGAGTTTACATAGCAATCCCACTTCTGACCTGAGAAAGGGATCCATCCTCCTTTGCTCTTCTTAGGTTTTTAAACCCAAATGTTGGGTCCAGGATTAAGGGTGTTCCGTGCCGTTCAGGTTTAAAACCCTCTTTAAGCAAAATGTGTGATGTGTTCTATTAGACTTTATCAATTAAAATGAAAATGACTTTTGAAGCATTAGTTAGTCAACATGTCAGCATGTCTGCTTATGTTGCTCTGTGTCTACTGGATGTGGAATAAGCAATGGTTTGCTAACAAATAAACCTCATCAACTTTTCAAAACAATAGTTTGTCAGATGTTTCATTTTTAGCATGTTAGCATGTGTTGCATGTTTTTAGTGTAAATAAATCAAATAAATGAATAATAAAAGCAAATCTCAAAAATTCAGGAAACTTCTTTCATCAGTTCTTTGGTTGAAAAAAAATCAAATAATGTGATGTAGAAGAGTTAATGTTTTTTTCATGGAAACTGTAATATTTGTTTTTGTATTTTAAAACATTATTGATACAAGAACACACTAAAAGCTGAAGATATGAATAATCAGAGTTGACTTGTGAATCCAGTTTCTGCTCTTTTTTTTAAAGCTGCTTCCTTTGTACACAGAGCACTGCAGGAGTAGTGCTCTGTAGCGTGTCTCAAAATAACCCTTATGTGTTAAGGGTTTACAAGGTTTTTAACTGGAGCCAAATTATCCACAGAGGTCTCCTCCTGTCCAAAACAAATGAATACGGTGATTAAGATTGGTAAAACACTCAATCATGCAGTTTCTAGTGTTGTTCATAGGTCAGTAATTTATCTGTTTGGAATCAGTGCTATCAATTATGATTATAAAAATATAAAACCAGGTTAAAAGGAAAGAATTGAGTAAGCAAACACTGTGCTATGGATTGACATTTCTGGTAATGCTTTTAAAGACACTACATTTCTACCCTTAATTTTACTTTGAGGAAAGACTCCATTTTGCTTCATTTGTGTTGCATCAGTTTTTCTGACACTGATTGGCCTTGACTTGTTTCCCTTCGGGCAAGGAGAGGACTTTTTGTCCTGGCAATAAAAGAGAAAGCATAAATTCTTGGCAATTTATTTCACTATTGCTGTTATTAAAACCTCAAAATGTCCTGAGCTGCCTTTAAGAAGCGGTCATGCTATGACTTTCACTAGAGTCTGCAAACTATGCCTGGCATAAACCCTGCAAATGAACAGTATTTGTATAATTAGATATGCCAAACGAGAGGGTATTACACCCAGAGCTCCACTCTTAATTTCCTCAGTTACTTCAGCTGTTAGAAAAAAATCATTCATTTGGTTTAATATCCATTTAAAAGACTGGGTCACATAATATTGAATTTGTCAGTAAAGTTGATGTTAACCCTTAATTGGCAACTGGCATTGCGTATGCTCTCTTAATGTTTAAGATTTCTTGCATATGCCACTGCGATAGATTTAAGTTGGTGTCGATAAGTGTAGTTATGAATATTCATTTCATTACATACATAATATGATCAATTTCTTGCACAAATGGAATGAGCACATTACGTAGTACAACCAATACAGTACAGTACAGTTTGGAATAGTTTTGTATCACAAACATGTTGACAACTTACTAGCTCATAGGGGCAGTTTAAGTAAGTAAATTTAGTTTTGTTTGATACCATAAGACAGGGGTACTCAATTAAACTTGAATATCCCAATGAATGTTATTCAATGTTTATCAAGCAAAGGTCCAGAACATCATAATGTCGGACCTGCGTTATGATTCAGTACCATACATTTATACATTTTCAACATCTGTAAAATCAAATAAAGAAAATACAACTAGGCTAAATAGTTTTTACAACAACGCTTATAACTTTTACACAGAGCTCTCATAATTTAACAATAATAATAATGAATACTTCAATATTGGTAAGGAAATATAGTGTGTTTTTGTATGTTGGGGGTCTCCCCCAGGAAATTTTGAGTGTCAAAACCTTTATTTCCTGTATTTTTGGTTTATTTTATGCCCCAGTTGGTGATGGAAGAGTCATTATTTGTAAATGAAAACAAATAATATAATGTCTGGTACTACTGGTTGTATAATGTTGTCCATGCAGAAATCAAATGAAAGAGAGAGACAGCTTTACCTCTTCACTTAAGCTGCTATCTCTCTGCCTCCTGACAGAATTAACAAGATTTGACCATAATAGGGGGATTTACTTCATATTGTATTTTATGTTTGCCAAATTTTATTTCATGTTTTGCCAAAATGCAGTTGCATTAAACTTTGTCTCATGGTGAGTCATGGTGAATTTTAAAACAGGCAAAGACTATGAAATAAATAATATTTAAATGCACTGTACACTGATGGACTGCTGGAGAGAGCGAGAGCGAGGGGGAGAGAGAGAGAGGGCACATCCCGGTACTTATAAGAACAGAATTGCAGAAATAAGTGGAAAACTAGTCATGATGATGAAGCCTGATGTAGCTCTGTGTAACTCTCAGGTTAGACAGTGACAGTGTCAGACAATGTCCACGTTTAATAATCGCCACAGTCACGTGTGATTATTTACAACGAATGCATTGGTCTGCGAGTTTCTTGGAACCCCAAATCACTACCGCAAGACAAAAAAGCTGCGCAGGTTAAAATAGATGCGCTTGTCAAAACTGTAAATTGGTCCGGGTCCGGAGACGACGGCAGTTGGGTCAGGATCCATAACAGAATGTCTTTCTTTCCATTTAAAGAAGAAAAGCTGAGCGTCACTCATAAGACCTGTATGAAAAATAAATGTCAAATTTGATCTCAGTTAATTCCAGAGAATATCACGCTAATTAAATTACCATTAATTAAACTGTAAAGTTTTTCTTTATAAAATATACAGTATATCAATAGCAGCAAATATTCGCCCCGTGTAACTCACGCAAGTTTGACCGCCAGATCAAAATCTGCATTTAAATAACACGCGAATATCCGCCCTTCACTTCCGGAATGGAGGAGAGGAACAGGGCTTATCTCCAGGTTACCAACGGCGTCAGGAGAATCTGAATGTTGATAGGCTAGCGCTACACCACATGACACTAATTTGCAGAGGAAGTTTAATTTTTTCAACTCACCCAAATTCGCTTTGCGATCATTCGCATCATTCGCGCTGCCTGGCGTGAATTTGCATCTACTCGCATTATTGCATTCACTGTAGAGTACTGTAATTCTAATTGTATGAGGTATACAGTGTAGCGTAAATCGGTCGATTAATGATACAATAATTAATTAGTCATAGAATGCCTGCACTCTATTTTGACTATTGGAAACAGAGGCTTAGTACTTCACACATACAAAACACGTAATCAGTTCTTTATAAATGAAGAATTTATGAAGTAAACTACTAAATATACATGAGATAAATGAATACGGTGATGAGCATGAAAACGATTAATACAAGAATGAATATGATGGAAAGAAGGGCTGAAAATGAAACCTGTTAAGGGAGCACGGTGCAGCAGCTTAGATATTGGGAGGTATCTTTGCTAAAGTTCTACTCTAACCCCTAATACCCATAATACTACTACATCAACTCAATATACAATAAAGCAAAGTTAGACCTACTCTGATGAAGGAGAGGGTCAACCGCGCTGTAGGTGAGGCGTGTGGAGGCTGTCTGACCGGCATGGCCGGTAGCTTCAGGTGCCCTGGGTTTAGACCCGGGTAATCCCTGGAGCAAAAGGAGAGCTGTTGTCTTCAGTTCTTGGAACAGAGGGCTAGAACAGCTTGAAGTTTACTTGGACCTATGTCTACTCACGAGGTCTTCAGTGCTGCAAGACTTCAGCAATAAACATATCATGGTGAACACATATATAGATGTGAATGTATATGTGTGGATATGTGTGTGCATATATATATATATATATATATGTGTGAGTGTTTGTGTGTGTTTACAAACTATTAAAACAAATAAAAGAGCCACAGTGATAAATCAACATTTTCTCTGTCCTAGGTTAGCTCTGTTTGACCCCTCCCTTCTGCTCTCAGTGTGAGGGAGAGGGGGAAGTGCTGGGCACACCTTCACACACTCCTGCATGTCTTTTCAGGAGTTTGGGGTAAAAGTTCCCTATTGCTGTGTCACAGTCCTTTAATGAAGCATTTGGTTAATAATCATACACATATTATTTTACATGCAAATATATAAAACAAAGCCACAATCACCTCAGTTCATTGAAGTGTGTCCCAAAATAGTGTCCTGTCTCTGTGGAATGTTGAAACAAATGGGGGAGAGGGTTGTAAACCCCCCTCTCATTAGTATCCACTTTGATCTGGACCAGCGGTCTAGCTCTCTTCCTGCTGGGGTCAATTGACCAGGTCAGGCCTGGATCAGTCCTACCCTGATGTCACGCTACAACAGTATATCATTAGCAAAAGGGAGATTAGGCTGGAGTTATACAATATTTAGTAATGGTTTAGAAGTATTTGAAGTATATATGTTTCATTGGTTTCATGGAATTGAGTCATAATAAAAATAAACTTCTCATGTTCAATGTAATCAAGGAACCCAGAGAAACTGTGTGACTCATTTACTCGTGGTTTTTTTTTTCAATAGTTTTTGAATATTGTAGCTTTAGCACAGAGCATTTCATCTATATGTGGCTATGGTTTGACAAAATATGCTTGGTCATTGGTAGAAGTAATTGTTGGTTGGGTCTTTTAATGGGATTAATTGGCAGTTAAACAACATAATTACAAATTGAGCTGTCCATCAAAGAACAATACTAATCACTGCTCTGATGCTTAGAGGGCACACATGGGCAAATCCATCACGCAAAAAGACCCAGCAGACCAGATTGTGTTGACATTTTGAAAGATGCAGGGAACCACAAACTGTGACAAAAACCCAAATAATATCTCATTTAAGAAACTGAAAAGTACAGTGTGGTGTTATTTAACAGTAATGTGGAGATAGATAAGTTATTGAAAAGCCTTTCTGAAGTTGAAAAAAAACTGGCTATGAAAGACTTGAGTACAGCCAGCAGGTATGATGAAATGAGACTGTCAGGTTGTCTCTTGTGTTCAAGCTTCATCCTGTCTGATTTTGTTTCCCACACTGTGATGCTGCGCTCAACCTCGCCCACTCGGCGACACAGTGAATATATGAACGAGAGCCTTGACAGTTCATCAGTTGACAAATAGTCCAGTGTAGTGACACAGCACACTCCAGGGCTCAGAGCTGTTCTTTATAAATACACTTGTCATTGTGTTTACTATGAATCTGCTGTGAGACAGGATCAAGGGCACAGCAGTGATTGGAAAGGGGGAATAAAAAAGCACTCCTGCTGGTGTCTACGATCATGTTTTGTTCGGCAGATGTAGGACTTTCCCTATGTTTACAAGTCGATCTAGGATGGACATAAGTAGAACTGTGAGGGTTATAAGCTTTTTATATTTTTTGTTATGGATTCAGTCACAGCATAGAGCTATATATGAGGCATATGTAGGGCTGAATCTGGAAAGTGTTGAAATTGTTCAATTGATTGATTGATTTGTATATTGACTGTAAATGTCTGTGTGTGTGTGTGTGTGCGTGTGCGTGCGTGTGTGTAAACTAATACTTGCCCGCACACAAATACATGCAGCAAAAAACACTCACACTGACACAGGGTGGTTTTAGGAATATTTACTGGGGTTCACTTGGCTTGAAGGCCAAATGAGCATCAATTTATTAAAAGGCAGCAGCAATAACCTGCTGAACAAAATTGTACCCTGGTCAGCAGTTATATTTCCATTATCAGCTCTAAGCTGTGTGTGTATGTGTGTGTGTGTGTGTGCGTGCATGCGTGTGTGCGTGTGCGCGCAAACACTGTTGTCAGTATGGTCACCGCCGTCTCTGTGGATGTCTGGCCTCGAGGAAAGCCAGGTGAGCCAGTGCTGCACTACAATCCCCAGTCTATTTGATGAGTAGACCTCATGCAAAATTGATGTGAACTTCAAGGTCATGGGGAGTTCATTCCGAGCATGCTCAGATCAGCCCACGCCTGCTGCACAGTACAGCAAATAGGAATAGGCTCGCCTGGACTCTGTTGGACTTACTGTAAGCTGCTCTCTGCCTGATCTGGTAGATTCACTATGATTCAGTTTGGGCTTTAGGCAAACATTCAGTCCTGTGCACTGCCTGCTTTACCTCTTTTTTCTGATGCATACAAGGAAGTATGGAGGAGAAAGGTAACTTGTTTTTGAAATGAGAACAAATATTTCTATGATGAATTGTACTTATTAGCAGTAAGCTAGCAGTAAGCATAGAATGTTTATGGATTATTGTAATATGTGGCTCTTAGGGTTGAATTTCCCTAATCCAAATTAGTAAAACATTGTATTGTGGTTGTTTCCAAATCTTTTTGGCACATAAAACAAAGCAACATGAGTTGTATGGACATTTGTTGTTAGCATTGACCAAAGAGAGATTTTCCCTCTAGAAGATGTCATTTAAAATGATTTCAAAAGGGATGAAAATACAGTATTTCTAAAGAAAAATCATTAGCAAAATTAGAGAAATCTCACAAAAAACGGTTTATCATGCAGTTCATGGTTTTTAAACATGTCAGTGTCCTAAGAAGATAATGACTTGTTGCTGGTATTTGATAATAATTTTATTTTGAATGTACCTTTCAAAACCAAAGTTACTTACTTAATCTATCACTTTCATTATACAGTCCTCTAGATTGAATTTTGGGGATTGTGTTGTGTTGTTTAAATGTCTACAGAGATTTATTGTACCTGATATATTCGACTCAAGTGATCCCCACAAAGGGGTTTACAATGAATAGTCAGCTAACAAGATTAATCAGAACCACTCTCCCACAAGGAATATCTTACAAATTGTTCATACTTTTTAACTGCTTGCTATTTATGATTACTAGTGTTTTTTAAGAATTTTAAGGCAATGATAACATTAGTCCTTTTTTCTCAAATTAAATAAAGGTCAGTGCTGTAATTTCTGGTAGCAAAGTATTTCAATTCAAACAGCAGGAAAGAGGCACTCTGTTTTCACATGGTGCATTCTTCAGTAGTGTTTCCCCTTTTGTGCCTTTGGTATTAAAAACCCAGCAAGATTTATAAAAAAGTTGGTTGTGATAATGTTTTTTCACATTTCACGTCAAGTATATAGATTCACATTCTTCTTTAGTCTACCTCTCAATGATACTGATTGTGTCCATGGTGTAGACATCTTAACACCTGGACAGCTGCCTGCTCTGGGAAATACTGTATTTATACTTAAGCCCCTTTCACACATGCACTCCAGGTTGTCCACCTTCCTCTACCATTAAGTTTAGTCATGCTGGGTGGCTGCAAGTCTAACTAGCTTACCTGCTTTTTTTATTTGACCTCCTCCCTTCTGGCACATACAATAATCCCCTTGACAAATACAGAGGAGTAAAAGACAGTAGAATTCAACTTATATTATGAGTTCAAATGTAATAATTTAGCTTGTATTTTATTCAAAATATTCATCTTATGTTGCGTATGTATTTATAGAATGTTTATACTTTTAGAAACAAGCTTTATAATGGCAAGTATAGGGCATTTAAAAGGAACAATATTGTGCTAACAGTGACAAAATCATTCAGATTAAGTGACTGGCAAAGACTGTGAGATGAATAATGCAAATTACAAGATGAAAGACTGTGTCTTTGGTCGTCTGCTGTGCAGGAGACCGGGGAGAGGCTGGCTTTAAGACTTCATGAAGCATCATCTAACTGCCTAGCTGTTAGTTTCCCTGGGAAGTAAAGGATGATATTGATTTTTCCCCATCCTTGTCATTGGAGTTGTCATTTCATCATCATTTGACAAAAGGTAAAATGAAAAAACAGACTTATACATGGCTTTTCAATTGTTCTTTGTTTCTCAAATTCTATGAGGAAAGGTAATTTTCTAATTTACATTAATGATCTGAGATTAAGTCCCGTTCTCTCCATAAAGATAACACTTGAGCGTGCTTCTCCTTCAAACAGGTCACTGTCAGACCTACAGTAGAATCTAGTGAATTATACATGACATGTTTTCTTCATTCAGCTAGAACATTATTCTGTACTTTGGGTCTGTTGATGGCCATGATTAATAGCTGTTACTTTCTGAACTCAACTTGCAAAACTGAGTATCTTGTGACCTTTCCTTGAGGGAAATGGTCCGTAGACAATGCAATATAAAGGTGTCAGAAAGCAATAAGTCAGTAACACAGAAGAACAAACATGGAGTAATTAGAAAGCACTCAGAGAGTGCATTTCTCTGCCAAGGCTTTACTGTGCTTTGCATGTTATTTCAATAACACAAAATGTTGAGGTATTTTTAATCAGTGTCGAAATGTGTATAGAGATAGACGAGCATGGGAACTTTTTCCTCATTACTTCATTTTTTCTTCAAATAAGTGCAATATTTCTTCAATAAATTTGAACTGCTCTTCCTGCACCCGGCAAAAAGCAGCGTAAAGTAGAGGGCAACTGTCATTGCTAGTTTCTAACTAACGCAGGTTCACATTTAATCAGTGTCCAATTTGTGTAAGTAGAAAATTTACTTGCGCCTATCTGTGCTCCCACAGGCATGTTAGTTTAAAAATGAGGGGCATTCTTGACATTTTCTTGAGGCAGCAGAAAGCGATTGCGCCCTTGACCAACAAAAACCTTGTCCTTAAGTCAGTGGTGCTATTTTTTCCTGCAACTTAAAGGGCGGATTATTCAGATGGTAGGAAGCTCGTAGGTGGGTTCAGGATACACTTACACTCTGCTTGTTACACATACAAGGTACACTGTGGCTACTCCTCAGTTAAACATTGGTTAATTTCGTATTTGAAGTCAGTGTTTTGTTATATCAATACAGAGCCCTTGGAGACACTGACCAAGCCTAAACCTAACACCAACTAACTCTGACGCAGTTTTTTTTATGTATGCTCTTTTAATACATGCAACGTATGTTATATGTTGTTTTTTGTTACTTTTTTTACGGTGAAATATTGCACTTTTTTACTGCACTACATATTGTAAGATAGTATAGTACTGTGCGTACTGTTACTGTCATACTTCTAGTCAGCCACAGTCCTTTAGTCAAAGGACTGTGGTGATATTAAAGGAACCATGACTGAATATTAAAATGTCATGCTTATCCATTATGTGTATGTTTAGAATTGACTAAAATAGTACCACTTTGACCAGCTGTTTGTACGAGATAAAAAGCCAGATTTAAATCACTAGGATTTATTCTCTGGGTAAGGTGAATAACTGCACCAAATTTCACTGTAAACCACAAATGTCAAACTCAGGGTGGCTCTGACAGTGCCATTTCAAGGGATCACCAGAGTCAAAAGGATTCGTCCTCCTTAGATTACATTCAATAGTTGTTGAGATATTTCAGTCTGGACCAAAGTGGCAATTTCTCAGGCACACAGACTTGCCATGCATCGAATGTGTCTAAAACCAGCAAAAATGTTCTACTTCACTGTGCTGTGAAATATGTTGTCTGTTCTTACTAACATAAAAACACATTTGCATAGCACATGACTTTGATTTCTACCAAATGTCAACGAAATCTGTGGGTTTTTTTCCAGGTATTCTGCTATACATAAAACCTGTACCAGAAAAAACCTCCTTGGAGCTCCTGGGAGAAATAAAGCTGAGATGAAATGAAATTGACTTTTTTAGAGATTTGCTCTAAATTTAGACAATATTCTAAAGCTTAGCCAAACAAATGTACTAAAATAAAGTCAAACTGTTGAAAACTGGAGCTATAACTGTCCCCAATGGCAAGAAATGGTTTCTTTCTTCTGTGTTTGCTGTAAGGGAAATGTAGCTTTCATTGTTAATAATACAGAACCCTACTCTTATTACTCACCTTTTATCTTCTCAGCATGATGTGGGCAGACCAATCATATTGATTTCTGTGATAAACACACAAGTGCGCATCTCCAAGGGGATCAACGACTGATTGTGTTTGCGTTTTTCCAGATGGTCACTAAACGGAACACTCATTGATCTGGGGAATGACTACCGGCGTCACATGTCTGGGGGCAGCCTGATCATTAGCAACCTGGACAAGGACCAAGACAGTGGGGTTTACCATTGCACTGCCTTCAATACTTGGGGGTCCATCATCAGCCATAGAGCCAGTCTGCAATTTGCATGTAAGTAAGGCTTCAATTGTATAAACATTTCGGGTGATACTCTGACACAGTTAAGACATTCTGGCACCTCTTTCTATCTGCTGAATAACAATGTGACTTGTGGGTTTTGTAAACGGGACCAGGCCTTCTTTTTTATTTTCATTTAAAATCCTGATTTGTCATATACATTTTCGAGAGGGGAAATGGTTATCCAAAGAAATGTCAGATGCAACCACTAGTTAAGTCAGCTTCTGCCTGTCTCTGAACTCAATTGATTCTCATTAGTGGTTCAGGCTCTGACAGCATCCATGCTTAGTCCAAATTGACACATATGTTGCCAAGTGATATGTTAGCCCCTGTGATCCAGACTTTAAGGGAGACCAAAGTGTTTGCACCTTTGTAATCCCTAGCCACTTTTTTATAATATAAACAGCAGAATGTGAGCAAACGAGACAGTCTGTCTGCTTCTCTGCCAGCCTTCTGCTATAAAGACAAAAGGCGGGTTGGAAAGTGATGCTGTTGAGTGGGGTTCTACCTTCTAGACAGGAATTGTAGCGGCACCTTTTCTTTCTTGATCAAGACTGCTGACTATTGATCATGTCCCAAGGATAGAGAACCTTTCACTTCCTCTCAGGAGATGGACTGCAATTATCCCCATTGCCCAGTAATGAATCTCACTTGTGGGGACCGGGTAAGGAGCAGAGCTGCTGACATTTATTGTCTTGCCTAATGCACAGTGAGGAAGGTTTAGGATATCAGCATGGCTGATAGAGGTTTTTTTGTTTTCGTGTAATGAGGCCACTGCCCTAAGATAGAAGTGTCATGCGTTCTTTGCTGCCTGCTTGCCTTGAAAATCCAACTTCAACTAATATAAGCTAACATGTCCTCCCACAAGTCACATTTGCAGTAAAAATAACCAAATTAATTTGTAGAATAAAATATAAAAATATCAACGTTAATAAACAATGAGTTCATCTTTTTCACCCTGCCTTTAAAAGAAATTCTTATTTCATACAAAACAGCCCTTTTTTCATTGGTTATAACAGCATTGTTTTGATTTTTAAATTTTCGATCTGACATCGGCCTACTGTCCTTGCACCTTATAGTTTCTCTCCTGGCCCGTTCCCTTAGTTCCCTCCCCCTCAGACATCACATTAGGATAAAGACACACACAAAAGATAGCTGTTCTAGGTTATGGGAATGTTTTTGAATATAAAACATTCAAAAAGAGAACAAATATAAAACAATTATAAACTTTAAAACAACATTTTTTTTTCTGCTCTATATCCTGGTGGGCCTTGGGGGGATATTAGCAGAAAAACTAATTTGCAGTGCCCTGCCTGTCTTGTCCAGATAAAACAAAATATCAAGACTTTGAAGGAGATAATACAGTATGACAGTGTTTGTTTAAAGCTTGTTCTGACCCCTCAAGTGGTCAAAAGTAAAATGACACTGCTTTACAGTAAATCTCTTTTGTGTTTGTTTAAAGCCTGTCTGACCTACTAACTGTTCCCTACTATTCCCAATTCTCAGCAAGGACCTACTGGGTGCAGTGTTATTATAAGTGATAGAAACAATTGCAAACGCTACAGGGAATACAGATTTTTTTTTTTAAATATCAAACACGCATTCAGGCCGATGTACTGGTATGGGCAGAAATATATCTGTAGAAACTGAATTGGAATTATTTATATATATTTTTGAATTGCTCAACTTAGTAGTAAAGTAAAAATTTGAATGTGAATCACATAATCACACAGTGAAATTGACTTTATCAGTTTGAAACTGAATTTCAAAAAACTTGAAACTGAATTTAATAATCTAAAATAGAATTCAGATTATTTGAAAATTCAAATTCCACAATCAGTTTTTGCAATTCAAATTCAGTTCATGAAATTCCATTTCAGTTTGCTGAGACAAACATCCGGTTGATGCTGCCACCTGTCAGTCAGGAAGTTGGTAATCCACTGGCGGGGGGGGGTGATGCAGGATCCACAGCTCATAAATGAACTATCATTAACAAATAATAGTCCGCGGAAGCTCTGGCAGATCTCGGTAGCCACCAGTTGTTCCATTGGCAGGTCTCAGTCGCCACCAAAAGTAATAATATAACTATTACTAATGATATAACTATATGACTAACTATCATTAGCTCTGGTAGCTACCAGAAGCTCCATGTCGTGAAGGAAATGGTCAAAGACAGGGGTGCAGATTGGCTAAAGAGGAGTGCTGTGAAGCTGCACTCGATTGCTCTTCCTCATCAACCGGATGTGTCTCAGCAAAATTAATTGAATTTTAAGAACTGAATTTGAATTGTAAGAATTGAATGTGGAATTTGAATTTTCCGATAATCTGAATTCAATTTCTGATTATTACATTCAGTTTCAGGTTTATTGGATCAGTTTCAAACTGATAAATTCACTGATAAACACAATTTCAAATCATGTGATTCAAATTCAATTTTTTAATTCAACTATTCAAGTTGAGCAATTCAAATTCAAATATAAATAATTCAAATTCAGTTTCTACTGACAGATGCTTTTGCCCATATATTGGCCTCCAGAGCAGGTAAAAGAAGCTTTGCTTAAGAGTGAAACTGAACACAAGATATAACAAGGGCTGTTACACTGCGGTGTCATTGCGCAATCCAATCATCTTCGAACTGTAATGGTTGCTCTCTGAAATCTCTAGGCCAGCCATTCTTATATGGCATAGGCTGTTTCTGCTTACAAAGGAATCACTGCAGCTACAGTGAGTTTGGCCTCTAGCTCACAGAGATACAGTGTGTGGTCAGTTCACTCCAGTGGAGCCCATTATTCTTCTACTCAGAGGCCAGTGAAGAGGGAAGTGTTTCCCCTGGAGCACTGTGCCTTTCTCTCTTACCTCTTCTGTGCCATTGTGCAATATCATGGTGAAGATTCATTCCATATGCACTAAGTAATTATCAGAAGCTCTCCGATTTACCACCTGCTCTTTCAAAAAACATTCCTGTTATAATTATCAACAGCCATTATGCTGTGCTTTTCTGATCATACTGGTTATATTAATCTCCCTCCAGCACCTCGCCTCTGAATCATAAATGTATTTAGGAGACGGGCTCTGAATTTACTAAGACAGCCTGGTGAGATCACAAGGACATCGCCTCTCTCTGTATTTCAAGTCAGCCATCTCCTCCTGTGGCCTCCTCTGTGTCCTGCCGTGACTTGGCTCTGTTTGATTCCACTGCGGTCAACAGAGAGCCACTCATTAATCTTACCAACACTCTTTCCCATTTCTCTCCATAATCTTCCTCCTTCTAATTTCCCTTATCGGTCACACTGACTTTCTTTTGTTGGTGTTTCGAAGGCTTACTCTAGGCTGTTAGCCAGATAGTACAGAGCAGGCTGCGGCAGCTTCCCTCCATCAGTCTTGAAGCCAGGGGTGGTTTATCATCTCAGGTTTAGGTTTTGTCTGCCAGCTACTGCTCATTCATTTGTGAGAGACATATTGTACTGAGAGTATTGATGGGGAAGTTAATGTTTTTAAGTGCAAGATTACACCACATTTAATAATGATGTTACTTAATGCTACTGGCACAGCAAACTGTCATTTGCCATGTTTGTTCAGCCTGTTTAACAGGTTGAACGTCACCAAGTCAGGTCCATCTATTTCATTAGCACCCCAGTTGCCTTTGAAAGCATCACATGCTGTCAGGAGTTGTACCGTGGCAATCCTTGATGCCCAATGAAAGTATATGTTTCCATAACTCGTCTTTTCAAAGAAACCCTTGGAAACACATTAAAGCACATTTTTGCTGACTTATATTCAGTTTCATTGTTTTTATATGTTTTTCAGTTTTTTAAGTTGCTATCTTATTTCTAATTTCACTCTCATTTTATTTATTAGATCTTGACAACTTCAAAACTCAAACTGTGAGAAGCGCTGTAAATGTCCGTGAGGGCCAAGGTGTGGTTCTGTTATGTGGACCACCGGCACATTCTGGAGGTAGGTTTGCTTTGTCTGAGTTTGTTCCTTTTATGCCTGTCGCTCTTATATGAAAATTGTTCAAAGAAATTACTTCCATCTGCTTCACATTGCAACCTTTGATTAAGCATTACTCCCTCACCCCTTACTTTAACTGTTTTAATACAAATTCTATGTACGCATGCTCTATATAATCACCCTCCTACGGTTGTCTCTTTCAATATACTGACTATTTTTACAATGAAAGCATATTATAAAGAATATTATTAATTAAATAATTATATCATATTCTTTGGATATTTTGTAAAACACACTTGTTGGCTTTCTTGTGAGTTATATAATGTGATTGATAACAATCTCATGTAGATTATATTAAAAAACCACCAAGTAGCAGTTTTACTGGGACTGATCCTTAATAATAACTTCCTTATAACCTGTGTTAACCATGTGAAACTACAACATTTTTGTTGTAACCTATTAGTTACCTCCGTATTATCACTTTGTAAGTGGTTATATGCAGATTTTTTTTACCTTTGGCTGCCTGCTGGCTGTAGCTTTATATTGAAGCACTTCCACACATTTTAAATTGGTTCTCTAATTGTTCATCTCAGAAGCAATAAAAAAGGCTCCTTATGTGACAGGCCATAGATGGGAGATAAATACAGAAATTGTTGCGATGAACCTCTCGGAGTATTTGCAGAAATCTGTGGACACAGACTATGGCTGCTGAGCTTGTCCCACTCTTGATACAGTAGCTTGCACATTGGAACAACTAATTTTGCTCACAAGAGAACAGTTTGCAGCACATTGCATTGTGCAGCTGGTCTATGGGATAATGGGTCAGAGTACTGTGTGTGAAATACAGTTTGACAGCTTTCCTCTGACATAGGCTTATACACAGTTGGCTGCTGTAACTGTAGCGCTATTGTGTGTTCTCACATTTTCAGAAGTGAATGAAAGTAAAGCAGTGAGAGCTTGCTATGCCTTTCTTCTATACTTGCCCTTTTTTAGCCTCGTACCATCTTTCTCTCTTTTCTTCCCCCTTTTTTCTTCTTTTTCACTCTTCAATTTTAAAGCATTGATTTGATACATAACCTTGAACTCCACTGAACTTCATCCCACAAATATAAGGCATCCCTTCTGGTTTTCATTACACTTCATTGACTTTGAACTCTGCAGAAGCTTTTTTCTCCACAACCACATTCATTATCACATCACTCAGATTGTTACAGTCCGTGAGGACAGACCCAAGTTCAGACTCAGATGACAGAGAATTGCTGAAAGAAGATTTATTGCAAAGTTCAGGGGGGAATGATGATAGCAGGCGATGGCAGATGGCAGAGAAAATATGAACAGGGAGGACTCAGGATGGCAAGGACGCGGCTGGCTGGAAACAGTCCTGGGTATTGTAAGGCAGGCAAGCGAAGCAAAGCAGGAAGAACAGGCAGAAAGTGCAGGAAGTGGTGATCTTGAAATCATAAGGCGAAAGGTTAACTTAGAGCATAGGAGACATAATCTGGGGATGTGTGGAAGGATTCTGGAGTAAATGTACTGTTGATTTGATGAGTAGATGCATGGCTATTGTGCAGACAGGAGTCGGTAAGTAATCCGAAAACCGTGGTCGACCTTTTGCTCTGGTGTCGGGATTGAATGACTTGTAAGTTTGAAACGGTGTGCTTTGGACTTTAAGGTAGTGTTCTCTCGCTAGCGACGTGGGAACCCTGCTGTATTCCAAAAGCATGGAACTCAATTCACCAATGTCTCAATAAAAAGAATCTTTCTTCGGTTTCTACGGTGGCCGACAAGGGCCCGAACAGTTGCCATGAGGAGAAAAAGGCTGCAAATTCAGAAACAATGACAATTTAAAAACACATGCAAAAGTCCAAAACAAATGCAACAATGGAAACGCGCTGCAAATGAAAAAAAATATGTGGCAAAAGGTTGAAACAAATACATTTACATCAAACACACTGCAAATACAGAAACGATGTGAATCCAGTCAACCCAACATAAGTGCTCCAAGCCCGACATTGAGTCATCTAAAAGTACCACTAACTGCACGGCTAACTATCAGTCGCTAACAGAAGTTACACTCTGAAGTGGTTACTATGCAAAACTATCCGTCAATCGGGAGCCATTTCTCAACAAAAGTTGTATAATTTCTTTGCTCATGTTATAAAGTTGTGTTTTTGCACGGCAGTTAGGCTACATGACTAACAGAGACTATTCGCTCCAGTGGTGGACCAAAGACTGATAATAAATAAATACATTTATCAATGCATTTATCTGGTAAATTTTCCTTTTTTTATTGCAATAAATATCAAAGAACAAAAAGTCATTGCAATGTTAGTTTTTTCCAAAATTGTGCAGCCCTTTTTCACGCTTTCAAGAGTACATTTATGGAGTAAATGTACTGTTAAGTGTTGAGTAGATTCATGGTAGGTGTGCAGACAAGTTAGTAAAGTAAATAAAGTAATAAAGTGAGTAAGTAAAGTTTTGTCATTCGGGGCACATTCAATCTGAGAACTGTGGTAAACTATTTGCTCCGGTGTCGGGATTGAAGGAAATGCAATTTTTACGCAGGGTGTTTTGAGGTATGTTTACTCTTGACTGGTGGGCATATCAGAGATTTTAGCCAGTCGTCAGCAATTTGGGAATAAACCCTGCCTTATTTAAAAGGCATGGAACTCAAACCACCAGTGGCTCAATCTAAGTAATCTTTTTGTCAGGGCTGAACAAATCAAAAGCAAACTCTATTTTGTGACTTTTATGCTCAATCATAGGAATTAGTTAATCTTAAGGGCTACATCAAAAGTCATTACTTCTGTTGCATAAAAGCCTTGACTAACCACCCCTCACATAGTTCAAAAGCAGGTTAGGCTCTGGCTTTCATGCTCATGCTTGCCTAATAAGAAGGAGCTTTGTATCTACATCACTGCACTCGGCTTAGATACTCAGTACCATCCAAAGCAAGGAGGCTTGTGGGTGGGTAGGCATGAGGGTCATTGGATACGCCTTTTTTCTCAAAGCCCCTCACCTCTGAAATGTTTGATTGCACAGAACATCGCCTCGCTCTTTCAAATCTGTGCAGTGAGCGCTTCTCAAAATGACGCAGTAATTCACAATGGCATGCCTCCCCTTTTTATGGTAGAGTTACTGCTTGTGATGGGATATCACAACATATTCTTACAACCATACATCAATCCATCCACCCACTAATCCAGTCGTCCATTCGTTCATGCCTCTCAAGATCCAAATATGTCATCAAGGGACCTAGGGAATGGAGGCCATGTGTCAAGGGAGGGCCACTGATGCACTGTAATCCATTTTGTTTCGCTCCCTTTCCTTAGGTCTCATTTCTTCTGCACTGATAGCTTTTACATTTGCACTGGTATCTCTCACAAAGGAAACAGAGATAAGGGAAGGATGAGGTGATATGCTAACATTTTTAGGGCACTGTGGGTAATGTTTTTTTGGGTTCAGCTGTCCCAGCCATAGAGGTTGGTATTCCTAATACTGTATGTCTGAAATCATTCATGCTCAGAACTAGGTATGACAGTGGAACATTGCTGCTTTAAGATGAATTGTTACCCTGTCTATTCCAGAGTTGACATTTGCCTGGATCTTCAACGTGTACCCATATTTCGTCCAACAAGACAGTCGTAGATTCATCTCTCAAGAGACCGGGAGTTTATACATCGCAAAAGTGGAGCCCTCAGATGTTGGCAACTATACTTGTGTTGTTAACAACACTGTCACAAGGGAGAAGGTCCACAGCTCTCCTACACCACTGGTTCTCAGAAGTGATGGTAAATACTCAACTTTTACTCCACTACTTTATCCTTCTGTCCAGACATTTTTTGTCAGAAGTTATTTTTTTGTATAAATTCAACAGCAATTAATGCTGTATACTGCCGTAACTTCATTCATCACTCTTCATTTAGTTAAATATTAGACTGTTATTGAAAATAATCCTTGTCAGTTGCATCTTTAAAAAGCTTAATAATAATTGTATATTATTTCAGCATAGGTTAAAATCAGTCAGTCAGAAAATAGTCATGGCCTAAATAATAATAACAATAACTTTATTTATATAGCACCCTTAAAAACAAGAGTTTACAAAGTGCTTTGACAGCCAAGCAAACAAAGTAAAGCAGAGAACAAGCAGATCATAAAACAAGCAAAGCACAAAACCAGCAACTCACACAAAACCAGCAATTCACAAAACAAGCAAAGCACAAAACCCAATACCCAATAGGCAGCAGGAGAACCCACACAGCCAAGACCAAGGGGACGAAGAAGGAAGAAGCAGAAAGAGTAAATAAAATGAAAAATAAAATACCTAAAAGAGATAAAAGAAAGGAAATAATGCAAAAAGAAATTAAAGCTGTAAAAGCAATAGGAGAGATAGACACCAGCAAAGGCAATAAAAACAATAGAAGAGCTAAAAGCAATAGGGCAAAAAACAAAAAAACAATTAAAAGCAATGAGAGACAATAAAACAATAAAAGAGCTAAAGCAATACAAGCAATAAAGTAGATTTAGCTAGTGTTATCAATTAAGCCGCATTTTTCTAAATATTTCAGTCAATAATCTAATTAAACCATTGGTTGGAAACATAAAATGCAAACATTTATTTTCATTAGCTGAGTTACAGTTTGAATTACTGGGGTGTCGTGTCAATCCGGGAATTATCTGTTATATTTTGGAAAATGCAATTCCAAATTCGATCTGTTTTCCACACTGTGTGTTAGATGCTAGCACTTAATATAGCTTTCAATGTCTGTAGTGACCTTAATCTGAAAACAGACCCTGGACCCCAAATCAGCTGTGGCTGCTAGACTGTAGGGTTGTAGTTGGTTATAGTAAAGGGCATACAACTATCTCTGTAAAAAAGTATTTTCCATTCTAGTGATGTGAATATAAATACAGTCATAATAATTAAGTCACATTGCCACAGGTGATAAATCTGTAATCGGCAAGTCTTTTCCCTTATGTGTTCTCTGAATCTTTTAAAAAGGCAATTACCAGCCCCACATCGGTCACTTTTGCTCCGTACACAAAAAAAGGACTTTTCTGTGATCTTTCCCACTGTGTTACTGATCTTTTTTTGATCTGACATATGTGGAATTTGTGCTGTTAACCACTTATTTAAAAAAATAAGTAATTTTCATCTATTGTCTCCCTTTGGTAGGAGTAATGGGTGAATATGAACCCAAAATAGAAGTTCATTTTCCTGATTCAGTTCCAGCTGCAAAAGAATCGGTGGTGAAACTGGAATGCTTTGCCCTGGGAAAGTAAGTCTGCCTCATTGTATGTGTGACGTAAACATTAGGCTCCACCATGCAAAATTCTCAAGATGATTTAAGAATGCACATGTGGAACATCGCTCATTCAGAGATTCATCAATCCATTGGGGAGCAAGGGTTCGTTTAAGGGCTTTGGAAATCTTAACAAGTCTACAGTCAACAAATCAGTCTGATTTGAAGGGAACAATGATTCACAAGGCCTTTTCTTGAACTACTTTTCCTGGGTTTTTTATCACACTTTGATCACTGGGAATGACAGTTTCCATAATGGGAACTTTTTGTCCACCTTTTGTAGCCCTGTTCCAGAAATAAGCTGGAGGAGAACCAGCGGCATCCCTTTCCCCAGCAAAGTTAAAATGAAGAATTCCAACGCAGTCCTTGAAATCCCTAATTTGCAGCAGGAAGATGCAGGGACGTATGAATGCATGGCAGAGAATCGGCGAGGCAAAAATGCTGCGCGGGGTCGTATTTCATTCCATGGTAAGTGTACCATTTCAAATTGAGTGACAGTGAATGCAGGGAGATGCAGAACAACCGTGTGTGACAATTTGAAATTGAGTGACAGTGAACGCACTGGGAGATGCTGAAAGAACATGTGTCTGTAACGGATATCTAAAATAAAAAAAAACATGCATATGACCAGCAGCTGTACTCATTTTGGCAGAAAACCAATTTGTCTATTAATTAGGGCATAATGTTACCATGAAATTACAGGACAGGCCACGGATTCTAGCTGGAAACTAGAAGGTCCATATTATTATAGAGCTTTCAAATTTCCAGTCAATATTGAAATCTGCAACAACTCCTTTTTTTTCATAATGTCTACTAATCTATTGTCAAGTTTTAACTCTGAAGAATTATTGCAAAGTTGTTGTTTTTTTGACAGCTTTCTTTTCTAATACCAATATTTCATATTCACTGCCTTTTTAATTTAAACAATTGTTTGAAAACTTAATCTTTTGATTTATTCCAAGCAAAACCTCACTGGCTCCAGACAATGACGGACACAGCGCCGTCCATTATGGAAAACCTTTTCTGGGAGTGTAAGGCGAGTGGAAAGCCGAAACCATCCTACAACTGGCTGAAGAATGGGCAGCAAGTGATAGCTGAGGTATGGCGATACTGATGGCTGTTAACAAAAAGCAAAATTATGGAATATAGAGTTCATAAGTTCCACCTACTATTTGTTAAGGAGCAGTGAGCACTAAAACTTAATCCCACAAAGAAGTCAAACAAAAGTTAAACTTGTTTATCTCTACACAATTGGTGCAAAAGGCTCAGATTGTGCCAAGATTTCTCACTTTTAACGTTAAAATAAGCCAAAAACATCTTTTTCACAACTGTTTGTTACCTAGAGGGCCCTATCATACACCAAGCACAAAGCGAAGCAGCGCGCAGTGCAAGTGTCATTGCTATGTTCAGTCCAATGCAGTTGTCATTTTCAGGCCTAGCGCCCACGTTGTAAAAAGCAAGTGATCTTGCAGTAAATGTATTATCATTCTGTCTGTTGCACTGACAATGGTGCCCACAGATATTAATACACTGGCAAGTGTCCGTTACGCAGGCACCTGAGGATATAGCCGTGTGATCCAGCAGCATAAGTAAATAAACATTTACAACCGACCTTTCTTTGATGGTCAGCACACAGAACTTTAATAAACATAAGATCCTGTCCAATCCTGGTGGCGTGTGTGGAGATTTAAATATTAATGAAGTTACGATGCTATGTCTCATGCGTAAATGTACACGGTGTCTTTCTTCATTTTCATTTCTGCTGGGCAGTGGGATTGCTTCAGTGGCTTTAACATCAATCCATGCTTCCACATACAGTATCCATAGACAGTGACCTGTGTTTTTTTCTGCGTGTGCAAGTGAACAGTGGAAAGTTAAATATGCCGGTCTGAGACCAGTTCATATAAAAAGAATGACTGAAATCCACAATGTAAATAGCAGCAGGCCTGCCTGCAGGTTCCTGGCTCTCATCGGGAATGTGAGCTGACACTCTGATTGATTTGATTTATGTTATACCGAAAACACACCTGGATGGATGGATGGATGGATGGATGGATAGATAGATAGATACTTTATTGATCCCAAGGGAAATGTAAGACAATCATAAAATTATAGACAAAAATAAAAATAAAGGCTATTAAACTAAAGGCTACCTATGAACAATCCAGGGACTTAAGGCAACCTCTTTGCGCCTTGTGCCTCGGTTTGCGCCCAGATTGTGCGCCGCATAACAAGCAAAGTGGGGTCAGACACACTGTAAATCACTTAGTGCTATGCACTTTCGACTGTGCACCTTCCGGCGTGTAAATAGGGCCCGCAGTATTTTTGACAATTTTTAGTTCAACTGAATACATATTACAACTCTCTCATTTCTGCTAAACTGAACAACATCAGTGTTGTTCCCTTCTAAATCAGGAAACAAGGCAAGACCAGGGCATTATCGGTTAAAACATGCAAAAACATTCTAGTTAGATTTGGTTACAATTGGTTCATTCTGAATTCCACTATAGTGTTTGAGGTAAGCTGACTTTGTATATCACTCATATGTTCTATTTTACGAAGCTCCAGATTTATGTATGTCTATATTTGTAAAAAGCCTTTCCCCCTGCAGCACTAAGAATCACTGACTAGCTCATTAGGTTAAAAATAACTCAAAATCATCATCCAAGCTGTCTTCATATTTTTTTTCAATTAAACAACCAAAAGAAAAGTCTTGTCTAAATATTACTGGTGCTATTGTCAAAATTGCTTTTTTTCCCTGTGTATCTGAGATATAGGTTAGCAGTTTTTCGCCTTTGCCTTCTAATCTCTTCCCCCCATTACACACTGAACATACGTAGAATGCCACAAGGCTATTGAGGATTTTTTTTTTCTCTTTTTCCTCCCCTGCTGTCCCCTTCTCTTCATGGTGCACCAGTAATTGCTGCTGTGCTTTTGGACATAATAGACTGGCTTTGCAATGGATATGCAGAACTGTTTTTCTTTTCTCCACAGGGTCGGGTAAAAATTGAAAATGGAGCCCTTTCTATAACTGAGTTAGACCTGTCAGACTCCGGGATGTATCAGTGTGTGGCTGAAAACAAACATGGTATTGTTTATTCCAGTGCCCAACTAATGGTGTTAGGTAAGATTGCATCCCTCCCTCTGCTTTTATCCTTCTTATCTGTGTGTGTGTTTGATCATCTCCTAAGATAGGAGCAGCCTGCTATAGCTCTCTTCAGCAATCACTGCAAACACATTTGATGTCACTGTGGGCTCTGCCAGCAAAAATATGAATCGGACGGAGTGTCTCATTTTGCTCTCGGTCTTTTCATCATATTGATTTGGATACTACAAACACATTGCTTTGCGCCACTGTGCATGCTTTCTCATGTAGATGGGGTATTGATTTATTTGCAAAGCTTTGATAACTTACATCTGACTGGTTAAATGAGTGATTCACTTCTGACTTGATACATATGATGGCGCTTGATGGTTCGGATCTTAGGTGACAAAATGTGTTGATGGGTGTGGACAACAGCTGACACCCTTGCAGGTTTGAAGCTTAGTAAGGGTAGATGTGTGTAACTGAATGGTTGGGTGACAGGTGGAACCATAACCTTAAGCCCAATAGGCTTTTTTTGCTTAGCTCATGCCGAGATTTTAACTGCTTTTACTGCTAAAGCTGAACAAGAGTCAAAGTCAATATGGCATGAGTGATCTACAAAGATTTAATGTACCTTAATATTTCTATTGTCATTACATTCTCTGCTTCCCTCCCACCTCACAGCTTCACCTCCGAGTTTCTCCAAAAGTCCATTAAGGGCCTTGCTAAAAGCTCGATCAGGCAGCGAAGTCACTCTTGAATGCAAGCCCCAGGCCTCGCCCCCAGCAATTAGCCTGTGGAAGAAAGGGAATGAGATCCTGCAGAGAACTGAAAGGTAGGATAAAAGTCCAAGTGCATATTCCTGGCAGCATTTATTCACATTCACTGCAAGGGGACTTATTTGAATAGCATGTTTGGCATTTGTGCAGAGAGTTTGATTCATACATTCAACAAAGTTGCAAAGACAAAAGCCTTGCTGCAGATTTGAAAGCAGAGATATCTGTATATCTATGTTTGTGTGTAGAAACTCTATACACAGACATGATGCAGACAATAAGGGAACAAAAAGCACCTTTTTAAGTGGCATAAAGTGGTGCTTAATTTACTTTGTTGTTATTCTCTGTCTGATTTTTTATTGGATACAGTAGAAGCTGAATTTGAGCTCTTGAAAGGTTTCACACAATACTATTAAAAGGTGGAGAAATCCAAAAGCAAATCAGAAGCAAGAAATGACACATTTCAGCAAATCATGGAGGGAGAACAAAATCTTAGATGTTACCACATAATCACCTTTTCAAGCACAGGCATTTTAGCACATTGAAGGAATGTCTAAATCACTTCCATGCTGCTTATTCAAAAGGAGGTCTGAATGTGAACAATACCAAAGTGTCAGACATTTTAGTTGGCTCCAGATTCGGAGCTGCATCTATAGCTACAGGAAATTGCTGAAATTCCCAAGCTGACTTTTAGCACAATGCATATAAAGCCAACACAGTCATTAAACAACACTAAATATATGCAGACACATGTATGCAGTCAAATTGTCAGTTGAAGAAGGGTTTAGAAAATGAATTGTATACACACGTTTTACTAAATACAACATCAGTTACAGTTAGTTCAATTGATAATATATTAACAAAAAAAAAACAACATTTTGATTAGCACACCAAGTGCTGTCCAGCCTTGTCAATAGTGAAGGGTTAATTTACCTACGTAATGAGATCTATAGCTCTGAAATATCTGCCCCCACCCCACTGATTATTCCACAGAACCTACCACCAGCAGTTTTTCATTTTGGACTTTGGACTCAGTAAAAGTACAACCTTTTAGACTGCAAGTCAAGTCTGTGGTTTGTGCAGACGTTGTTTTTAAAAAGACACATTACTGATGATTTTTCTTTGAGCAGCACTAACATAATCTTCTTTGGGATTATTGCATTAGGGATTAAGACAGAATTCCTCTCTCAGCGGCAGGTATCTCAATCTAAAACCTCGGAAAATAAAAAATAAAATCTGCATTGTATCTTTAATGCATGACTTTAAAACTTCTGGCTCTTACAAACTTCAAGTTTGATTTATTAGAAATTAAAAAAACCCCTGCTCAGTTCCATACTCGCCCGTATGACCAAGATCACTCATTCAGTCAGTCAGACTTCACTTGTGTAGCACTAAGTGTTCATACTATACAACCCCCGATCCATCCAAAATGCAATACATACATTGTGTATAAAAAACACCTAAAAATTGCAGATCAGTTCCAATAAAATCAGCAACGAGATGATGCTATGACAAATCTCATAAGAGGCAGGATTACATACATAAAAACAATCTCGACATGTACACAAATACTTACACCAAGATAAGTAAAGCTGAATTAATGACCAGAACAAAAGTGTGAAATACACAAAAAATTATCAGAAAAATAAAAAACAAAATATGGCTCAATTAACAGCCAAACTTTAAAAAGGCAGGTTTTTGCTGTGGTTTTAAGGATAATTAAAAGCCCACTACCAGGAGACCTTGGGGATCTGGAGGGTTCAAAGCCCAAAAACAAATCTGATAAATGGATGTGACGAAGAGCTTTATTAACTAATAAAAATACCTTGAAATCAAGACTTTAAAACTGGTGTATTGTGTGAGTTCTCTTTCTGGTATATTAGTCAAATCACCTGGAGGGAGACCACATTGCAGAGCATTACACTGGTCCATCCTGTCGGTAAAAGCGTTCAGCGAAAGGCATGAGGATTGTTCTGGTTGAGCTGTAAGAACATTCTTGGCCATCCAAAGCTTAATATCTTAGTTCCAGTTAAATAGGGCATCTGACCCAGAGTCACCAGAGTTATCAGTTTTGTTTGTATATTTGTTTTAATGATTTCAACTGTCTTGAACACTTTTGCTGGATATTTTAAGAATTACAGAACACTGTTTTGTGGGGCAGTAGGCTACCTGTGTTTACATAGCACTATAGTGCATCCTTCAGATATTGTATATTGGGCTTTAATAACATATCCTGCCGGTCAATGACCTCACAGCAAGACAGATTTTGCTCACTGACCGTAGCAACATAAAGTCTGTAACGCACTTTTTATTTATTCATTTAGTTATTCAGTGGTGCTGTATGTAAGCTATTTCCACATTTAGTAATGAGTCCATGAGTTTAAGCCCACTACCAAGTCAGGGTGGTAGGTCACCTTGCCGGCTGCTAACCCATAACGAAGAATTTCATTTCCCTGGGATTTAGTGCAGAGATTTAAATTACTGTGAGCATTAAAGGGCTTCAAGGACTTTTACATTTTGACAAGAATACAATATGGTAGAAACATCATACAGTAAACTAACTACTTGAGTATTAAAATAATCCAATGGCCATGTGAAATTAAATGAATACAGCATAAAATAATATGATATGATATATAATATAACATATGATATAATATGATAAAAGACAAATGCAATACAACGCTCAGCACTGTACACTCTCCATATTAATCAGTTGAGTAAAAAGATGTTCTGCTTCCCTCAGGATTACTTTGCTTCCCAATGGAACACTGAAGATCACCAATGTGACCAGGCACGATGCAGCCAGCTACACATGCTTCGCTAAGAATCAGTTTGGGACAGCAAGCACGACTGGGAGGTTGCTTATCACCGGTGAGTCCAACATTAACAATAAATGGCGAATGGACTGCATATATATAGTGCCCCTTTAAGTCTTTTGACCACTCAAAATGCTTTACACTATATTCCATATACATTGTACACACACACCTTCAGTAATTCCAAGTAGGGCACATACTGCTCTAATTCCTGTGCTAGAGCCATCCCTGTGAGTTTGTGGAAAAGTTTTTCTCTGGCTGACTACTCAATTTTTTCAAGCTCAATGGTATGTCAGTGGGAAACTGGCACAAGGTTCTTTTTGAAAAAGTCTGATATTTTACTTCTATGCTTTTTTGCTTAGAGTAACATAAGAAGACTGCTGGTGGTATAACTGGTCACTAAGTTCCTTGGGTTTGCCGGGCAGTGAATCCCAACACATAATCCCTAGCTGTTTCCTCATGTTCCTAATCTTTTTGATAAACTACATTAGATGGTTTTTGGTGGCAGTTTAATGTACATAAAGACATCAGGGTGGTATTGTTCTTATTATCTTACTCTTGGCAATTATAAGTGCAGTGCAATAATAAAAAGATGAAATTTACAGGGCTACATAAAAGTCAGAATCCTCAGAAGATAACATGAAGATGACCCTGAAATAAAGGAGCAGCATTGTAATGCAGGATATCACTCGTATTAAGATACAATATCATAAAAATTGTTATACAAACAAAGATAATGTAGTTCAGCTGTTTCCTATAGTAAAAGGTTGACTTGACGAGAAACAGTTCTTTCTTAGGTTTAGAAAATACCTTTGAAAATTAAGATAAATAATTCAGTTTTGCAAAATTATCCGGGGTAAACTTGTCAGGACCAGTACAAAGCCAGGCACAACATTTTTCACTAACTCTGGTACAGTGGTTAGCAGAATCCAGAGCTGACGTGACAGCTTCAGTGGAGTCCATGTGTCCGTCCTGAAAAAGCCCGAACATACTTTGCAATATAGTTCATGTAGTAAGCTAATGATATGATAACTTTTGGACTGGGAAGTAACAATAGGTTACTGCTGTTGGAAACAGCTGTGCTAATGTTTACAGTTTTTGTAGAGAAACAAAAACACATTGTTCAACCAATTTTTGACATTGTTTGTTCTCACATGATGGTTTTGAAAAGATGATATAAAAAATGTATACATAATGGGATGTGAGGAATTCCAAACCTTTCCAAGGCTGTGTCTAGTCATGGTTGAAAAGCTGCGATTGGACCATTGCTCATAAAGGGAGAGTTTTAGCAAATGTTGCATTTCCTTTTAGTTCATCAGACGTAAAGGTCAAGTATCTGTTTTCAAACTATGGCTTGAGAATACCCTCATTCTTATTCATTCATAATAAAGTTATATGGCATGTGCAGTCTAACCAGAGCTGTAGTCAAAGTAACATGGCTGGTGTACTTTATGCACACTAGAAGTAAGTAACAAAACATACTTAATTCAGTTAAAGGTCAGAATGCGGTGACCTAACACGTGCATGTGTTCCTCCAGTATAATCTGTGACATGAAGCCGCCCAGAATTTTTTTTCTCATTTGCCTCGATTCTTCTCAAAAAATGACACTAGAACCAATTAATGTAACAGTATTTAATTATAGTGACATTTTCTCAACATACTTTAAGGCCTTCAATCCACTACAGTCACCAGTGGGGATGAGCTTCCATTTCTGTTATCCTGTCTCAAACATTTTTTTTCCAAGTTGATGAGTCAAATTGAGTTTGAGTCAAAAAGTGCAAACCTGGGATGTCATTAAATGTTATTAATTGACAGGAGTTGGAGTTAAAGTGCTTATTAAAATCACATTCATGGGTAATTAAATGATAGTGACTTGATTTAGCTGTGAATTGAAGTGAGATGGCAGGGGTCATGAGAGTGTTAAAAGGTTTCAGCGGCAGAGATATTAACATGCTATGCTGTCAACTGTTGTCTGGCCAGAACCCACCAGAATCACCATGAGGCCTACTAACATGGAGATTATTGTTGGCGAGAGCATCGTGTTACCCTGCCAGATTGCCAGCGATCCAGCTTTGGATGTGTCTTTCTCGTGGGCATTCAACGGACAGCTCATCGACTTCCAGCAAGACAGCAATCATTTTGAAAGAGTGGGCAGGGTGAGTCATGTGAAGCATTAAACTCAACTACTTTCTGGCTATTCTGGGATTAATCGGGACATACAGTGTGATGTGCAAGGGTATGCTCCGCTGCCCTGATGAGGGCTTCTTAGACACCGATGATACCCAAGCAGGGAAATGTATGCCAAAACTGCTTCATTTAAAAGTTGCCAAGTGGTCAGTGGTGGATTGAATATCAAAAAGATAGAAATAGAAGATTAAATTCTTAAAATTATTTTATTCATATGCCATTAAAGCCTGAATGACTGGCACTATCAAGTCAGTAATTGGGATCCTTTCCCTTTTGAATTGGCTGTATGAGCTGCCATGAGTTTCAAGATGAATTAGTGAAATGCCATTTCAGTCATAACAAGGGTCTTCATCAATAAAGTCTTTATATTTTTATTGTTCAACTTTTTTCTCTCTTACCTTGAGGGAGAACATTTTCTCATATTTTCCCTCTGTCATAATTGAATGATCTGAATGGCATTCACCAAGGGCAGTCCTGGCACCAGTACATGTTCATTTGAAATCCATATGCTCTAAAATAATAATAACTTATGATTCTTGGTGGAATATTCGTTTTTTTTTGACAAAGGGCAAAGTAAGTTGTTCAGAGTCTATGTATAAAATGACTTTATACATTCTTTAGTTTTTGTAGTGCCATCTATCATCCAAGGTCAATAGTCCGATCATTGTAATTTTGATGTAAAAGGTTGATATCATATCTGAATGCCCTTATAATGTTGTGGACCAAATTTACATTGCTGTAAATGCAAATGTCATTGTCATACTAATGACATTGAACTGTGCATAAGCATATAATGAGATATAGTTTTCACAGAATCTGCTTCCTCTGTCCAGGGAGATTACCAGTCCCCTGCTCAACAGCTTCTGATGAATTAATTAACATAATTAAAGCAAATCTGCCTCATCACATCCTTCTTGCCAAGCAGGACGCCTTGCTCTCGATTTGAAGCTCTCAGGTCAACCAGGTGGCAGCTGACATTGAATGCCGTTGAATCAAACATGGCACAGCCGCGTGTAAAAACTGTCAGGAGAAATGAGAGGAAATGAAAAGAGGGAACAGAGGAAAGAGAGCGGGAGAGGTAGTGTCTTTAGCCTGTGGCTGCATAGAGGTGGCATTTTGCTCAGCTCTGCTTCAGGTGCTTCAGTTAGGTGGAGATCCACAGGCATTCTTCCCCAGTTGCTGCAGAGTGAAGCTATGATGATTAGCCACAAGAGGTAATGAACTGCTATGACTGCAGAGGGTTTTACCTGGCTTGCCCCTCAGGTGACTTGCAGCCCACTTTTCATAGGCTGACAGGCTATGTGACAGACCACTTTTAGGGGTGACTTTCAGAAGGTGGATTACCATAGTCAAAATGAGAAAAATGACTGTCTGGATTAGATGTATTAATAAAAATGGTAAAATACTTTGTAACCTTTGCAATTAATTAATCGTATTAAAGCCGCTTTCACTGTGTGTTGAAAGCAACCTTAAATGTTCAATACATGTCAAGCTATGGAACAGGGGTCTGATAATATCTTGTATGAATCAGAATCAGCTTTATTGGCCAGGTATGTACACATACAAGGAATTTGACTCTGGTTTAACTTCGCTCTCATGTACAAGCATTAAACATTAAATATTAAACTAAAAACTACAAGCCTACCTGAGACATTAAACATTAAACTAATGTTTACATGCTACAAGAGACAATAGTGCAATGATGAGGAGTGCAAAGGATGCTGATATAATATGATTAAAAAAATGTAATTATGTTACCGATGGGTTCATTTACATGAGGTAGATAGTTTTCCAGTATTTACAGTAGCAATAGTATGCAAACTGTGTCTGACTATGCAATACCAAGATTTAGACAAATCACATACATACATTTCTCGTAAGCTGTAACATTACTAGAAAAGTGAATCCTACAATATATATGCTAATGTAGTATCTTGGTGTTTATATGTCAATGTTGTGTTTGCCAGTGGTCTGTGTCATTTAAAGCCACATTCTGTAAGTGAGCATCAGCAATTTTTTACTTCCCTGTCACTATCCTCAACTTGAGAATTGGACAGGCTAGAAGTGCAGTGTGAAGGGTCATTACGAGTAGCTGTAAAAGTTCTCTTAGTGTCCAAAACCTGAGACAATCTTATTCCTCGGCGCAATAAAGCTCAATTGTTGTGAACACAATGGACCTCATAGTTGATAGTAGGACAATTCCATAGTGTCCTGCTGCTGCAGATACATGAAAGCAATGTTTTAATCCACCGCCAAAAATAGGCCTCAAGAAGGAGAGTGATGTTGCTTAAAACTGCATTGCCCAGTTGCTCTAGTTGTTTGCTTGTTCTTTTAAATTAATTACAGTGTTGTTGTTTTTCTTTTAAAGATTTATTTTTACACCTTCAGTCGGACCTGAGTACTGCAGACAGGGTAGGGAGGATGTGAAGATTTGAGGGGCAGACCAGGGAATGTTCGTTTTGGTGTTATCATGGGATTTATTGACAATATGGGAAAAAAAATAATAATAATACTAATCAGCCATTACTTTTACAATTGCTTTAATCACGAGGAGATACACTCATATCTTGCTTGAGCTTATGTAATTGCAGAACAATTAGGACTGTCTTGCCAATTAACTAGACTTTGTTTGTTTCGTGTGTTTTGTGTAGCTGGTAGCGGTTTGGGAATTGTGTTGCTGGTTGGTTGGGTAGCACCTAAAGGGCAGCCAATTGTTGGTGCAGAGTACATCTGCCATGTATGTTGTAACAGTTTGAAGAGATGGTAAAATCAGTGGCCTGAAGATGATGTAATTGTGCAAAGCATTACAAATGTAACAACAACCCAGAGCCAAAAAATAGAATGATGACATAGCACTGCATATCTTACTAAGCATTTTTTTCAACTGTAATATTTCTGTCTAGAGAATATCAGGGGATCTGATGATTCGTAACATCCAGCTGAACCATGGAGGGAAATATGTCTGTGTTATTGACACTGATGTGGAGAGCCTGTCCACCTCTGCCATCCTAGTTGTCAAAGGTAGGAGAACAAACTGATTTCAAGATCCTGCCTTTATATGCTCCTGCATGAATATTATAAAGAGTAATGTCTAGACCTGTCCTATTTGAGAAGTGCCCTGGATAACTGTTATGGTGCTATATAAAAATACTGACTTGACAAAAATCAAAGTTTGATTGAGAAAGATGTTAAA
Source organism: Semicossyphus pulcher (assembly GCF_022749685.1). NCBI lineage: Eukaryota > Metazoa > Chordata > Actinopteri > Labriformes > Labridae > Semicossyphus > Semicossyphus pulcher. Next base: position 27,571,178 of record NW_027211704.1, on the reverse strand, counting down.
AAAATCTCTTGAGCCTTACAGTAAATATAAAGTATCACTTAGGGAAAAAAGAATGCTACGTCTGACAGAGGTATGTCAGCTACTGTTAACACTAATGTGTTTGTGTATTTTAAAAATGTCACACACACTCACACTGGCATGTGTCACTTCTGGCCCAGTAGTAGTAGCAGTATTGATGATACAAACTTGGTGCATCTGGCTCACCTTGCAGCCTTATATCTGGTGATTTCCATTGGTATTCATACCCAGAACATACTATAATAGCTGTCCCAGGTGTTTTGAGTAGGCAATGTTTATCACAGAAAATGACTGTAATTGGCTCATTTACATCAGCAAAATATCACAGAAAGCATTTGAATAAATGAGCAGTAGAGGAAAGAACAACAACATGATAAAGCCAGAGCGTGTAACAGCCACAAACTCATTATTATCTGCTCCCATAGAGGCCCTTCTTCCATTTCGCATTCAGTGTGTCTCACCAGTGTTTCCACTGGAGACAATCCCATGTTAAGAAACCGCTTTTGTGGCCTGGCACATCACACACAGAGTGAATGAAAAGTCCCTGCATGCATACACCAACGGGCAGACTAAGCCCTTAATTAAAAGGTTTGATAGGATGGTCTTGAAATGTAACAAGGCAAACGTTCATAAGTTTCAGGAGAGGATGCATCTTGGAATGGGTGATCACGTCAGGATTATTATTATTATTATCATTATTATCTGTTTGTCTAAGGCCCACCAGGCCCTCCTGACAAGGCAGCAGTGGATGAAATCACAGACAGCACAGCCCAACTTTCCTGGAGTCCTGGAATGGACAATGGCAGCCCCATCACTGGCTACATCATCCAGGCCCGGACGCCTTTCACTGTGGGCTGGCAGGCTGTTGACACAGGTACCATGACACACTGCTCTTGTTCCCTTTTTAGCAATAATCTGTGATCTTATGTGAGTCTATATTTTCAATTCATTTTCAATCTCTTGTGCTTTTTTGGTATAAATGTCAGGTTCACCTCTCATCCAAAAGGCTTCTTTGGTTTTGAAGTGACTGGTGGACGGAGCAAGAATATAAGCCTCTGTGGGTCATTAATATGCTAATAGATGTTGTAATCAAGTGAGAGTTGTTAACCTGGGCCATTGACCTATTTAGAACTGAAGAAGCCTTTCGGATGAGAGGTGAAACGTCTTCAGAACTTAAACCATGTCCAGTTGCCTTTTGGATTAAGCTTCCAAAATTATTTTATCCATTTTTTTATTTGAGTCCATTCATAAAGCTGCCTGATTTTCTAAAGAACCAATTTCCGCTTTGCAGTGCCGGAGGAGATTAACGGTAACATGCTGACAGCAACAGTGGTGGGTCTAAACGCCTGGGTGGAGTACGAGTTCAGGGTGGTCGCCCGCAATACTGTTGGCCTGGGAGAGCCAAGCCCGGCCTCAGCCAAGACCAGAACAGAGGATGCCAGTATGTGAAACTAAGCACTTCACTGCACACACAAAGATATAGATAATGGTGTTGAAGAATTTACTGCTATTTTAAATCATCACTTACCATGAGTATACACTTCCTAAGATTTTTACTTGTATTCATTTTATTTTACCCAATGTATTTATTAATGCAAAGTTCATTTGAACAACATTAAGCCACAATAGATGCCAAATACGCAAAAAGGTTTTATGATTTTTGATAAATCTGTGTGTGCGCAATTCTGTCAACAAAAGTAATGAAATGTTTGCAGTTTGCTGTCTTTGAAATGCTAAAATGGGATTTGGTCTGAGATATTGAAAAAACCTTGACCCATTCAAAGGTAGCTTTTTTAATTTCTAGAAACATATTTTTAGGAGCTGCTTTGTCTCTTCATCTTATTTGGCATCACATTAGTTATGGAGGAGTGAGAGCAAAATAATATGAAAACATCAGCGTAAGCAGCCCTGAAATGATTCAAAATAACATACAAGTTAAATAAACGTAATAAATAAATGGTATTTCAAAGTCAGTATAAAGCAACACCTATAATTTGCATTTGGTGTCTCTCTTTCATTAAATAATCTAAATGTAAAACCACGAATGCATATGGCAGCACACCAAAATCCAGGTTTACGCAGGGTTTTTTTTCCCAGGAAGTTCAAGGATCTTAGTTACCAACATTAACAGCTAATAGACAAACATATATGGGCAGCAAACGTAAATGCTGCCACAACAATTTGCTGATTTGATTAAATTTGATGCTCCACTTACTAAAGGATACTACAGTATAAGGATGTGCAGAGTGCTTCTCCATCTACACCATCAGTTTTGCCATCACACTGCAGTGCACAAGCAGCAGAGTTGGAACAGGCATGGAGTGGGTTGAGTGAAATGTCATTTGCAAAATACTACAAATCTTTGCTTGGTGTTTATGCAAGGAGACATTTGGGCAATAACAGTATTTCAGTGTGTAATGAAATGTTTGAGTTTGCACAGGGCGAAGGATTTTTGGGGTGTGAAATAGAAGACTTTGTCATAAGGCTACAAGTATAGTTAAGATTTGTCATTGAGCCTAGTCAACTGTGTTCTAATTGCTCCCCTCTGGGCTTTACCTCTTAGTTCCCGATACAGCTCCCACTGATGTTGGAGGTGGAGGCGGCACAAAGTCTGAATTAGTAATAACATGGGAGGTAAGTCATCTGTCACATTTTACTGTTCTCTTCATGGCCGAGTAATGGTTTTGCTTAATTGTGCAGAATTGAACAGAGCAATTTTATTACCCTCATTAGAGAGAGACACCTCTCCTCTGGCTCAGCCTAGAAGTGCCATTTTATCCCTCCAAAAGCAGGGACAGAGAGCAGATCCTCTGAAGAATTGTGCACTTTAGCCACAATTACCTAGCCATGCTAGGAGGAAAGATATGGTAAAAGGCGATTGCCAAGTGTTCTGGGCGGTAACAGCAGAGGCCCTTGTAAACAAACAGCACAGAGACGGGCTTGTCTGTTTTTTTGTCTGTATGCCTTTTAATATCACTATAGTTTTGTGTTTTGCTCCCAGCCTGTTCCCGAGGAACTGCAGAACGGAGAGGGCTTCGGCTACATCATTGCCTTCAGGCCTTTGGCCACGGTCATGTGGACCCGAGCAGTTATCTCAACACCTGGCGTGGCACGTTATGTCTTCCGCAATGACACCCTCCCACCATTTGCGCCTTTCGACGTGAAAGTGGGGGCATACAACAACAGGGGGGAGGGGCCCTTCAGCTCCATTACTACTGTGTATTCAGCAGAGGAAGGTACGGAAAAGTCTTCACAACTCTGCAGCAGAGAGTGAGGCTTTAATAAGCTATAATCTCTCTTCTCACAACTACGACCTTGAATGGTGATGATGAAATGAGTTTTTTTTAGTGCTGTTATTCCCCTCCCCTCTCAAGCTGGGAATGTCAACTTGATATTAGTTATCATGCTGGTAGATTACAGGAAATCCTAGCAGACACTTACTACACGGCTCTGTCAGGGAGGTATTCTGTTAATTGAATTTGCGGGGCAGATACTCTTCCCTTATGTCAGTCACAGATCCCATTAAGAGAGAGCAGGGGAAATAGCTTTTCAGTGAAACTACAGGTCTATTCTGTGCCTTTCCTCCTATGCTGTTAGTGTGTGTGATGGTGCTGGATAAGTGTCTAAGTTTCTGGGGCTCTATTTCTGCAGTCCCCAGTGTGGCTCCTAGGAGGGTTAGGACCAGAAGTGTGTCTGCAGTGCAAATTGAAGTGATCTGGGAAACTCTCCCTGCCATTCCTGAACGAGTGCTTGGATATGAGGTATGTAATGATTTTTCTAAAATAACGTAATAATTTACTTTTTAAATGTGCATTAAGAGCTCAAAAATGCCCTTTAAATTTTTGGTAAACCAAGCTCACGAGAGGAAAAATTAAAACCCTCCATCCTTTCAAGAATGCAAATGGGGCTTTGCTGTTTTCTTCCCTCCTCCTGCTCTTTCAATACCTGTCAGCTCTGGCCCTCAGCACAAAGTGCTGCAGTTGCCGTAGCAGTGGCCACATTGTTCTTAAGAACAGAGCTCATTTCTCTAAACACGATCCTGAACTGGATTTAAACCGCTGAATCTCAATAGACTACTAGCAGTAGGGATCCAGAGCTGTACACTGCACCGATGTTGCAATCAGTCCTTAATTAGATGTTTTTAGGACTACAAGTTCAATTCAGTTTCAGTTTATTTTAAAATAAATTCAGGTGCTTATGATACATAAATTGAATTGACCACAAATTTAAAATACAATAATTTATGGGTGATGGAATAGCAGAATTACTCCTGAGGGCGGACTCTACATTTCAGATTCATTATTTATTGACTTAACTCTTATGTCACTTAATAACAGAAATATGAATATTAAAGATAACCCAAAGCAAGTTTTAAATTAGTCAGTTTGCTTTATCATATATCACTTTACCTGCACCCTTAATTGGAAGCCAATAACCTGAAGTAAAGAAAACTCTGTGTCTTGTTAAACAGAGTACGGAATTTGGTTATGCTGTAAATAAGTGATAACTTGATTTGTGCATTTTTAATTATTTGTTAGATTGTCCATCACTTCACATTTAATATTCAGTTTCCTCAGGCAAAAGAAAGAGCAATGGTTGTTAAAACAGACAAGACACATTTTCTTCCTGGGTCTTTTTTCATATGACCCACTGATGCCCTGTTTATATCGTCATAGTGGTTGAGAGGATGTGCATCCGAATTTGATCCTCCGGCAATTAAAAATGTATTCATTATTGCTCTCTACCTCTTCTTCTGTTATACACATAGTGCTTCAGATTTCTTGATGGAAAATAACATTCAATAATGACGTTTAATGCACTCACTGTTTGCATCCTTATATGTCACCTTTTTTCTTTTTTTGCTGACAGGTCGTGTACTGGGAAGACGACACAAAGCCTGACACTGTTGGAAAAGTGCGCATCTCTGGAAACTATTCGCTGGTTAACATTACGGGGCTAAAAGCAAACACAGTATACTACCTCTCTGTGGCTGCTTTTAATACGGCTGGGCCTGGACCTCAGTTGGCACCCATCAACACCACCACAAAAAAACCATGTGAGTCCGTCCCACAGGGGAATTGAATTTTAATTGTCCTCCTGGTGTAACATGAGTTAAGTTTCCATGAGATTAGTAAATGCATGCTCATGTTTCAACACACCAAAAATGCAGCAGCTTCCTCTGGCCATATGTGTATTTGTTTTCCTCAGGCCAGAGATATGCTGTCATTGACTGTGCAGGCCTTGATGCTACAACTTAATTCGATATTTTAGTGAGAATGACATCATGTGTGTATGTTTTATACACTGCATCTTACAAATATACATGCATATACAGTAAACATAGAGATTAAAGAGTTGCAATAGAAAACTCCTTTGAAGAACCCCTATAACCTTCACAATGAAATGTTAGCACCAATTTGAAAACTTCCAAAAAAGTGGCAGAATAATACAATTGCCAAAACAGCTGAGAGAATCAAATATAAAAAGGTACTGCATAAAAAAGAAAACACAACCAGAAAAAATAAACACAACCAAATACAGAACTGCAACACAAGAACTGGCAATGTGTTTTTTATAGTTACTTTTGGGGTTTTTTATTTGCAATGTGCAGGACATCTCTTGAGTGTGCTTTTTAGTTTCTGTATTTGGTTGTGTTTTCTCACTTTGCCATGCTCCGAAATGTGTCTTGTGTGTTGTGAAATTTGTGAAATGATGTTTTCTTCTTTCGCTTTTGTTTCGTCTGTGTAGACCTCTCAGGGCCATTATAGAATTCAGAATAAGTAAGGCTGCCCTGCTGCAAAAAATGTTATTTGACTGATAAGCTGAGTTCTCTTTACACAATGAGCAATTGTATAAAGTAGGTATTCTATTTATTGTTCTATATGCATGTCCTGCTTTAGAAAAGCAACCAATGAAAGTATCTTTTCAGCACATCCTATAGTATATCTTTAAATCTATTTTTTTATTCCTAGCTCCTGATCGGGCCCCACTCAACATACAATGGACCATGATTGGCTCAACACTCACACTGCACTGGGATCCTGTAGTAGCAATGGAGACAGAGTCAAAGGTCACTGGATATTTGGTAGGTCTACTTACTGCAGAGCCCTGATATGTCTTCAGAATCACAGATGATAGTTCTTGCATTCAGAATCTTTTCTGTGTTACACTTTCCTGCTGCTTTAGGTGCTGCTGAGGAGACATCGCTACAATGACATCAATGCCATCTTGACCAACAAAACTACTGTGGAGCTCAACCTCTCCACTAATGACAACTATCTCATTCAGATTAAGGCCATGAGTGAGGGTGGCGAAGGTGTTGGCAGTGAACCTATCAACATCCATAGATTAAGTGAGTTCACTGTTGTTTTTCTGTCCTTGTATAATTTGTCAATTGATAACACTTAAGTCCATTAAGAGTCAAAATTTAATTTGGCTAATTTGGTTAAAGACATTTTGAGTTTGTGAAAAGTGACCTGTTTTAGAAATGTGTGCACCTTGTCATCCATCTCTGCCATAGGGTAATAATTCCCCATTGACTGGCTGGATAGCAATGTAGCATATAAAGCAGTTCTATGCTCCCATTCTACTGCTGGGCCAAAATTCTGAGACAGCTCAGTTTTCCACATTAAGTTTTCTCCTTCATGTAAAATGCACTTTATCTTCTCGTAATATTGGCTGTTAAAAGCAAGTATTAATGTAGAGGTTGAAAAACACATCACAGCTGGTCCTTTGATTTGTGATGACTTGTCAGAAATGTTTGATGACTTGTCAGAGGATAGCACAGCAGAGTGCAGGTTATTTTTTTATTCTTAAGAGTTGCTCAGCTGTTTTCTGTTGTTGTTGTTGTTGTTGTTGCAGGCATGGGAGCACGGGGCTCAGGAGCGATCTGCCTCAGCCCATTGTGCCTCTCTTCAGTCCTCATCAGTGCTCTGCTCTACTCCCTCTGGTGATGTCTAATCAGAGCCCACAGAGTGCCCCCCCTTTCTACTAGGGGCCCTCAGTCAGCCTGTTCTTTGTTAACCATCAACTGGAATTGCACAAGGTCTGGGCTTCAGTTACAGGAAAGGACTGAACTCCACTGAACTCTTTAGGGGACCATATCACTATATTTTAAACCATGAATTAGGGATGTGATGATATGCATGCATGATATCTTTCAGTTTTTCTTCCAGCATCATAAGTGACACTGGCTCTAGGTTTTACTTTAGCAGTTATGATGTCCACATGACTTACCTTCTTGGTATCCTATGAGATACTACTGCCTTAAAAACCCATTTTACACCTAAAGTCCATACCAAAGTTGGTGACAGAGGCTGCTTGCTTGATTTTTTTTAATTCTTTCGAAAGAAGGAAACTCAGAAGTCACAAAATTTCTCTACTAAAGATCGATTTCTCAGCTGTTGATAAGCCTATATTCACTGATTGCATTCATATTTTATGGTCTGAAAAAAATAATTTCACACTGAGCCAGTTCCATTGATAAAATAATATAAAATCAACCCATTTCCACACAACTTCTGCCAAAAGAGAAATCTACTGCAAACTTAAAAACAAAAGTTTACCAAGCTTTGTAAGATATATCAAGAATGCATAGCAAATTCATTAACTCTTCCTCAAACTCACTTATCTCTGCAAACTGATATGATATTAGGTCTGTTTGGGATTCTCAGACTCCTGAGCTTAAGGCATCTCAACAATACACTGAATGATCTTGGCATTGTACTCTCTATCTCATGTTCCTATAAATGATAAATGACACATACACATTGCAGTCTTAGTCAAGTGATAGAGCAGGGATTCCAAAAAATGGAGACATGTGGTATTACTAAGTCAAACAGATCCCATGTGTAATGTCACTTCTCTACCTTTAGACGACCTGTGTTCTAGATACATATATCGCATTACAGAACATGTGCCGTCCCCTTCCTTGATGACCAGCGGGCCCAGTGCACCATGACCTACAGAATAACAGTGCCTTCACTAGAGATCACGCAGATCTTTTTTTTCTTTCTATCCTTTTCACACAGCTTGGGAGAAAAAACATGTTGATGAAGAGGCAAACAGGTATTGTTGGCTTGTATTTTCGAAGAAAAAGAAGGACAGGAAACTCTAAATGTAGAGCAAGCCAATTATTGGCATGGATGTGTTGATTTTCTTGACGTTTTTTTGAAGTATATAAGAGCACCAAGACAAAAAGGGTTGGAAGCTTTAGAAAAGCTGCAATGACTAATATAATATATGGCAAAAAAAGGATTTCAGTATTTATGGTCTGTTGTTTATTAAACGTGTTTTCCCATCTGTGGCATAATTTATGGGCTATTAAGGCATCTTAATAAATTATGCCAATGCAGTGAGATGGCACACTGACAAGAAATAGAGCAAAAGGCATAGCTGTCACTGAACCCCATCTCATCAGCATCTATTTGAAACATACCAGACTGAACATTGCTACTCTGCTGAGGGAACTACTTTTCATGACATTTATCATGCAGATGTGTCTGTCAAAGTTAGAGTAAGAGTCAAGGTGTGAATACTGCGGTCCACACAATGTTTATGTGGATGTGGAAGTATAAAGTCAGCTGAACTGCTACACATTACTGTGCCTTTAACAAACATGGGGCTGGGTAGGTCATTAGCTTGGAGGCTGTCATTGTCTGTATTTTGCACTGTCTACTCCCCTCCCCCTCCTCCCCAAAGTCGAATGAAAGCACAACCAATTGATGCAAGGTGACTGGATGTCCTCCCTTAGCCATCTGAACAGGTGTGCAGACCCCAGAGGCCTCGTAAAAAGTCCAAACAGCCTACATAATACTGCTGTCCTATCTGCTCCTTGACGGGTTTCATAAAGCTCTGTGCTTGTTGATTAGACTGCTGCAGACCAGTCAATGGGATATCGATTTTCCTGCCCCATTATTACAGCTGTCGCAATTCAGCTGCTTTATTGACTAATGGCCATGTTCTTATTGCACTTGTTCTGTTGTGTTACAGTCAGTGATGTTTCAGAGGTCCTTCACTGCTTTAACCTTCAAAGGCGTTCTTTTTTTGTTCTTTTGCTCAATTTTTCCACATATTTTTCAGGTATTTTATAGTGTAGTGCTACATTGTGATTTTGGATTGGAGTATTTACCTGAAATTGATTGGTTCTTTCAGTTGAACTCCCCAAAAGCAAACAAGCTCAGTCACACCGGCATATAAAATGTCATGTCCAAATCTGTTCATTTGAATCGAATTGCTGCAGTAAGCAGATTCAACTGTGTGGCAAAGTAAACCATGTAAATCCATGTATTACATTTGCATGGAGAACCACTTGGGTGAACTGTATTGCTGTTGACCTTTGAGGGAACTGGAAGACATGGCTGACATAGCTCATTTGCTGTGTTGCACTATACACTTTAAATTGAATTGTCCCCTTCTCTGAAGGAATATGACCTGCTCAAAAAAAGAGGAATGGTTTTGAGACAAATTATGTGACCAGCTTTTATTGAATCTTGAATAAATTGAACTCAATGTAATGACAGTTACCATGCTAAACAGCCTGCTAACTGACCGCAAGGAGGCTAGCTATGACGACAAAGACTGACTTTCACTATGTAATTAAGCCTCTCGCAAAGCCTGTTTCACAAAGATGTGCGAAAGAATATTGCTGTGCCACTTTCTGGTGTGACCAGGCCTCAGAGTAGTATGTGCAAATACATGATCCAAGTGATGTTAGTATTTTTAATATCCAAATAAGGTAACCTCATAGCCAGATGTCAGACTCATAGGCTATTAATTTAAAGTGCTTAAATGTGTGGTAGCTTTCTTGTTATTTACATTATTGTAATTTAGCCTAATGTTTCTTACCTCTTCTCATGCTCGCATAAGTAAACAAAACTATTGTTCCTGGCCTTGTGCATTAGTAAAACTACAAAGTACAATCTAAGTGAAATGATTGGAGCCACCTGCTGGAATGTTCGAAATACAGTACATTGATCCCAGAACCACAACATATCTATTTATATCCACAAGGTCAGTTTGTTTAGATTGTTTTCTGTGTTCTGTCGCTAGAAAGGAGTGGTGGTAGTGTAAATAGCTTGCATATATTTTTAAAACATGGCCATCAAAGACAACCTTATTCCTTTTATATAGTGTGTTCTCCTATCTTAATACTGGTGTATTAATCAATGATCTCTGTGAGATACTGACATGTAGAATGGTATTTTCATATTGAAAAGTAACTGTTTTGTGTTCTATACTAATGTGCATGTTAATCATTGTTTGTGAATTTGTGTTGAATTTTTTTCTAAGCTGTAACTTAATAAAATGTTTATTCCAGTCAGTGGGCTGTTTGTCTGCTTTTGCCAAACTCACAGACACTCATAACTTTTACATCCAAAGGCAAGCCTCAAACACCCCAAGTGTGGATTGATTTTTGGTTATTTGAAAAATTGCAAATTTGTTGCAATGCTTAAAGTATAAAATCAGCTAACTATAATGCAAGTCTGCATCATTAGCTTATCTCAAACTTATTTTATTAAAATGTAGTTTAAGACTTTAGACTGTTCTTAAATAGTGCATATCCCTTCAGCTTAATCAAAAATTATCACAAACTGACCAAGACACAGAACAGCTGGGGCCAGGAAATCGAATATCCAGCAACAGAGCACTGTTCATAGTGTACGAATGATAAGATCCTTCACACCATGCAAAGGAGACAGGGGGGATTGGATGATTAACAGGGACCCAACAGCAAGTATTTGCCTTGGCAAACAGCCATGCAGACTGATAAACTTGAAAGGATTACTGCACTATTAATGATGGTAATAATAATAATAAAAATATTTTCAATATCAATTTATATCGCATAATGATGTATACTAAATTACATATGGAATAATCGCATTTGAATGAAAAGCAATATATGCATTAAGAGAAAGTACCTTATATCGGTTGATCATTTTTTAAACACTTAGAATAATTGAAAACAAAAATGCTCAAGACCATTAAATTATATTACAATTCTAACAGAATTATGAGAAGATTTAATAATTGAAGCTGTAGACAGGTTCAAAGGGCATCAAGATTGAAGATTGAACAAAGTTTTTTTTCTACATGTTAAATCCATTACATTACAAAATAAAAGCAGAAATCATTACAACAACCCGTTTTAAAATACTGGGTCTATAGACCCTGCTGTTGATGAATTCAGAACAGTTAATTGCCAGATATCATGTGTAATGCAATAACGAGTTGTATTAATTCTACATAAACAGTGCTTGATTGAACAAATTAAGCCTCCATCAATAATCCAATGTATAAATGGCAGAAAGCCTTCATTTGAGAGATACACACATCAAGCTGGTCTTTTTAGTCAGTGAGATCCAAACAGGATTACTTCATGCCACAGCAGTTTGTAGAGCAAAGCAGTCTTTCAGAATATAATCACCCGATTCATCAAAGCCCAGCTTTGCACTGCCTTATCCTCTGTGCATTTTACCCATCATTAGTCCCACACAGGCACAGTGTCTTTGAAGAATAGATGTTTCTTTATTTTTACCAGAGGTCTTCTCTAAGCACAGAAGGCCTTGAGATTTAAACTCATGCTTGTGCAGAGAAGGTTGCTTATTTGCTTTCAACCCCTGTTGACCTTCTTGTTCAGAAAAATCTGTGAAGAGATGCACTGCATTATACATGCTAATGATCACTGAGTGTCCTGTTGTAATGAAAAATATATGAAGAGTTGTACTGTTCATGCCCATGTGGTCTATCCTAATTTTAACAAGTTATTGATATTTCTGTAAGTGTGTGGAAACTATTTCTAACATATGGTGACAAGCACAACAGAAGGTTTGATTCACATGTTTCTCAATATGTAGAATAACATTTTACAATTATAGTTGACTTAAAACTATTTGTACAAATTGGAGCTCGGAATTTGCTCTGAATTAGTACGGAAGGCATGATATGCAAAATGTGATCACATTTATCACTGTTTGATGTTTGTGAATAAGTTAAGGTCACTTCATACTTTCTTATTTATTCTTAATACAATATGTATAAGACGACTTTATAATTAACGTCTTCCGGTCTTTTCAAATAAATCCACTGATGACAAAGTTTATTATAACAGTCTGATTCAGTAACAAAGAGACAGTTTGATCTGTATATATTTTGTCACTAACATATACATATCAAAGCAGTCCTTCTGTCACCCAGCTCTGACATGCCAAAAAAGAATTTCAGAAGCAAAGTTAATTTGGATTCAAAAACTTTATTTATAAAAGGAATGGTTACAAATATATATACATATTATTAGTTATTAGTTTTTATTCTATGGGCCGAAATATGTGTCAGTAGTGAATTTGAATGATCTATATTTGAATTTGAAACGCTCAACTTAAATAATTGAATTAACAATTTGAATTTGATTCACATAATTTTTTGAATTTGTATTGTTAAGCTTGATAGTTGCTTTAAAAAACTGAATCTGAAAGAGCATAATTTGAAATTGAATGTATTCGTTTGAAACTGAATGTAATATTCTGAAGTAGAATTCAGATTCAGAAATTGAAACTGTATTTTATTCTATTCAATTTCAATTTCAGTTTACTGAGACATACATCCGGTTGATAAGTAAGATGCAATCAAGTGCAAATTCCTTAATGGCCAGTCAGCACCTATGTGGATCCATGAACTAGCTACCATGACTTTCCATGACCTGCCAAAGCTGCCGTGGTAGCAACCAGACTATTATTAATTATTAGTTATTAGCTAGTTCAGGTAGGCAATTCGAGCTGCACACATTTGACACTTGACATTTCATTCTTCACAAACATCTGACAAACACTTAATTAACTGTGTTAATACTTTCAGCCCCAAGACCACCCCAGCATCAGCCTGCAGGCTCTGGCTAGGGGGGTTTAAGATATTATCTCATCTGTAGCGGCTCAAAGGACTAATAATTAATAACTAATTAATATCAAATTATGTAACAATAATCCATAACTCAAAGTTTTGCATCATTACTACGGACATTGGAGTAAAAGCTGAAGGAGAGTAAGGGCACTCATCTTCGGCTCCTAGAAACTATTAGTTCATTACTAAATAACGGAATTTAGGTTTACCTTAAATTCAATGTTGGACGCCACCCAATTTTGACAAAACAGGGAAAACTTATAATTAGTTATTAATTCATTTATGCTTGCGATCTCAGGGTTGCTACGAGGTTCTTGGCCATGGTGTACAGTGACTTTACCGACTGACTACTGACTACATGACTAAACTACTAAATAGAAAATACATGAATGAATGAGGAATAAATAAGTGAGCACAATGAATAGGTTGCACAATGAACAGTCTCTAAATAGGATTGACATTAAGTTAAGTCAAATCAGTGACCGTATCTTTGGAGGTTTATCGATTGATTGAATGTATAAAACACCATTCGGCAGTGGAGAGTTTGAGGAGCATCATGGAAGACTGTGAAGCAATTTAATATTAGGTTTAACTGTAATTTTGATTAAGGATCCTGGTTTAGGTCTAATGCTTATTAAATCTCTTGATTAATTTCTCAATTGGTAATTTAGCATCAGTTGTCTGACATCAACTCTTAACACTTGAAATAGTATTGTTCACCTGACGATGGGCAGAATGGCAGCAGCAGAAGTTCTTCCTGGTGGCCTCAGCATTTTGGGTCCCACGTTGCAGACAGCAGGCTTTGAGTCTGTGTCTCTCCATCTCTCTCAGCAGTTGCTGGAGCATCTCTTCATGTCCTTTGGCTGAGGGGGGTCATAGTGGCAGCTTTGCCATATTCAAAGTCTCTTCCATTCAAAGTATTTGTCTCTAACATCATCTTCATTCAAAAGCTTTTACTCTATAGTCGCAAGACTTGGCTCTCAGGCAAGTTCAGTGCAACTTAGGATTCAGGATTCAGGAGTCGCAGCAGGAGGTGTTTTCTGGCCCAGCATTCCGCAGGGCAGCATCAAGGTGAGAACCAGAGGCGAAAGAGCACAAGCAGCAATAAGGGATCCTGGCTGGCAGGACTCAAAGTTCTAATTGTTTCCGAAATCAGAAGTTTTCTTCACGGGTTGGTTGGATGTCCCTTCCAACATGCTCGGTGTGGCTAGAACGCTGCAGCGGGCCTTGGGCAGCCAGACAGCAGGCTTTACCCCCCCTCTCTCCGGCCTTCGGCCATTAGGCCAGAGAGAGGGAGAATCACATCAGTACATCAGTCCTGGGGTCTCAGCAGAAGAGCTACAGCAGAAGACCAGTCTTATCCCTTCTCCTTGGGTATTATCCTTTGTGATAGGGGTGTTTTGCATTGGTGGGAGCTGCTGACCACTCAACATCATAAACCATCTGTTGATTCTTTCAGTTAAACTTCTTTAATAAACTGAATATTAATTCGCTTCACCTTTTAATTCTACCATATTTGAAAGTTTTGCTCTCTCTCCTTTGAAATAAGACCAAATACTTAATGTCACTCACCGAATAAAACTTGATCAATTGAAATAAAAGTATTAAAGGATTTCAACAACCACATAGATGAAGACCTTAGTTGTTATGACAAATGTGTATACCTGTACACATACATTTTATATATATGCATCTGTATACCCTTTGTACACCAAATGAGTGAAATAACTTGAGAAGTCTCATCAATGCTCCCTCTACCACAGGAGGCAGGGTGCTCCTGTGGTAGAGGGAGCTCAGAGAGATCTTGCAGGCAGATAAATTCACACAACATACAAAACACAGGAAAGGCAACCATTGTCAATTAGTGTCCTTATCAACCGATTCTTGTTGATTCCCTTTGTTTTGTCTGAGGGTTGTTCAGTCCATAAAAAAGTGTTTATTTGTTAATCCCTTGTTAGGGGGTCCTTGGCTCCCACCCAGGTGTGACTAGAGAGGTATAAGGGTTGTTGCTGTTAAACCTCTTTATCTTCTGAAAGGTCATCTCCTGAGGTGTCTGGGGACCTGGGATATCACTGGGAAGCATTACTTTTGTCATCTTTATGACTTTGAGTGCAAAGCCCATGAGAAGTTGTCAGGATGTCTGCTCAAACATCCTCCCTAGGCTTATGCACTAATGTGCACATGCATTCCTATCGGAGACTTTAGGAAACATGTTACAGAAATATAAGTCTAACATGATCATGTAAAATAATTGAGGTAATAGAATAAGTATAAATTAAGGGTTCGGCCTATAGGTTTAGGAATTGTCTGTTTCTTGAACAACTGAAATTCAGAGAGTCATAGAACTGTAGTATCTGTAGGCAAAGGGGGAATGAGAGGGAGAGTGGGCAGATAACACTCATCCTCTCTGTACATTGAGAATCAACAATCAACATTAAGCATCAGTCCAGTAACTTCAGTTGGTTATTACACATAACATATTAGTAAATGTACATTTTAATCATAAAGTTCTGTATTTTCATACAGTTTTTGGATATCTTCATCTTCTGTGCTCGAGTGAGTCTTTTGATGTTAGCCAGAAATCAAGGAAAGTCGTCCTCCTACAAGAGCCATAAATTATCTGGCTTCACTTGTCATTATTGACCCAGAGGTCATGTGAACAGGAAGAAAAAGATTCCGTTTTTGTTAAGGAGTTAGTGATTTTAATTCTTCATCATCGGATCATCCGCTACTAATCACTCCTCAAATTTCTTTATTTAAAATAAATGTGCTAGGAGTGATGAGGTCTGAGCTTAGAAGTAAAACACAAGCTATGTTCTGCTGCTGCAATAAACATTTTAAACTATCACAAATGTGAGTTGTCTACCTGAGCTAATGATCTTTAGTCATATAATTAGTAATAGTTATGTTATTAGCTGTTTGTGCTATGGCAGCTTTGTTAGGGGAAGCTTGGGGCTTAAACTGACAGATTGCCACTGTAGCAATGTGCCATTGCCATTGTGATTTCCAATAATAATAGAAGGAATAATAATCCTGTAGCTATCACAACCAACTGAGCTTTCCCTTGCTACAAGTCCATGATCAAGGTAGTGAAGGAAATGGTCAAAAACATAGCTGACTGGCCAAAAAGGATGCTGTGAATCTGCACTCAATTTCTCTTCTTCAACCGGATGTGTGTGTCACTAAACTGAAATTTAATTTCAAAAACTGAATGTTTTGGATGGTGAATTTGGATTTTTGGCTGACACCCGGTCCTTGTGACACATTGCTCACAAAAGCGCACATTGACCTCATGTGGTCAGCCTCATACTAGGTTTTGACCTAGTCTTGTTAGTTAGGATCAAATACAGTTTCAGAGAAACTAAATTAAATTTCAAATTTTTAATCCAATTTAATTCAGTTTTACCTGATGCATATTTCTGCCCATATTATTCTCTTATGCACGAATATAAGCAGTTGAAGCAGAAGAAAGGGTAGCTTTTTACACATTTTTTGGTTTTCATAAAAAACAAGATTTAAGACGTTAAAGCTCATCAGCCAAAGCCTAGGCATTTGCGAGTTCAGTTTCATATTAAATGGGCAGACATGACATGGTGTCAATCTCCCCAGCAAGTACACAAATAAATACATTATACGCATACATTAGGCACCATCCATTAGACTTATGCTAATGTCAGAGCTTAATGTCCAAGTAAGCTTTTCATAGATTACTTTTCAATAGCAGCATTTCTCTTACTCTCTCTTTTTCCCTGAGCATTATATATGCTCAATCGTTGTTCACTAATTAGGAGGGCACCTTTTTTCTATAGATGACTAGAGAAGGGACACAAGAGGGAGGTTTGAAAATTAATCACTGAGGTTTATTAATGAGAGGGTATCTGCCCTGTGTGGCCAGAGAACAATATGAGACGGTGCGATCAGAGGAGAGCTTTATCCATCACCTTGAAACTACCTAGCAGGGCAAAGCTTTTAGAGGCAATCTTCTGGACACAATTAAAGAACTCATGATGTATATCCAATTTAATGATATCTATAAATATCTATCTTATTTGTAATAGCATATTATTATTGAGACCTAGAAAGAAAATGCCATGTGTTTTACCTAATTGAAATTGTTTACAATTGTTTGAAAGGCAAAGCTTACATTTACATTTAGTTTGAGAAGAAATGCTTGACATCTCTCCAAAATAATTGCTAGTAATAATGAATTCGATTTTTTTAATCCAGCTTCTCCTGTCTGTTTCATTTCCACCATATCATTAGGTTGAATTATATATAACCCAGTGTTATGACTTCCTCAGCAGGGTCTGACTTGCATGGACTTTCTTCTTCAATACTGTCAAATCAGCAAAAATATTAAAATGATGTATCTATGCTAAGTATGTGACATGCTACTACACAGTACACCTGACAATAGTAAAAATAAAACACACTGATGCCATTTATGTGATATTAATTAGCACTTTTACTCTTATTTTAACAAGATAAATAGTCTGCCTCAAGCCAGCAGTTCCGTGAGCACAGCTGTCCTTGCAGCTAAATGCTGACCTCAGCATTCTGACATGCTCACAATGATTATGTTAACATGCTGATAAATGCAAAATAGAAGAAATTATTTACCAAATTCACCAAATTAGTTTAGCCTGTTACAATGTTACAATTTCATTTAGCAGATGCTTTTGTCCAAAGAGGCGTACATCTGAGAGTTAATACAACACAAGCAATGATCAAGACAGGAGGGAACAAAGTCAGTAAGTGCCAAAACACAGCTTCAAGTGCAATCGGACACTGGTGCCAACAGGCAGTGCAGGGCGTTTTATTTCTTTTTTTCTTTTTTTAAATAATAAAAATCATCATCATCAGCAACATCAACAAGATCAGTATAGTCATCATCATCATCATGAAAATCCTAGTCAGCATAAACTACATCCTCAATGTCATCGTCATCAATCAATATCATTAAGAGCAGAGGTGTTCATGAAGAGGGTGGGTCTTTAGGTTCTTCTTAAAGGTGGAAAGGGACTCTGCAGACCGAATGGAGTTTGGTAGCCCATTCCACCACCTGGGGACTACTGAGGAGAAGAGTCTAGTTAGAGACTTTGGGCCCTGTTGTGATGGGAGTACCAGGTGCCTTTCATTGGCAGAGCGTAGTGGGCGGGACGGTGTGTAGACCTGGATGAGGGCGTTCAGGTAGGCAGTTTAGGGATGTTTGAAGACCAGTCGCGCTGCTGCGTTTTGGATCATCTGCATAGGTTTGAATGTGCATGCAAGGAGGCCTGCCAGTAGGAAGTTGCAGTTAAGTGTTAAGTGTTAATCAATGCGTGATATCATGAGAGCCTGTACCAGCAGTTGTGTTGCATGCACCAGCAGTTGTGTTACATGTTATCTTGTTAACTTCATTTCACTATACTTAACACATGCTATAGCCACAGTTAAGAATTCCTTAACAACATTGCTATGCTCAAAGCAGTGCTTGAATACTTTCTCTTGTTCACTGGCACAAGCTGTCAGTACTCTTTTCAGCATGTTGGCCAATTTATAATTGACGTAAATAAACTGCATTAGACAGGGGACACTACATGACTATCTACTGTTCCCATTCTTGCTTGTCTGGTTTTCTCTTTCAGCTGAAATTCATGTTCCATTACCATCACCTAAGTCTGCCACTGACCACGGAAGCCCTGTGCATGCATCTTTATTTTCTATTTATTTTATTTGTTTATTTGACAGGGACAGTGCTCATCTTCCTGTACCAGTATTAGCTATAAGCTTATTTGCATCTGTAGTCCCTGGGCAGGAAACAGAGAATAAAAAACACAAATACAAGTAAAAAAACAAAAAACAGTTACCAGACAGTACATATCCACTGTACAACATTTCATGACATTAAAACACAACAGCTGTTTGCGTTATGTGTGATGGGTACATGATTAGGTTGATTCAAGCCATTAAGCCAAACGTTTCACGTTTTGAAACTTGTGATAAATCTACTTTACAGTGCCATGGATATTTTTTTTCTTCATCAAAGAGGAGAGTTTAAAGTCACCCAAAAATATTTTCAATAGGGAACATATTAGGGGGTTCAAAAAAAATTTAACATGACCACAAGAAGAAGTCTACATTGCCAAAAAAAAAAAAAAAAGAGAGGTACAAACTAGGACAAGGTCCTCCCTTCTATTTACTGAGGTCAAGAAACCTCACATGGGAGCTGTGACTCACGGGGGGTGGGGGGGGGGGGGCAGCCAAACCCACTCAACCAGTTTTTAGATCTTACTGAGCTTTGAGGGTAAATTCAGGCCCTTTCTGGGAGGCAGTTGGTCAGGCAATGGGGCTGTACATGGTGGTTGTGCAATTGTTTCAGTGGGTGACTTTATATTCTGTGGCTAATCCTGCACAGGCCTCTGCGTAGAAGAAGCTCTTATTGTCTTAAAAAAATACAGTATTTTCAAATGTGGGGCAACTGTGGCTAAGTGGTAGAGTCGGTCATCAATCATTCAATCGGAAGGTCGGAGGTTCGATCCCCAGCTCCCTCAGGCTACATGTCGAAGTGTCCTTGGCCAACACACTGAACCCCAAATTGTTCCCGGTGGCATAGCCAATGGGTATGAATGTGATAACTGATTGACAGTAGGGCACTTTACGTAGCAGCCTCTGCCATGTGTGTGTGAATGTGATATGTAGTGTAAAAGCAGCTTTTAGTGGTCGCAAAGACAAGAAAAACGCTATATACATTAAGTAGAGTCCATTTACCATTTACCAAATAACACTTGGCAGTTCTACTGTATTTTTGTGTTTTGGAAATCAAAATTGGTTCAAATGCAAAAGAAAAGGACAAATTATCAATGGCAGTGTTCTACTAGCAAGGGACAGGCTTTATATGCAAGTTTCTTTGGTAAGGTTTCCGCTTCAACTCGCAGCCCAGTGGAAAATCAGTGCAGAAAAAGTGAATGAGGAATGCCCCCCCTCTCTTAATGACTCCAATCGAACAGCCCTTGATATAGGCACTTAACCCCCATTTGCCCTTGTGGCTCTGCTCTGTGGACAATAGAAGAGGACTAGGCAGCTCCTTGCTGTAAGAGCAACTGAGTGATAGGGAAGCCAGGCATCTCCCATTGCTACATAGGTAAGGAATGACAAATTAAAAAACAAGGTTAGCAAATGCATCTGAATGTGAACAGAGTTTTCTTTTCAAAGGGCCGACCTATATTCAATAAATTACGTTTTTCATGCTCAGAATGAGGCCACACAAACACACTGTTGTTAAAGGCATTCAAAACCAGTGTTTGAAACCTTCTGTTATGAATTTCAAAAGCTACAACAATTTTATGAAAACTCAAAATTAGAAACAGGAACTAGCATTTGACCTCAAGTTTACCTAAAATAATAATAATGATAATAATATTGGGCGCTGTTGCCTCACAGCTAAAAGGTCACTGGTTCAAACCCCGGTTTGGGTAAGGTGGGCCTTTCTGTGTGGAGTTTGCATGTTCTTCTTGTGCATGCATGGGTTCCCTCCGGGGTCTCCGGCTTCCTCCCACAGTCCAAAGACATGCTTGTAAGGTTAATTGGTGACTCTAAATTGCCCATAGGTGTGGGTGTGAGTGCGAAAGGTTGTCTGTCTCTATGTGTCGGCCCTGTGATTGACTGTCCAGTCCAGGGTGTACCCCGCCCTTCGCCCAATGGCAGCTGGGATAGGCTCCAGCCTCCGCGACCCTGAACAGGATAAGCGGTATAGATAATGGATGGATGGATGGATGGATAATAATATTTCCTGCCCTAAAAACAAAATCAGTTAAGAATACAATCTCACCCTATGCTCTGTCCTTAAACCTTCAATCAGATCAGTAATACAAACACAACATAATATTCACAACAAAAATAAGTGGTGTTAAACCTAAATAATCATTTACAACTACAGTATGTCAAGGTGACATCAATATGTGTTTTTTCCCTGCATTTTATCGACCACTGACTTTAGCAGTCGGAAAGTGTATTTTTTTTTATAATGATTCTCTTGAGAATAATTGTAAACTGAATAATCTATACATGAATTTCATCAGCCAAAGTTGCTGTAAGTGTCACTCTGTTAATCCCGAATCGGGATTCATTGTCTCTGTACTGCAAGAGAAGAGGCACAGCTGTAATTAACAACTGCTCCAACACTTTAATCCAATTTGAAAGCTAATAAACAGCTTGTTTTCCTGCTGCTTATATTGCTTTTACATCCAAAACATATTCACAATCTAAGTTGTAACACTTGATCTGCCTTTTTAAAGAGCAAAGAAAAAAGCAACTTATATACATGTACCTTAATGTTTTTTGTGAACTTGCCAAGTTGCATTTTGGTGAATCTTTTGTGAGTTATATCTATTGCCAGTTTAATTGCAGAGCAGAACATGGCAACAAACTATACCAGTACATGCACCTTGGTAATTAAGACAGTGATAGATGACCTTCATTGTGCTTTATAATTTTCTCCCATACCATGAAGAGTTTTCAGCAAAAACAACTTAATTGGATGATGCCAAAGCCCAAGTAATAACCTCAATGATAAATCATTTCCTGCATCCAAGCAAAAGGGTGCTGACATGAAATTATAGACTTAGACCCTAGATACTTCATACTTTTTCCAGTCTTGTGACTAAGAGCCTTGAAATAATCAACCATGTAAGTGTATCATTTTTTCTGCATTTTTAACAGATCTTGTTATATAAAAACAAGTGATCTTAACTTTAACACAAAAAACACATTCTTTTCTCAGTTTTTATCTAAATTTTAGGATGGATCAATGGCGACAGGCCAGTTCCTAGTAGTACTGTGTAGAAAACTAAATTTACATGACCTCATAAAGATCAAATAGCTAACATATTAGCAAACAGTTAGCTATTTATGAGGCTCACACACAGAGACCAACATGGCATGTAAAGTGTTTCTGAAAAGCTGAAGAATTTAAACATTTGTTCTGTTTGATTCCCTGACCTTATTGTACGCAATCTTTGATGGGATTGCAAACTTGCAGCCTAGCAGAGGAAACAAGAAGAGCTCAGTAAATAACAGACAAGGACAGATTTTAGCACAAAGCGTCATACTACAAAAAAACAAAAAAACAAACCAGTCCCACTGGAGGGGAAAACAAATGGCCCATTGGGCAGCTTTTTAAAATTTAGCTCTGGGTTCTTTACCCCAAAGTGCAGTACCACCACAAATGAGCTTTTAGAGATTTTCTATGGTTAGCTTGCAGGAAAAAAAGGCAAAAAAGGCACCTTCACCCAATGCAAAGTCAATGGAATGTAATACTTTTTCGTTTTTACGTTTTGGTAAATTAGTTTGTTAGACTTCATTATCCCTGAGATGAAATTCTTTTTCATAAGACTTTACATCACATTACACACATAATCACACAGCAAAAGACTGGAAACACCACAACAGCACACAACAACAGGCAGTGTTGGCAGGACTTAATTGCACTAAAATAGCACCCATAATCCCTCATAAGCAGTTCAAGCTGATCAACTGAAGAGAGGGGAAAATGTGCCTATGTTTCACATTTTAAACTAATTTCGCCATTATCACCATACACTGTTACATTATACTATTATACACTATGATATACAAGAAAAAAATACATTTTTGGGACTGTAAACACATCAAGTTAAATAGGAAACCACCAGATTCCCCTGGAATTAAGCCTCCATGATATCAGGGCAATGTTAGAAGTCATTGTTTAATATTGTGTTGACGATATGATGTGCAATAAGTAAACAAATATCGAAGTGTATATATTGTTATAACTTGCAGTAGTTATGGCTCTCTGTTCTTCAGAATGTTTTACCCAGTACTTGTTTGCAACCATCTTCATTGATTACAAAAAATAACTTTTTTACACCTATAAAATCATGTTGTTTTTTCTTTTGCACCTGTTCTTTTTTGGGTCGCATATCAATCATTGTATGATTTAAGTCTAAACTAATAAAATAAAGTCACAGTGACTTCATCATTTCTTAATGGTGAGCAACAGGAATTCATGATACATCCAGCATTAATTCATGCATTGAATCATCATAAGCAATGCATTAGTTAAGCATTACTTAAGCATTACTAAAGTATATAAATTGTACCCTTAATATAAAGTGTTACCACATTTTCAACATGATATGAACAATTAAAAGTGTGTTGTTTGAAGCACACTTCCTCATACACCCAAAACACAAAAAAACAAAAAGATGACTTTCACTGGCTTACACAGTACATGTGTTGGGTCCATATGAGTTGGAATATGGACCGCACCATTCTACCATTGCTGACCACATTGTGATCAAAGGGTAGTTATTAGTAAACACTAGAGCTAGCTGATTAGCAAGATAAATACTTCAGGGAACCTTTTTAGCTCTGCGGTTAAAGCGCGTGCCCAATGTACAATGGCTCAATCCTTGACATGGCACCCCCGGGCTCAATTCCAAAACGCAGGATGATGCATGTTATCCTCACTCTCTCTTCCCAAATTTCCAATTCAATCCACTATTCTATATAAAAAAATAAAAAAATAAATACATACTTCATTTAGGTGTGTTTAGTAAGACTGTACGCTGGGAGACACATTTTTTCAATCATACAGCGACATATCAATCACAAGAGAAGGTAGGAAATAAATCAAGATAGGAGGAGGTTAATTTTATCACAGACTTCCACACAATGGAATTTTTTTCTTTTTTTGCAACTAGTTGAGTCACTCCCTGCTAGCCATTAGAAATATTTAACGTTTAAGGCATCTTTCATTGACACACTTTTCAGATGCAGAGGGTAAGTCCAGTTCTTCATCATTTGTTTTGCCAGAATTGCCAGTGAGAACCAGAGTACATGAATAGACTCTTGACTTCCACATAACCCTTGATGCAAAAGTATGGATAAGACTTTAATAACACTAATGTGTCATGCCTGCCCGTTAAGTTTTCTTTTATTTTTTCCTCATGTGTCTTGTCTGGTACTTCCTGTTTTATTTTGAAATCACTCACCCCTGTCTCTGTTTCAGGTCTGTGTCCTGCCCCTCCCCCGTCGTGTGCTCACCTGCTCCTGATTGTGCTCTCCCCAGCTGTGTCTCATCACCCTCATTACCTCATGTATTTTACCCCCTGTCTTCCCCTGTCTCGTTGCCAGTTCGTTTGTACCCTAGTGTCGCGTTCCAGCATTTTGTTCCTAGCTCTCGTGTATGACCTCTGATTCTGACCCTGTTTGCCTTTTTACCTTGCCTTTTGCCTCATGTCTTCTGGATACCTTAGCCTGATTTTTGACTGCCTATTATGTGTACTGAACATTGCCCGGCATTAAAACTCTGAAATCTGTCTACTGGTCTGAGTTTGCATTTGAGTCTTTCATTCTTGGTCCCCGGTTCATGACATAATGCCTGTTATACAGAATTTAAACACAACTTGTCTGCAACAATGTTTTTTACTTATACACACTTCTGAATCTATCTGGCAAAAAGGCTGAAAAGGAAATAAGAAGTCAACACAGCAGATTTACCATGCATGTTTTTATAGCCCTACGGTTGCTTGCACCATAGCAAGTCATTTTTTGTCTGCTACTGAAGGCTATAAATGTGACAGCTTTAAGAGATGTGCAGAATTGTAACAAGCATTCAATTGAGCAACTAGCACAAAACAGATGACTTATGTTAATATGTCAGTTCTGCTTTTGCACTGAAATTTATTCTCCTGCACACAAGCCTCGAACAAATAAATATGTATTTGAAATACTTGAATTATACATTTGTGTCAATGCATGCTAGAGCAATGGATGGTGTTAGAATTCCTAAACTGCTCTTATGTTAAATCAACCCGTGTCTACTCTGCAAAATTATTGATATGTTCTTGAGCAATCGTCTGTGTCCAATAATAAATATCTGAAAGGAAAATATTTTTTATTTTATTCTTTCTAGTTGCTGGATCTCCTACAGTACATTGTCAATTTGTATGGTATGGGTCTTCAGTCATGCTTGTAGCTTATAGTCCTGTAAAACATAATTTCTTCAGGCTGTTTCTGGTGTTCATGTTGCCCGATCATGGAGCCAAGTGCTATAAATCAGGTCTGACAGTGGGCACCAGAAATCTGTACGTATCATCCCAACTTCTTCATCACATCTTAATCGAGACACTCAAATAAAACAAATGTGTATTCTGTATGCCGATTTTTTTTTTTTTTACTGTTCAAGACAAATGAAGGCTTTGCAGCTTTATAGGCATCTGCCAAGATATGTATATCAAGGGCAAATATCAGGTTGCTGGGGTTGCTGATAATTTGCTCAGAGATCCAGCTATCCAGCTACACTAGATTGGATAAACTCATGCCTCTCTAGGCTGTGGCAAAGGAACACTGCAGTGTGATGTTGCGTATTACTACATAAATTTAATCCCCAACAACCCTTTGGAATTAAATTTTGATATCACTGAAATACCATTTGCATAAGAAAAATGCAGAGTAGAAGTTATTACATGAGTCACCCACTTCTGCTACATTCTGAATAAGCCATGAACTGAAAAGTTAAATCTTTAATTTTATATTTACAGTGTGAGAATTCATGCGCAGGCACAGACTGAACTGCTGTGAA
Organism: Semicossyphus pulcher; assembly: GCF_022749685.1. NCBI lineage: Eukaryota > Metazoa > Chordata > Actinopteri > Labriformes > Labridae > Semicossyphus > Semicossyphus pulcher. Next base: position 27,545,659 of record NW_027211704.1, on the reverse strand, counting down.
GGCAACATACCAATTATTGGTGCCAATATCATGTGATGGGGAGGCAGGGCGAGTGGATCGTTGCTAATCTAGTTCAAAGCATAGTGGGTCTCCAGAGGGTTTGACACAGGGCCTGCATGATCAGGCGCCAGCGTTTCATGGCAGGACCTGGATTTAGTGAGGCCTGTCGGGGCAGGAGAATGTGAATTAATGCTCAATGTTCCTCGACAGTGCTGAGCCGGTGGATTCATCTGTTCTGACAGGCTCTTGACTGTGTGTGATGATGAGCGACAGCTCTGGGTTGGCGCTCGACACTGGCTCTTCAGCTGACAATGTGAATTATGGAGACCCGAAGGAGCAAAAGCATGCATCAGCAGACCCCCCATCCTATTAATCCTCCTCTTAAAGGTTTCACCCCAGAGACCCCAGACTTACCTCAGCACAAGACCCACACTCTTTAACTACTGGCTTGAACATGATGGAGGCAATAAACCCAGATACACTATTAACCTCTGTGTCGGCATCTTAAATTTCTCTTACATCCAAACACAATTATTGAAAGAATTCTCTATTCTATGGGAATACATACTTGGAATCAAATTTTCTACATGACTAGACTTTATTCTACATAGGCTAACCTTAATCCGTAAGCTTTTTGAGTTTGCTTGTTTATGTTAGGCTTGGGGTATTGACAGTGCACAATCTATTTGGAGAATGGTAGATGGTAAATTTCAATGCATGTTGCAATGTTTTGAGCCCTATTTGCTATGAAATTGCTGGAGCACATAATTATTGCAAAAATTTCCAAGAACAAAATGCATAAAAACTGTAAAAAAAAACTGAAGTAAATAGCAATATGATTGGATATGTGCACTTAGCGTGCACAATTTAGTAATTGAGAATTACGCGAAGGAGAATATAGACGATAATAATTTATAGTTGTTTTACCTGCATTTTGGGTGCTGCACTAGTATAAACCATAACAATAAAATAGGGGGAATACTACCTTACTGCAAAATGACTATTTGAGATCACTGCTTGTAAGTTAGTATAGCCAGAAGGTTTACCATTAGGTAGGAGGCAGATTTAAAATACTTTGTGAAGGTTCCATCAGTGGAAATGTATTTACATGTGCACTCATGAAACATGCAAAACAACAAACTGTGGACAAAATAAGTAATGAGGGATAAATAAACTCATAACAGCATAAATCCTGGTGTCTGTTCCTGACCTTCCTCACTGGCTTCCCACAGAGTACTGAATATATAGAGGTTGGGCACCAAAATAATCCTAAAACAGAAAAATAACACAGACAGAAGCATTCCGGGAAATCGTCAAATTTCCCACTGTACAAAAATGCATCACAACATGCACTATTCTAACTGTACGGATCACATACATGTAAAGGAAATGCATATTAATATTGTCAGCAGCACCCCCCACCCCAGACATGGTAGCGACTCCCTACTCCGTGATTCCCACGACAGGTAAGTTTGTTTGACAAAGGAATTTATTTAACTCAATTACTTTAAATAATGAAATTAAACTATGAATACAAGTCATTGAAATAACAACTATGTTTATCTGTCATTACCATGTCAACCTACATTCACAGAAGAAATATCTATTAAATATAACATTAAATACAAACAGACCCAGGACAGTATTGTGTATTTGTGCTGTAGAAATTCAAGGTGTAGCCTACATAATGAAAATGTGTTAATGAGATTAATGTGAAATTACTGTTTTAAGTGACAAACGACATGCTTGAGTCCAATTTGTCACAGAGCTGAAAACCCACCAGTAACAGTAAGAGTGTCTAGCATGCAGCATTCCAAATATATTAAAGATACAGAAAATATTGATCTAATATTCCATATAGGACATTGCCAAACTAAGAGGATATATATGGAATAACAAGGCACTGATATTTTTATGTATGACAAAGTGCTCTGGATAACTAGGGTGACCTAGCAGAATGCACAGAGATTGGTTTGATTTGCATTAATTGATGCATTCGCTACATCATGACTTCCTCGAGGGACTGGTTAATAAGTAAAAAAAATAAAATAATACTTGCTCCTCCCAAGTAAAACGTTTCCCACATGGGTGGTACAAATCAGGCAGGAAAATGATGAGAATGGATCTGGCAGCCGGAATGGATCACACGCTGACTGGCATGTTATTGGCTGAAAACTGATGGGGCACTAACCGAAAGAAAGAAGCAGATGCCCTGCCTAGGAAATCAATTTTCAATTAGTTACTGTAGTGAGTTACAAATTGCTATTCATCTTATAGTTAGCAGTTAGCAAACATTAATAATACATCTGCAGCCCTCAGTACTTGCCTGCTGGTGACTCTTATACTAGGTATTAACAGACAATAGCCGTGTGACTTCCTATGATAGGTTTGTGGAATTAATTGCATAATTTTTGTAATAAACATCTGAACCACCACGCCCAATACTAACCCGATATCAGTAAAGGTTTATAGAGACTTTTAGACTCTGAAGGAGATATGAAAATTGAGCCATTGCAGAGAAAAATAAATCCTGTGGCGCATTCCTTTCTAATCCTCCCTTTGGATACTAAATTCCTTGCAGAGCTCAGAAACACACCACACAGGCCGAACTGTTATGTACAATCTCTCTGATACAATAGAATTGGTGAGTGAATTTTCTTGTCACATGTCTCTGCCAAGTTCACATGCCCACACACACACTCCAGTGCCAACATCATCTCCTCCCCACCCTCATGCCACCGCAAATCAGGAAAATATAAATGATTTTTTTCATTTCCTATATATTTATATGAGAAAAAAAAAACCTAGATGAAGCATCCTTTACTTAGATATTTTTCTCAAAGAATTAGGTGGTAAATAATCTTCATTTCTTAGATCTAATGGGATGGATTTGTTTTTCCACTTGTAAAATAAATAGTTTCCTTAGTGTCTTTAGAAGGACTTTTGATTAAAATAAATAATAATATCATGCCATTGGCATAGTGAAACGGTAAATCTGATTAGCATTTGGAGTTCGCTTAAACAAAGGCTATCCTGTTGCACATATGCTGTCAGCTAATCTCATTACTTAAAAAGAGGCTAACATATCACACACATACACACACAGCATGTGTAGTTGTGTATATATCCATTTCACTTTCAACACATTTGTATGTGTCGATACAGATCTTTGCTTGACTCTAATGAAGGCTGCGATTGATTTAGCATTCCAGGCATGCTGTGTATTCCGAGACATCGGATGAGATATTCCAGCACCAAAATGTATATTGTTGCACTAATGAATGCATTTGTGTGAACAATTCTTTGCTGACTGGAATTCATAACAAGTTTATGACAGCATGAATGTATTACACTGATGTTTCCTTTTGTACCCGTTACATATGGGTGCAAAACATTGGAATGTTACACTTTTAGGAGAATCTAATACTTCTTTTCGCCCCTAATGCAAACTGGCTTTTCTCACATTATTGACATAAATGTCAGTAATGAGTTAGAAAGGCAGTAATCATTTATCCTCTTCATTGTTTTTTGTAAAAAGATAGAGGATGTCGTTTCTGACTGTCAGGGGAAAAAAAATTCTGCAGGGAATTGCCAAGTCATAGGATAAGGATTTAACCTCAACTGGATATATTAAGATTCTGTACCAGAAAGGACACATTATCAAATTGAAAGCTCAATAACAGTGCGAGCCAAACCTTTTCCCTATACAGCACGATATGCATTTGATTGCAAAAAATTAGATTACTTTGACCGAGTCCCATTTCTTCCACTCAGTGTTTTCACAAAACATCAGCATCATTTTTCATAATCCCATACTACTTTGACAGTCCTCCACTGCACTCATAAATACTTTGGATGCGAGAGAGTACTTTTATTTAATGCTGTCAATCTGTGTGCTTTTCCTAATTTATTACATTTAATAAATAAAATAATATAAAGGCTCATGGGATTGGAGGTAGAGCTCCTGAATCTCAGATACATTTTTTTTGTAAGGGATGATGATGTCTATTCTTTATGTGAAGCACTCTCTAGCTGCATCACTGACAAAGAATGTTTAACAAGAGCTATACCCAATCTGTGTAATAACATTCCACAAGCCTTAAATATGTAACTCCCAAAAAATTATAAATAGACATCCAGCCCCAACAGCTGGAAAGTGAGCTACTCTGGTTTGACAGACATAAGGTTCCCAAAAAACATCTTCCGAATAATCTATATTCAAAATATTAACAGTTTAACAAGGACATACTTTGTGTTACTTGTTACAAGATATCTTGTAAGTAAGATATAATGATCCAGAAACAGGGGTAATCCTGATTGAGTAAGCCTACATGTGATGTGGTGTTTCTCACTAAAATCATTTATATATGCCATTAATTCAGATAAATTAAAATGAGTATTATGATGTGAGCAATGCAACAGCATCCACCACAGACAGTGAGTGTGTTTTCTAACATGCTATCCAATGTTAGCATGTAAAGCTAGCTAACGTTAACCCGGTACAAATTAGCTTTGCTGGGTTAGCCTATGTATTGTGTCATTTGTGTCGTATTTGTGGTGGACACTCAAACTTGTTCTACCGCAAATATGACGCAGGGTTGCTGCTAGGTTCTTGGTCATGGTGTACTGTGACTTTACCATTTCATACACACACAAATCACATGGATCAAGGTTTTTATAAATGAAAGGTTTATTTAACTACTAACTTAAAAATATAAATTAATAAATGAGGAATAAATGAACAGATACAATGAATACAATGATTAAATGAATGACAACAGACCACATTGTAGATGACAGTTGTGACTGGTCTGATCTTTGATGTTTTAGAAATGAAATGGGATTAAATTACTGAATGCATCGTTCAGCAGTTGAGAGTTTGAAAAGGCATTAAGGAAGATTGTGAAGCATTTCAAAATTAATTCTAATTATAAATTAAAGCCGCAAGCGGCGATGAACGGGCCCTCGCACCCGTGGCCACGTTGGGGCTTGTCGCGGCCGCGGGGTGTGCTGCAGACACGGGGTGCACCTCAGAAGCGGGGTGTGCATGAAGCACAGGATGTGCTGTAGCCACAGGCTGTCCACCAGTAGGGGCTGCTGTCAGCATCACCCAAATTCCTATGGAGATCTGTTCAGGCCGAGACTATAATCGTGCATGTGAAATTTGAAGCTGATATAACATTGTATGTGAGAGGTAGTACTGGCTCTTACCAGTAGGTGGCGCTAAGAGTATGAGCGAAAAAAAATTCATATGTAGACCTGTGCAGGCCGAGACTGTTATCATGCATGTGAAATAAGGAGCTGATCAGACAATCTATGTCAGAGTTAGTACTGGCTCTTACCAGTAGGTGGCGCTATGACTATGAGCGAGAAATGATTATGTAGAACTGTTCAGTCCGACACTGTAATCATACATAGGAAATTTCAAGCTGATTGAACATTGTATATGAGAGTTACTACTGGCTCTTACCAGTAGGTGGCACTGTGACTATGAGCGAAAAATGAATATGCAGATGTGTTCAGGGCAGTACCCTCATTTAACCTGTGAAATTTGGAGCAAATCAGACAATGTATATGAGAGTTGATACAGGCTCTGCCCAGTAGGTGGCGCTATCAGTATGAGTGAAAAATGTATATGTAGACCTGTTCAGGGTGGTACCCTCATGAAACCTGTGAAATTTGGAGCCGATCGGACAATGTATGTGAGAGTTAGTACTGGCTCTGCCCAGTAGGTGGCGCTATGACTTTGAGTGAAAAATGTATATGTAGACCTGTTCAGGGCAGTACCCTCATGAAACCTGTGAAATTTGGAGCCGATCGGACAATGTATGTGAGAGATTATTCAGGCTCTGCCCAGTAGGTGGCGCTATGACTGTGAGTGAAAGATTAATATGTAGACCTGTTCAGGGCAGTACCCTCATGAAACCTGTGAAATTTGGTGGAGATTGGACAATGTATGTGAGAGTTGATACCAGCTCTCACCAGTGGGTGGCGCTATAGAATTGGCAAAAAAAGGAATATGCAGATCTGTTCAGGGCGGGACTCTGATCAAGCATGTGAAATTTGGTGCAGACAGGATGAAGTACGGACGAGTTATCGCAGCCTAAATGTCATGGCGAGGCATCATGGCGAAGGTTATATTCACCGCGCCGCCAGGGTCACGCCCTCTGTTGTAACCTGACCAAGTTTTGTCACAGACCTTAATCAAGGTCTTAAGAGTTTCCTGACATGAATTTGAGGTTAACATGTTTTACCACCTTGGAGGAGGGGCTTGTAGAGTAAAATATGTCACTTCCTGTTTCCAGTAGCGGGCGCTAGGCCTGATGGGAAATATTTTCATGTAATTGTGTTCAGGCTGGGACTCTTGTCATACACGTGAAATATAAAAAAGGCAGAAGACTATATATGAGAGTTACAGTGATTTTACATTTTTGGCATTTTGCCAAACAAACATCAGACTTTGACCCCCCGCCAAGGCCACGCCCATTCTCAAAAACTCAAGCTTTTGATAACTTTTCATCTCCAATGTCTTGTCAATACACTGACCGACTTTCAAAAGTCTGGGAGGAAGTCCCTAGGAGGAGTTCGTTAAAGTATGACCACTGGAAATCCACAAAAACACGCTTTATTTTGAAATTCAAAGCAAAATGGCTGACTTCCTGTTGGGTTATGGGCATATGTATATGAGACTTTTTTGTAGGTATGGACATGATACATATGCCTACCGAATTTCAGGCCCGTAGGTGAAACCTCCTTTAGGGGCTGAATTTTGGCAAAATTCTAGGGGGCGCTATAGAGCCATTTTGCCATTGCCATGTGGGAAACCCACAAAATATCAAATTTTTCGCCAGACCTGATGCACATTGCAAATTTGATGAGTTTTGGGGCATGTTTAAGCCGCCAAATTTGCGATTCATTGCGGATTAAAATAATAAGAAGAAGAAGAAGAAGAAGAAGAATAAATAATAATTCCTTGCATTCCAATAGGTCCTCGCCACTGCGTGCAGTGCTCGGGCCCTAAATATCTTTATTTAAAGATTTTTTTTTTGGCTTTTTGCCTTTATTGTATAGCACAGCTGAAGAGAGACAGGAAATGTGGTGAGCGAGAGTGGGGGATGACATGCACCAAATGGATCGGCAGACCAGGAGTTGAGCCTGCGATCAGTGCGTTGAGGACTACAGCCTCTATACATGGGGCGCCTGCTCTAGCAACTGAGCTAAACCAGCGCCCCATTATAAAAGATCTTTGTTTCTGTTTAATGTTAATTAATCCTAATTAATTTAGAATCAACATATAGGAGATGTAATTGTATCACCTGATGATCATCTGATGGGTGTGGCAGCAGGCTCTCTTTTGGCGCTCGGGCCTTTTCAGGACAGCTTTTGTCCCTGGTGGCCAATTCGGCTTGAATTGGGTCTCTCCCTCTGTCTCTCTCTGGCTCAGCAGGTAGCTGAATCATCTTCATTTTCATACCCCTTTTTGTGGCTGGGTTCAAGTCGTTTGGGAGTGTCTTTTGTTCAAAGTCTCCTTTTAAAGGTTGCTGGATTCGGCTTCTACAACACATTAATTAAGGAGAACTACAGTTTCAGATTCGTGTTAAAACAATTTTCACAGTATCAAATTATGTTAGCTCAGCATAACATTACTTTAAGTACATTCCAGTTGTATAGGAGAATCTCTCACTTTTGTCCTTATATTCTTTGCAGAAAAGATGTCTCTGCATGTGAGTTTCTTATCTTCTCTGGAATATGAGAAGGGTCGTAAACTTGGGGGGATGGTTGGTACCTAAATTGACCCTAGGTACAAGCATTCTTCTTACAGACTCTGCATGTGTCTGATCCAATGATCAGAATATTTCGTAAAATGATGCAGAATTAAATTCAAGGCGATTCAGGCTACAGTTGTTTAAAGTTAAAATCTTGATTTTCTTTTGGTCCACTGCAAGATTAAAGCTCTTACATTTGTAGATTCCTTCAGTATTACAAACCAGGCGTTCACTCACAGGCGAAAAAACCACAAGCAGCATCCATTACCCAGCACTGTTGGTCCAGCAGAGAAATAAGCATGCAAATGGACTGCACTTATACAGCGCATTTCTAGTCTTCTAGACCAGGGGTTCTGAAACTCTTTGGGGCCAGAGACCCCTTCCAGGAGAGAACACTTTCCAATGACCCCCTACATAATCGCAACATCTATTAAGCATCTGCTTACTACCATTTGCGCTCTTAGATGCCATTATAACTATTTGTATTGTAAAACTTATCAACCTAAATACTTCAGACCTGTTTCATAGTGATAAACAGAAAACATTTCAATTGAATCAAGTTAATACCACTTATACACTTTAAAACACAGGGTAATTTTATTAAAATTGCTTGTGGACTCCACTTGACAGCATTTATACTTTTCAAGTAATTGATTTAAAAGCTTTCATAAAATTAACAGTAGCAAGACAGCAGCAGGAACGGTTCGTTGCGACCTGAGTAATGGAGTGATAGGCCTACATGACAGATTGACGTAATGCTTCATAATTATATCAGTTTCTATTGGTCCAAAGCTAATGTGGGTGGATATAATTATGCTTGTGTCATTGGCGCAAATGGTCCTCATCTGTAGACATGCAGTTTTTAGTGACACAGCATAATGTTATAATTTATTATTAATTAATTCTAATTATTTTGCGGTCACCCAGGCTAGGTTCGCAGATCCCCAGGGGTCCTAGGGGTTCTAGACCACTCAAGGCACTCTACACCGCATGTCAGCATTCACCCTTCATACACTAATGTAGTGCACTGCAAAGCCACTAATCAGCTTACATTCAGATTCACAAATTTTGGGTTCAGTATCGTCTCCAAGGATACTTCAGTACAGTGCATACGGAAAGTATTCACAGCGCTTTACTTTTTCCACATTTTGTTATGTTACAGCCTTATTCCAAAATGAATTAAATTAATTTCTTTCCTCAAAATTCTACACATAAAACCCCATAATGACAACTTAAAAAAAGTTTGTTTGAAATTTTTGTTAATTTATTAAAAATAAAAAACAAAGAAATCACTTGTACACAAGTATTCACAGCCTTTGCTCAATACTTGGTTGTGGCACCTTTGGCAGCAATTACAGCCTCAAGTCTTTTGGAATATGAAGCCACAAGCTTGGCACACCTATCTTTGGCCAGTTTCGCCCATTCCTCTTTACAAAACCTCTCAAGCTCCATCAGGTTGGATGGGGAGCGTCGGTGCACAGCCATTTTCAGATCCCTCCAGAGATGTTCACTTGGATTCAAGTCTGGGCTCTGGCTGGGCCACTCCAGGACATTCACAGAGTTGTCCTGAAGCCACTTCTTCGATATCTTGGCTGTGTGCTGAGGGTCGTTGTCCTGTTGAAAGATGAACCGTCGCCCCAGTCTGAGGTCAAGAGCACTCTGGAACAGGTTTTCCTCCAGGATGTCTCTGTACATTGCTGCATCCCCACAGCATGATGCTGCCACCACCATGTTTCACTGTAGGGATGGTATTGGCCAGGTGATGAGCGGTGCCTGGTTTCCTCCAAACATAACGCTTGGCATTCACGCCAAAGAGTTCGATCTTTGTCTCATCAGACCAGAGAATTTTGTTTCTCATGGTCTGAGAGTCTTTCAGGTGCCTTTTGGCAAACTCCAGGCGGGCTGCCATGTGCCTTTTACTAAGGAGTGGCTTCCGTCTGGCCACTCTACCATACAGGCCTGATTGGTGGAGTGCTGCAGCGATGGTCGTCCTTCTGGAAGGTTCTCCTCTCTCCACAGAGGAACGCTGGAGCTCTGTCAGAGTGACCATCGGGTTATTGGTCACCTCCCTAACTAAAGCCCTTCTCCCCCGATCACTCAGTTTTGAGGGACGGCCAGCTCTAGGAAGAGTTCTGGTGGTTCCAAACTTCTTCCATTTTCGGATGATGGAGGCCACTGTGCTCATAGGGACCTTTAAAGCAGCAGAAATTTTTCTGTACCCTTCCCCAGATCTATGCCTCAAGACAATCCTGTCTCGGAGGTCTACAGACAATTCCTTTGACTTCATGCTTGTTTTGTGGTCTGACATGCACTGTTAACTGTGGGACCTTATATAGACAGGTGTGTGCCTTTCCTAATCATGTCCAATCAACTGAATTTACCACAGGTGGACTCCAGTTAAGCTGTAGAAACATCTCAAGGACAATCAGTGGAAACAGAATGCACCTGAGCTCAATTTTGAGCTTGATCGCAAAGGCTGTGAATACTTATGTACAAGTGATTTCTTCGTTTTTTATTTTTAATAAATTTGCAAAAATTTCAAACAAACTTTTTTTAAGTTGTCATTATGGGGTTTTATGTGTAGAAATTTGAGGAAAAAAATTAATTTAATCCATTTTGGAATAAGGCTGTAACATAACATATCCGCAGTCGCAGAGCAAGTTGCAGCCACGGTTTCGGTGTAAAATTCTGCATGGGCTGTATATTTGAAAAATTGTAGGGGGCGCCACTGAGACATTTAGCCACACCCACTAACAAAATCTATACAGACCTTCCCATTACCCTACTGGGGACATGTGTACCGATTTTCAGGGCTGTATCAGTATATTAAGCACCTGAAAACTGTACTTCCTGTTAGTGGCGAACAACGTGTCGCCACGGCAGCAACGTGGGACATAGACTTATGAGTGTCAAAATGGAGCATGTCGAAGGCCTTTGGGTGTTGTTGACCAAATCTAGAGGGGTTACAAAAAACCTAATAGGAACTGGACATGTAAAAGTAGAAAGAGTGACTTCCTGTTGCCACTAGATGGCGATGTGCCTGTTATGCAAATGTTCAGTGTAGATGTGTTCAGAATGGGACTCTTATTAAGCACATGACATATGATGCAGATATGTTGATGTACAGGCGAGTTATAGCAGTTTGAATGTTTATGGCGAAGGATTGTGGTAATCATTTTTTTGATGTGCCGCCTTGACCATGCCTCTTTAGGTAGAGGCACAGGTTTTTTCCCCCAAACCGTACTCTACTGAGGGAAATTTGAGGAGGATATGTTGTACCAAATCTGAAGGGGTTACCAACAACCTGATAGGAACTGGACATGTAAAAGTAGAAATAGTTCCTATAGTGAGTGGGAGCCTTATTAAACATGGAAAGTCTGGGTCACATTGGAACTTGTACGGCCGAGTTAAAGGCCACTTCCTGTTCACTTCCTGGTTCGAAATTTGTCATGTAAGTTTGAGCCCCCAAAAAGGCCACTCCCCCTTCGAAAAACGTCAAGCCTTTGATAACTTTTAATTCTCAATGTCTTGTCAGTATACTGACCGAATTTGAAGTCGATTGGATCAAGTCTCTAGGAGAAGTTCGTTAAAGTATCGACCCTGCAAATGGCCAAAAATTGCCCAAAAGCGCCCTTTTTCTGACATGCAAAGCAACATGGCTGACTTCCTGTTGGGTTTGCGATCTTGGTGCAAGAGGCTTTTTTGTGCGTCATGACCCCATACGTATACCTAAAAAATTTCAGAGACCTAGGTGACTTCTAAGTAACCTCTTTGGGGAGTCCTTTTTTCAATTTTCTAGGGGGTGCTACGGAGCCATTTTGGTGATCTCGTGGCAGACGGCCATAAAATATCAAATTTTTCGCCAGACCTGACGAGTGTGTGCAGTTTCATGATGCTCCGAGGACATTTAAGCTTTGAAAAATGCAAAATTCGATGACAATGAAACAATAATAATAATAATCCTTACAGTTACAATAGGGTCCTCGCACCCGTTGGTGCTCGGGCCCTAATAATAATAATAATAATAATCCCTACAGTTACAATAGGGTCCTCGCACCCGTTGGTGCTCGGGCCCTAACTAGCGCTGCAAGCAGCATTGAACGGGCCCTCGCACCAGCGACGCAGACGCCGGGGTGTGTCGCAGTCGCAGCGCAACTTGCAGCCACGGTTTTGGTGGAATGGTCTGCATGGGCTGTATATTTGAAAAATTGTAGGGGGCGCCACTGAGCCATTTAGCCACACCCACTAACAAAACCTATACAAACCTTCCCATTACCCCACTGGGGACATGTTTACCGATTTTCAGGACTGTATCAGTATATTAAGCACCTGAAAAATTTACTTCCTGTTAGTGGCGAACAACATGTCGCCACGGCAACAACGTGGGACATAGAGTTATGCGTTTCAAAATGGAGCATGTCAAAGGCCTTTGGGTGTTGTTGGCCAAATCTGAAGGGGTTACAAACAACCTAATAGGAACTGGACATGTAGAAAGAGTGACTTCCTGTTGCCAGTAGATGGTGATGTGCCTGTTATGCAAATGTTCAGTGTAGATGTGTTCAGAATGGGACTTTTATTAAGCACATGACATATGATGCAGATATGTTGATGTACAGGCGAGTTATAGCAGTTTGAATGTTTATGGCGAAGGATTGTGGCAACCGTTTTTTTTTTGATGTGCCGCCTTGACCATGCCTCTTTAGGTAGAGGCACGGGTATTTTCCCCCAAACCGTACTCTACTGAGGGAAATTTGAGGAGGATATGTTGTACTGTCTTGGAGCAGTAGCTTGTAGCGTAAAACATGAAATTGCCTGATATGTACTATTGCCAGTAGGTGGCGCTAGGCGCATCAGTGAATTATGGCATATTAATGTGTTCAGGGCAGGAGCCTTATCATACCTGGAAAGTCTGGGTCACATAGGAGCATGTACGGCCAGTCAAGTAAAGGATGCATGTCACATGAGGCTGAATACCTCGAACCAGTAGGTGGCGCTCTGATGACAGACTGATTTTCAACACGCAGGAGTGTTCAGGCAGTGACATATGTCGTACATATAAAGTTTCAGGCTGACAAGTCCCTGTATGTTTGAGTGAAAGCAATCTCCTGTGTCATGGCGAGACATGGAACTTTGATGAGCCGCCACAGCCACGCCTTTTGAGTTGCGGAAAAGTTTTCGATAACTATGCATCGTTAATGTCTCCTCTGTGTCCGGGGAAAATTTGAGGGGGATTGGAGGAATGCCCTAGGAGGAGTTCGTTAAAGTATGAGCCCTGGAAATGTCGAAAAAACGTGGTTGTTTGACAACCTCATCTACAATGGCGGACTTCCTGTTGGTTTGACAATATGGGTCCAAGAGGCTTTTTTGTAGATCTAGACATCATACATATGTGTGCCTGATTTCGTAAGGCTAAGTTTAACGTGCTGCAGGGGCTGCATGTTTGAAAATTGTAGGGGGCACCACTGAGACATTTAGCCACGCCCACTAACAAAACCTATACAGACCTTCCCATTACCCCACTGGGGACATGTTTACCGATTTTCAGGGCTGTATCAGTATTGTAAGCCCCTGAAAAATGTACTTCCTGTTAGTGGCGAACAACGCCACGCCACGGCAACAACGTGGGACATAGACTTATGAGTTTCAAGATGGAGCATGTTAAAGGTCTTGTGAGGTTGTTGAACAAATCTGAAGGGGTTACCAACAACCTAATAGGAACTGGACATGTAAAAGTAGAACGAGTGACTTCCTGTTGCCAGTAGATGGCGTTGTGCCCGTTATGCTAATGTTCAATATAGATGTGTTCAGAATGGGACTCTTATTGAGCACATGACATATGATGCAGATATGTTGATGTACAGTTGAGTTATGGCAGTTTGAAGTTTCATGGCGAAGGATTTTGGCGACTGTTTTTTTGCCGCGCCACCATGACCACATTTCCCGAGGCAGAGTCACAGAGTTTTCCCCAGACCTTAATCCAGGTCTTATGTCCCTACTGAGACACATTTGAGGAGGATATGTTGTACCGTCTTTGAATAGTAGCTCGTAGCGTAAAACATGAAATGTCCTGACATTTCCTGCCGCCAGTAGAGGGCACTTGGAGTATCAGTGAAGTATGGCATATTAACGCGTACAGGCCGGGAGCCTTATCAAACATGGAAAGTCTGGGTCACATTGGAACTTGTACGGCCGAGTTAAAGGCCACTTCCTGGTCACTTCCTGGTTCGAAATTCGTCATGTAACTTTGAGCCCCCAAAAAGGCAACTCCCCCTCCGAAAAGCGTAAAGCCTTTGATAACTTTTAATCCTCAATGTCTTGTCAGTACACTGACCGAATTTGAAGTTGATTGGATCAAGTCTGTAGGAGGAGTTTGTTAAAGTATCGACCCTGTAAATGGCCAAAAACGGCCCAAAATCGCCCTTTTTCTGACATTCAAAGCAAACTGGCTAACTACAAAATTTCAGAGACCTAGGTGAAAGTAACCTCTATGGGGAGGCCTTTTTGCAATTTTCTAGGGGGCGCTACGGAGCCATTTTGGTGATCTCGTGGCAGACGCCCATAAAATCTCAAATTTTTCGCCAGACCTGATGCTTGTGCAGAGTTTCATGATGATCTGAGACCATTTAAGCCTTGAAAAAAAGCAAAATTTGAGTGCAATGAAACAATAATAATAAATAATCCTTACAGATACAATAGGGTCCTCGCACCCGTTGGTGCTCGGGCCCTAAAAATACAAATCTAATAGTCCGTGAGCCAGTGGGGTTGGTCCGTACCATCTGAGGGGAATAATGCTCATAGTGATTTTTGGCAAGGTATACATCTCTAGAGTTAGAAAGTATGTGATAGCATTGCGCCAGTGGTAGCTTTATGTGTGCTATCATGCAATTTATGACACCCTAAAATAAACATTTCTGTAAAGTGGCAAATATAAACATGTACGTATATTGACCCTTGTATGGTGTTCGGGTCTGTGGGACCCGTTTTCAATGTTTACCAAAAGAAAAATCATATGATTTATTATTATTTCAACCTCAGAATCCTTGGCTTTGGCTCATTTTCTGTGAAGAACATATAAATGAACACATTTTTAATGACTTCACACTGTACACCCCCCTTACACATAAATATTACACATGTGGTGTCCGAGGGTAGTGTGTGTGTGTGTGTGTGTGTGTGTGTGTGTGTGTTTTCCGCTCCTACTATTCACATACAAGGTTCCCGCACATTCTATCCCACCTACAAATTGGGGGCGGAACACAACAAATAAATAGCGTTGCCTGTGTGCCTCTGCATCACAGTCGATCAAGATGGCGAAAAGACTCTCTGCTCAGAGGGCCTTAGAAATTATTTTCAAAGTGAGAGAAGCTGGGGAAGATAAACATTTCTGTCAAATCCTGTCAAAATACATATGCAACACACACACTTAGTAAAACTCTGCCAACCATGTGTTGTATAGGCCCGCATGAATAGACTATGTGTTCAATGGGGCTGATGTGTTGTGTAGAGTGTTGTGGATACTGTATCCTAAATTTACCTCTGCTCTATCCAGTATCTACCTCTCGATCGATCGATCGGCTGTGGATCAGTGGTAGAGGCGGAGAGAAGGATGGGGGTTCGATCCCTGACTGCTACAGTCACATGTCGAATGTATAAAAGTGCATAGATCTGATTGGAGATTGGCCCTCAGGCCTTTGCCATCAGTGTGTGAATGAGTGAATGTTCTATGTAGTGTAAAAGCGCTCTGAGTGGGTGGAAGACTACAAAAAGCTGTGTAAGTACAGTCCCATTCTATTTTAGATAGATATTTTTGATCTGTCTGTCTGTCTGTCTGTCTGTCTGTACAGTGAGGCTGGTGTTTTTCAGGTATAAAGGGTGTTCAATTTCTGTACATTGTTTTAGTGGGATTTGTTCAAACTAAACATGTTTTTCTTGTTGATATAGATTTTTCCATTTTTTTAATGTTTATCACAAAAAACGGATTGCATTATTATTTATAAATATGATCTAACAGAGGTAAATGCTAAATATTAACCAGATATGCTGTCTTCATTGCTTGCAATTGGGATAAAGTAAACATCTGATAAGTATTTTATAAAAATTGTTATGGCTGTATTGATTTAAAAACCCAATAATGTGGTGGGTCCACCAGACCCGCAAACATTGGCTGAGTAACCAAAACATGAACACCACACAAGGGTTAAAACCTAGTGGTATTTTGTCATCACTGATCCCTAAACATTGAAATTTGTCACAATGAAAGCTAAGTTCAAGCACTTTCATCAAATGTTGTGATAAAATTCTACATTAAATAATGTCATTGGTGGCACTTGCAGTTCAGTGCACAATTTCAGTAGAGAAACATGACAAACAGACAAACAACATTTTTAGAAACATATTTGTCTGTTTATAAAAACCAAAGGACGCATATAACCACATGTATTTGTAGATAATTTAATCAGGAATTCAAATAACTTTTATATTTTTTTTGTACGTATATATTCCATATTAAAATCCGTACAGCAGAATATGTTACCCTACCCCCCCAAAAGAAAAAAAAAACTAAATTGGAAAGATTTCTTGAGTTTTATCAATGTCATGTCAGGACACACTCCTAGAATTACAAGAATAAGTGTATATAGCAGGTTTATTCCTATAATTTCAAAATTTTACTGATTTTTATAAGGGTATCAAACCGGCTACTTAAGCACTAGATGGTTAATTAATCTGTGGTTAGTATCAAATCAAAACAATCATAAGCTTTTGTCATAGCGTATAGATTTACAGTATATTTTCAAATGTAGGGTTCTAGGCCATAACCTACGCCCCATTTGATTGTAAAATGGATATAATCAAAGACTGCTTTCCATACTTTGTTTTATATACTTTCACAAACCGGTACCCGAAACAGGAAAAAAATCGCATTAACATTGTTGGTGAAAAAAGCAACTGCTGCAAAGGTAATATTAATGTATGGCTACATCCACACTAATATGTTTTGGTTTTAAAACCCATTACTTTATGCTTAGCAAGAAAACATATGTGTGGATGTAGCCTATGTATAAATAGTGATGTAAAAGTTATCCTGATACTTACACTATATTTAGTTGATTAAAATTCATAATAAATTTCCTTGTATTTTATTTTTATATAGATTGGTTTATCTGGTTGCCATAAAGATAAATTCCATGCACCTGTGCTACACTGAAAGTATGTGAGGAGAGAAGCTTTCTATTCATCTCTTCTGGCAGATTTTGACAGACGCTGAAACACACCAAGAATTTGAATATCGTTTTCATTAAGTGCACCCACTCCTTTATGTAAGACAGGTAAGACAGTTGTTTAAATTGAATGTTTCCAAAGACATAAAGTTCTTCACTTTAACTTCAAACCACCAAAGCAATGCTAATTACTATACAGAAATAATCAGTCTTGTCGCTGATGGTCTTGTTTACTTTTGTAGCTCATATAGAGGCATCGGTATTAATTTCAGTCCGTTTCATAATAACCAGCTAAAAACTCCTCACAGGAGCTTTATATATAAAGTTTGACCATTATGTTAATATGAAGAGTTATTTTAGTCATGTTGCGACATGTGCCCTGTATTGATTAGCAATTGCTAAAGGTAGTACACATACACTATAGGGCTTTATGTAAGTATTTATCCACCAAGGAGCAGCCACCAAACCAGAATCAAACCTCAAACACTCTAGTGCATCATAGACCCAGCAGAAAGGGCACAATAGGCCAGCGGTCTGTGCAGTCTGTGCTGAAAACCTCACACCACCTCAAGTCGGCCGTGATTTGAATGGAACTTCTAGCTTAAAGTATGAGAGAGAAGTTAGAGTTCAAAGAGGGTATGGTTTGAACAGTCCTCCCAAAGACATTACATTGTTCCCCTCATACAATTCCTTAGGACTGTTCTTTCTCTCATTCAGAACATCATCTGAACACTCATTCAAAGAGAAAGGGTCAATAATAAGAGAGAACCATCAGTTTGAAGTAGAATGCTTTATTTTCATGGACTTATAAGTTGAGTGATAACACCCAGAAAGCTAACCACCACTGAAATGCTGTCATATATTTTCTAGCACTCGGGGTGTATACCTCGCCAAAAATCACTATGAGATATATTCCCTGCAGATGATACCAGTGGCCCAGATTGGGGGTCCTGGCTCACGTACTATAAGGACAATCTGTCGAACTGTCAGCGAGAATGCTGTTCAGGTCTCTGTTAGAGTGAGGTCCAAAGTCACACCTGCGTATCGCCACAAATGCTGCAGAAGAGAAGTTTGCGTCATTAAGACTTTTCTGCACTCAGATTTATTGCCTATATTTCTTTTCAAATGCTTGTGCCAAAAGTTAAACTTCAGAGAGATTTAACATAAGCCAAGTTAGATGAAATGTGTACTTTACAGCCATAAAATTAGCTTTTTCCAAATCATATTCTTTGCTAATAATTACACCTCTCATCTCAGAAAGATGGACTTTGGCAGACAGGAGCAGCTCTAAGACATTTCCTCCGGACCAAAGCAGCATGTTTGTTTTGCCATGGCCCCTTGGCAAACACTGCTTCTGTCACATAGGACTCTGGGATCTCGCTGAGCTCTGAATACAGACATGGCCTGTCTATCAGAATGGCTCAGTCAGCACAATTCCTGTCGTGCAAAGAGACTTCATCCCAAGGCACCAACCCCCACCTTTACTCGCCCTAAGTATTCTCTAATAGCAATCCACTTGATGTGTGAGAAGCACAGCTTGTGGTAGACCACAAAGCATTGAATCATTGTTTGCTGGTAAAACACTCAACACAGTGAATGCTCACAGGGAGTCCATCTCCAGAGTACCTGCATTGACTGCAGATGAGACAGAGCAGCCTATGCTGATCGATTTCACTACAGGCAGATGTAATGATATTTTGTTTGCTGCAGGGAAAGGCAATTTTAGTGGTTCCAATTTCCCAGGTTCCATTTCATATTTCTTAAGCCGTCACAGGCAGGGGTTAACAAATAGGACTGGGGGGATTTTGGTTCATGACTTTAAAAGGATAATCACATGACTTCTACAAATGTTTCTGTGAAGGGCTATCAATAAGTAATTGGACTGGTTTAATAATAATAATAATAATACATTTTATTTGATGACGCCTTTCAAGTCACCCAAGGTCACCTTACAGGGAATAAAAGCATACAATAAAACCAAGCATACAATAAAACATCAAATATTATTAAAACCAGACATCAACCTAAAACAAGTGTAGTGCACAGTGTCAGAGTGAATATGCCAGTTTGAACAGGTGGGTTTTGAGTTTGGATTTGAATGTTGTGATGGAGTTTGACTGTCTTATGTGTGGGGGGAGGGAGTTCCATAGTCTGGGTGCCGAGCAGCTGAAGTCTCGGGCACCCATGGTGCTGAGGCGTGATGTGGGGATGGTTAATAGTCCAGCAGAGGCTGAGCGGAGGTTGCGGGAGGGGCTGTGTGTGGTTTCCAAGGGAAATGTAGATATCCAGTGTAAGGGGTGCCCTTTCAGTTTCAGTTTTTGTCAATGACTATTCCCTACTGCATACAAACTTAAAATAATACAGTAAATAAAATGCTGTAAAAAACGTATTTTACCATCTGAATATACTGTAAGAAAACAAAATCCCCTCCTTAGTAAAAGGTTCTCTCCTGCTGTATTGAACCTGGCAGCTTTTAAAAGAGCGGAGAGAAAGGAATAGCTTTTCACATTTTAAATGTCACATGATGCTGAATTAGTTTATGTTACAAAGTAGATATAAATATTTTATTATCATTATTAAACATATTATTGCATGAGGCATGGTCCAGGTCCTAATGAAACTTTCTTAGGAAAGGAGTTCCAGAGCTCTGTTGGACTTCAGTGTGTGGCCTAGAATGAACGTCTCTAAAACAAATTGAGAATAGGCAAGCTAATCGTAAGTAATACACCGCAACTTTGTGAAATGTAAAATATTCACTAATATCGAATTTTCAGAAACAAATGACGATGTGTCTTTTACATCTGACACATTAAGTAATTCAACCTTTAGAAAACTCAATGTCAACAAATTGCCATATGTAATAAATGGAGGATGTTGTGTTATCTATGGTTTCACCCTGATTGGGCTCTTCCACTGAGGTAAAAAGGTCTTTCAACAAAAATTATGGGCGACACAATGCAGTACATCATTTTTTTTCCTAAATACCATAGGCATGTTTGTCTGAAGGCAACCCGAAAATCAGGATCAGGAAGGTTTGATATGCAGCAGAGGGTCGGGGCTGCAATCATACCTGGGCTGTTGTGATCAGGACTAAGACTTGGTGATGCTAAATGACCTAGCACGTGAACTACACCAGGGGACCACCATTTCTAAAAAGTCCTATTCTTCTTTTCACTCCAAGAGTCACAACAGCTCCTTTGATACAGATATTTTGAGCTCCTGATTTCATCAGCAGTCAGCTTCATGGTTTCCAATTTTTTTTTCTCTTTTTGTGTTTAGGAATAGATAAAGCAATGCACTGAGAGAGCTGCAGTATATTTATTGAACCACACTGCCTCTCTGTTTAAATCAATACTTTGATTTATGTGTAAGTCTGCAACATATTTTACTCTAACCTCCAGACTGAAGGGCACTTTAATTGGTGAAATCCAGTTCTCTGATTTGACATTATTCACATTAGGCACTGTTTAATTCACTTGTAATTAAAGAGCAGGTAAGAACAGGACTGTTTAATTAATTAACCCTTGGAGTCCTCACAGATAGATAAAATCAATGGCACATCCCTTTATTTATAATTAAGACAAGACAAAAGTAAAAAATAATGTGCTGCTGCTCCAAATTGACAACATTTACTAATTTTCTCTCATAGTGTGTGTGTGTGTGTGTGTGTGACACAGTGTCTTAGACTGTTATGCTGTGCTGTGTGAGCTTGACAATTTAGATGATTGGATATCAATCACACGAAGAACCAGTCTACACATTGATAATTAAAGCAGGACAAATGTGCTTAATATAACAATCTAGACAAGATCCCGACCTCTTGCACAACTCTATTTGAATCTGTTATTAACACATTAAATCAGTTAACAATCAGAATTTGATCCGATTGGTTAACATAGCAGCTTGATTGCTTATATTGTTAAATCTTCTTTTACAGGATAGCCTTAGCAATGTTACCACAGTAATCAAAGACACAGAAAAGTGACCTTATTGTGCAATTTTCTCTCTCAATTTCTGAGATGAACCTTACTTTGCATGTTCAAGTTAGTTGTTAAAAGTACTTTTCCAAATGCACATTTATTGCAATGGGCACAGCTTTAAAGTGATGGGTCTTGTTTCTGAGCAACACAAAATGATTTGATGAAATGAAAAATCTTTAAGATTAATGTCTTTCCCTTCAGTCCCCCTCAACACCTGACATTTAGCATCAACATTCACAATATCAGTGACCATTGAAAGGTCTAGAAGGAAGGATAAGTTAAATGCAGTCTTTTTTTTGTTTTGCTTTGTATGTTTTTATTTGAATAAACTTCACTAAAGTGAACTGAAATGACAGTGATTACCAGGAAAAGTGTTTTTGGTATTTTTTCAGAATCTTTACCGCTGCTTTGCAATTTACAAGAAATGTGTTTGTGTTGAAAAAAACAAAACAAAAAGTGAAATGTGACTGCTAAAATTTGGTCAAACCACGACAATAGTCTTTTCCGTCAACACCACATTCCAAAAATTCCGAAGAGACTGCTTTGAGGCTTTGGGTCCACCAGATTTCTTCATCTACCAAAGTAACGCAGAACATTCTGAGCTTGTTTTCATGTTGGCCTACTATTCCTCGCTGCTTGTGGACTTTGCAACGATAAGGATAATGATTATCTATTCCAGATGCAAATGCCAAAGCTCCTACGTAGATGGTATTATTCAGATAATGTATCCAGGCATGTTTAAACTGGGTATGAATGGATTCCATTTTTAATCTACCTTAGTATGTAAAAACATGCAAGCTTAACTGAAAAAAAAGGATCAGACCATCTATAGCAGAGGATGTTAACTGGAATATGTTAATTAGAACAATCTTCGCTCATTTATATTTATATGGCAGGGGTACTCAATTAAACTTGAAAGTGTAGAGGTAGATTTTTTTTCTCAAGCAAAGGTCTGGAACATCATAATGTCGGACCTGCGTTATGATTCAGTACCATACATTTATACATTTTGAACGAAAATCAAATAAAGAAAATACAATTAGGCTAAATAGTTTTTACAACAACGCTAATAACTTTTACACAGAGCTCTCATAATTTAACAACAATAATAATGCATACTTCAATATTGGTTAGGCAATATAGCGTGTTTGTATGTTGGGGGGTCTTGGGGGTCTCCCCCAGGAAATTTTGAGTGTCAAAACCTTTATTTCCTGTATTTTTGGTTTATTTTATGCCCCAGTTTGTGATGGAAGTGTCTTTATTTGTAAATGAAAACAAATAATATAATGTCTGGTACTACTAGTATAATGTTGTCCATGCAGAAATCAAATGAAAGAGAGGGACAGCTTTACCTCTTCCCTTAAGCTGATATCTCTCTGCCTCTTGAGAGAAAATATTTGACCATAATAGGGGGATTCACTTTATATTTTATTATGTTTTGCCGAAATGCAGTTGCATTAGACTTTTTCTCATGGTGAGTCATAGTGAGTTTGAAAACGGGCAATGACAATGAAATAAATAACATTTAAACGCACTGCACACTGACGGACTGCTGGAGAGAGCGAGGGGGAGAGAGAGAGGGCACATGCCGGTACATATAAGAGCAGAACTGCGGAAATAAGAGGAAAACTAGTCATGATGATGAAGCCTGATGTAGCTCTGTGTAGCTCTTAGGTTTATCAATCAAGTGTTTGAACTAAACTGCAGCCTGGAGTCTCTGTTAACAGAGACAAACGGTGTGACAGTGTCAGAGAATGTCCGCGTTTAATAATCGCCACAGTCCAGTCCAATCGTTCAGTCTTAAAAGCTCGGTTTTCTCTACTGCTCTCCTTTTAGAGCACGCCATGTCTACCTTTCCCTAACTCACTTATTTTCTCCCACTGTGTCTCTGTAACTCTCTTGTCGGCTGGCTCTTCAGTCTCTATCTGTATTCTCACACACCCACTGGGTCAGTCGCGATCTGAGTGACAGATTTTATTGGCTGAGTAGCGTCACGTGTGAAGATTTACAACAAATTCATTGGTCTGCGAGTTACTTGGACCCCCAAATCACTACCGCAAAGACAACAAGCTGCGCAGGTTAAAATAGATGCTTGTCAAAACTGTAAATAGGTCCGGGTCCGGAGACGACGGCAGTTGGGTCCGGATCCGGACCACGGCCCGCCGTTTGGGGACCGCTGTTATATGGTTTTAAAAATGTACTGACAGCATTTTCAACACATTAGGAGGGAATCAGATATCATCCATATCATCATCGTACCTTAGCAATTTAAAAGTTCAGGGATGAAAATGTACAGTGATTTATATTTCTGTGATTTTTTAAAAGGTTCTAAAACTTTGTTAAAACATAAATGAACAGTGCTTCTGAGGACAGGAGAAGAGATGTGCAATAACCTTTGAATATTGATTACTTTTCTTAATAATTATAAGATAGGCTTCTGGGTTCGAAGTTTGCCTCTGTCAAATTCTGATATTCCCTTCGGCAGTTGAATTGTTTAGTTTGCCCCAGGGAGGTACCAACACTTAATTGCACTGATGATGGTCACATTAACATGCTCAGTGATGTTTTACAGACTGTTAGTCTAAAGCAGAAAAAAGCAAAATCAATCGTCAGATGATTGATATCCATTTCCAGTTGTGACGAATTGAGTTATTGGCCTGGGGGAAAGTCCCACAAAAAAAAATCTAAAAATATTTTTTTCTGCAGCTCTAGGTATGAAAGTGTATAGCGAACTTTATTAAAATTATAATGTAAACTTCCACAGTAGCATTTGCAAATTCCACAATAGCATTATCATTTTCAACATATGTACTGTATGTATTATTTGAATAAATATGAAAATGCGTAAGCCTTTGAAGCTTTTGAAAATGAAATGTCAAATAGCTTTTCCATTTTAATTTTAATATAGTCACAGAACTCCCAAACAAGTATGTGTAGATGAAAAGGCAAATTGGCTATTTGCATTCTGATTTTCATTTTTACTCAAATAACACATACATATGTTAAAATGATGATGCTATTGTGGAATTACATTTTCATTTTCAAGTTTACATTATCATTTTAATAAAGTGCCCTATACGCTTCCATATGTAGGCCTTATTTTTCTTTGAAATACTGTAGCAAACATCTTGTTTACTAAATAATGAATGAATGGGGTGATAAACCTTTTGGCTTTAAACCATTGTTAGAGATAGAGTTGTTAACGTTGTACGTGCCAGAGAGAGGCTATTTGGTGCACTTGACCTTTTATGATGTTAGTCAACATATTGGACTGTCCAATGTTAAAGCAATACTTTTCATCACAATATCATGCTGCTTTAACTGATTAATTACAACACAGTGAAGCTAACAAGGTAAGTTTCTCTTTTGGGACATTGTAACTCTCCAGAGACCAGCTTTTCTAATCACATGTATTATAAACACTAGCACATAATTTTCATGCAGACATCTCCATAGGCCTGATACAGAGGCATTATACTGCTCACTCTAGCATGCATTAGGATGACATGTATTTTGTAATTATTAGTCTTGCAATACATTTTCAGCTTGAATGACTCTGTTTATATTTTAAGGTAAATGGCAGGCTAAGGGCTGTCAAATCAATTCTAGAAGTTGTAATGCTATCTATACTAAGTGATCCCTTAATCAAATACAAAGACTGATGCAGCTCCATCATGTCTGTGTCTAGTATCTGAGGAAAATAATCCAACCTGTTCAAAAGTCTTATCACAGATTCATTCAAATTGAATTTTGCTCAACCAACTAATGGACATTTCAGTCACCCTAAAAAATTGCTTTGTACTTTATTGTGTTTATAAATTGACCACTGTGCGCCCCGCAGCTTCAATGTCAGGTGAGGGAGACCCCAGTATGCCCCCAATTCTTTTTCGTGTGCTGCATTGTTTACAGATAAATGACCGTATTTCTTGTGATTTACTTTAAGTAATGGGTCTTACCTTTGTACAAATCGACTTCATGATGTTGAAATTTAATCAAAGTAAAATTTCAAGCTTTGTCAGGTCTGTCCTCAAGAGGAGAAGAAAACCCCTCTTTAAATGCTCGTTTGTTGAACAGAGGTCAGATCGATCATTTCAGATGCATTTGAGGAAGTCGGGAAATCTAAACGCTGAACGGCTTTCGTGACACTGCGTCAGCGAATTTATCTCACGTTGAATTTTAGATCTAGAACAGACTGCTGTTACAGCTGTTAGCATGCAAATTTTGTAGAGATTAAAAAGAAGCAAAATCATCATCGGATAGTCACTAATGGAAGCCTGGATGTCATTATGGTGCATTACGTTCTGCCTGCTTTTGCTCTCCTCATAGACTGTTTTTCCTGCATATGCCGCAGCCTGCTGATAAGTGATTGGTCAATACTACTCGGACTACAAGCCTACTACAAACCGAAACCCAAACACTTGCCGTCCTGGAAATCCACCAATGTCTGTAAATAGTAGCCCTGAGAGATACTTTTTTTTTTTAATATTCGTTGACAGGCGGGGCGGGACCCATATGCACTGCTGGGCCCCCCGCCTCGCAGGGGCTGCTGGGGTATATTTTAGGGCGGTGCATAATACCAACAGTATACTTCAGAGATACATATTTTTAAAAAAGATTGAAAAGCAAAACACACAGATGGATGTAATGACATTAAAAAAATATTGTATGAATCTATAATTTAATAATTTAACTTGTATAATGTAATACTTTGTTTCTACAAAACATCCATTATTAAGAAAAATGTTTTAAGCCAGGTTTAGAGACAATGCCAGCAGTATACTAAAATCTCTGTCACACCCTGACTTTGACCTGGAGAACAACTAAAAGTAAGTTAGTAAAACTGACTTTAAATATCACTTTTAAAAATTGCTTTACAAGCACTAATTAAAACAAAAAGTCAAAAAAGGAATCGCAACATTAAACAAAGTATTATTTAAAAAAAGAGAAAAAACCTAAATGAATATTAACTAGAATAGTCGGCTGGTTATAGTAAATAACATCGCTTGTTAAATGTTAACGATTTAGAGATGATTGACTAAGGCACATGTACAATACCAATAATCCTGATGTGATTTATTAATTATGTTTTTAAAATAGATTCAGATAGATATTGGCAAGTACAGCAGAGAAGTTGAGGTGATGTAAAATAAAATGTCTTAGTCAATATCCTTGCAGCAGAATTCTGCCCAAATTAGAAACTGGGCTAAAGCTCTAATATCGATACAGGTTATCAAATAATTTCAAGGTTAAGGTTAGATTTGTTAAAGATAGCCCAAAAAAAAATTATTTCACAAAAACTTTGTGGTTTTGTATTCTTAGGAATTTGGTCGATGACTGGGATCTCTTTGTTGGGGTTATTCAATACCCCTTGTTCAAAATGTCTTTATTCTTAAAAACCGTCGGCTTGGTACAAACTCAGTTATACTCAACCCCTTCTCCTCACTTACAAGCTTTTACAAGCTGTTTTTCAAGTTCATCACCGTCTTGTTATTCAACTGAAATTTACCAGCAGATGTCCAACAGATAAAAATTTAAATGATTGGGAGTTGTGAAGGCTTGAGCTGCAGTTCTGTTAGCACAGATGTATACTCATTCTCTCACAGGATGTGTTTTGGCATAGGTGGTATAATGCTTGGAGTGCTTTGAAATTAGAAGGTCTCAAGACTCTGTTGAGAGACGTTAGAGAAAAACAGAGGGAAGGAGGGCCCTTATCACTGTGCTGGCAATTAATGTTTGTGTGCTGCACTCCCACACATACAGTACACTGCTTCGTGTTGCACCCTCTAATTTACAGGCTGAGAGACAGCAGGTGTTCAGGACAAGGTAAACAGAGGGGAAGTTGAGGGGAGGGATTGTTCAACCAGCTCAACCCTGCTATTATATGGCTCCCCACTGGACTGAAAACAAGGAGGCACCTCTCTTGGTATGCAAAACCTGTTAAGCTTTCCCTGTCTAAGTACACGGCCAGGGCCCAAGGTCATATTTCCAGGGTAGGTTGTGAAAATCTTGTTTTAGCCCAGAGGCATCAGCCAGCTACTAAATTAAAACGTTGGTTTTTTTTTAACCGTGTTCCTCTGGGAAACACGGCTGACTGCCACTCTGATCCTGTCTTGATCTCCCCAGCTTAACCTCTAACCAAAGTTATGCTGTAGTATAAATAACTTGTTTCTCCATTAAAGCTGTTGTGACAACTTGGCACAATAACATCACCTTGGACAAAAGGTCTGGAAATGCAGCCTGTTCTATTTACTATACAATACAAAAGTTTCAGAACACAGTATAATCATAAACACAGTGAAAAACGAAAACACTTTCAAGAATTTCGAATTTTATCAACTTCTCCTGAAACCAATAACAGAGAAAATTTTAGATTTTTTTTTTTTTGATTTATAGAGCGAGTACTCTGCAAGATGTTTGAATTCATCTTTATATCTTTCTTCTACAAAACTGGTGAAAATAAAATGTAAATATTTTTATGAAAAAGGATTCACATAGAGCTTAAAGTACGTATTTAAAACCCCCCTTTACTGTAGGGCAGTGATTCCCAATCAGGGGGTACGCGAGCACATTGCAGGGGGTACGTGGAAACATTTAATAATCTATTTCCAACTTGGAAGTACTGAGATAAGCCCGTCAATAAAATGGTATGTGTGCACTACAACTAGTTTCCCCGGGGAGACAATAACCTGTGGCACAGCCGCGCCAAAATCAAAACAGCTGTTTACCTGCAGCCAGGCAAATATGGATAAATGGCCGAAACATCCAGTTGCTCTGGATTCAGGAGAGGGTTCAGAGGAGCCCGTTGAGAAACGCAAGAAAGAGGCCAGCCCAAAACCAAGGCAGTACAGTGAAAACTATATTTTATATGGATTCACTTCTACGTCTGCGGACCCACCGCAGCCTCAGTGCCTCTTTTGTCCTGGCAAATAACTCAATGAAGCCAGCCCATTTACAGCGACACCAGAGCACCAAACACTCGGGAAGTGTTGGTAAAACTGAAGAATTTCACAAACGAAAGCTGTCGGAATTTAAGTCAGGTCAGACTGTAATGATGAAAGCCACGAGTGTGTAAAGCAAAGCACTGGAGGCGTCTTACGCCGTATCTCTGCTTGTGGCTAAATCAAAAAAGCCTCACTCAATTGTTGAAGTGTTAAGTGTTTTGTTCCTGATTTTTAAAGTTTAAATGACTGTTTAAAGGGGACTTATTCAAAGGGGCTCCAGTTTTTTGTGGTAAATGTTTCAAGAGTTATATATAACAAAGGCAGGTTGATTATTTAGATTTTGTATTTATTTATATTACTTATTTATTTTCAAGGCAACATATTTATTTTTATGTTTGATTTGAGTTAAAAAGAGGAAAATGCCTGAGAATTAAATGTTCAAATTAAGGAGATAAAATAAAATGATTTTCATTTAATAATCAGTTTGGTTATGTTCTACTTTTGAAGAATCATCAACACGTATGAGTGAGGGGGTACTCAAAAGGCTCAGGGGGTACACAAGACAAAAAAGGTTGGGAACCCCTGCTGTAGGGCCTCGAATCACTTTGAAAGCTCTGCTGTGGGGTTGCCGCTGTAGCCAGACTAGCATTATAATTAGCATGCTGTCAGATGTCATCCACTTGGCCTCCAGACTTGTTGCAATGACCTTCAGTACTGTCTGAACTTTCTCTAGCAGTTAAATATACATATTCTGCATTGATGCATGCTGCTATTTCTTTAGACACATTGGCTGAAATTGCCATGGGTGTCATAGCGATGTCAAATGTCTTATTTGGGGACACATATCATTGCCTTTCCAAGTTGGATTAAGCACCTTCAGCGGAGAGCTTCCTGTGTACCGCTGACTTCTATTTGACTGGTGCTTCAGTTGTATTCACATTTATTGTAAATATGACATGTTTTCAATATGCCTGAAATTTCAGGCAAGAAATATGTGGCCTACTCACATCAGCATCTTTTGAAAGTCAAAATTTGTAATTACAATAATATTATGCTAAATACTGTCTCTGCTGGAGGACACTTCAGGAATACATTAATTTGTCTTAATAATAACTATTTTGATATATAGTCTATGCCAATGGCTATTCATTGGCTGGCTAATGTAACAGCTAAGCAAAGTGTTTCCCACCAAATGAGATTCTGTTTGTGCTGGTAGAAGACTGTAGTTGTAAATGGTAAATGGACTGTACTTATCAGTGACGTGCGGTGAGGTTCATGGCTGGTGAGGCACTGACTCCATCAGAATCAGATTTACAAATATATGAACCCAACAATAGAGTAGATTATTCACCATTTGACAGCAAGGGCTGGCTCAATTCGTGGCAGCGGCAGCGAGTAGTGGCACTTCCTGCTTCCTGCCTTCCACTCCAGTTGCCGGTGTCTGAGGCAGCTGCCACTGACCTGCCACTGACCTGCCACTTACTCTGCAGCTGCGGAGTAGCATGAACATTTCTTGGCTCACCAGCGCCCCCTACGTTGAGGCAAGAAAACTGCCTGCCTCACCCAGTGCCTCTTCACTGCCGTTGTAAGATCGCTGAGCACACTAAACAGGTTACACACATATATTATATACATCAGCTAAACTATGGAAAGCCAGGGGGGCATATATTAAAAGTGTTTGAAAGTGTTTTATTGGCGACATACAGAGAGACAGTAACACGCTCTCATTGCATGGCAGAGCACAGTTTGTGAGGGATTGCGCAATCCAAGGTGAGGCTCAGCTTGCTGCTGCCTCACTGTGCGTCTCTTCCCCGTATTTGAACGGAAATGTGAAAATTCAGCGATTTTTAATAAAAAACGATCCAAATTGTTTAAGTTAAATGGAAAATCAGTTTATAGTTCAAACCATTTGATAAATATAACCATTTAATTTATCTGTTTATTATATATTTTATTTATGATGACAGGTGAGGCTCTGCCTCCCCTGCCTCTCCTGACCGCACGTCACTGGTACTTATATAGTGCTTTTCTAGTCTTCCAACCACTCAAAGCTGGTTTTACACTACATGTCACAGTCACCCACACACTCATTCATTCACTGATGGCAATGACAGTGCCAATTTCTAATCAGGATCTATGCACAGATTTCTAGAATGGAAATGTTAGTACAGTTAACCCTATAAAAAGTCATATATGAGATAATTGCATAAAACAATCTTCAAAAGGCACCATTAGACACTGCCGAGATGCAGATATTTTCCTTTTCAGAAAGAATTTTACTAACTTTGGGGGTCCCCTAACTTCCCTGTAGTGGCAGAATTAGGTGAAAAATGTATCAAATACCTTCAAAACTAATGACATTCCATGTCTGCCCTATAATCTCTTATGAGTTGCAGTCTTGAGCAGATGTGCATAGCATGTAAACATACCAAACTAAGATGGTGAATGAGGTAAACATGATATTTTCAAACATACAGATAAGCATTGTGACTGTGAATGTGTTATTAGCATGCAGAAATTGGTATTTCGATGAAAGCCCTGCTGTGCCTAAGTACAGTCTCACAGAACCTAGCATGGCAGTAGACTCTAAATCTTGCATGTAAGTTAACATACACTAATTGCATGCACCAAACCATTTTTCTTCATATAGTGTTTGACCAGAAATGTCATATCATATTGCATTGTAAAGGCCAAGAATGCTTCCCAGACAACCAGCTCTTTTTGTCCAGTCAACAGTGGCCTCTTTGCCACTTCCAGCAATTGATGTCTAGGTATCTGACTGTCAAAAGGCATCTTCTGTAAGCCATGAAAATAACAACGGCTGAATGGGGGCATGGGGTTGAACATGTCTATATGAGCTGTGCCAGAGCAGTGTAGTAAATACAATAGTAGAACAGAGTGCTGTATGCTTCTAGCAGATGGTATGAATTGGTTTATAAATGCTTGAGTAGACTGTCAAAATGATGTGATCTGGCATTTAACCATTTGTGTTCTGTGAGGAAGAAATGTGATGTGATAACCAAGGACAGCACTATCTGTTTTGTGGAAATGAGCAAAAGATAGAAGAAGAAATATTTTGGGAAAAAAGTCTTTCAGAGCACAATCAGATAAAGCTTTTCATTTTGTAGATGTCACGTTTTAGAGATTCCTGGGCAGTATTTCCACCCAGAGACGCCTCTGAGACATGAAACCCTGCCAAACTGCATTGCCAAGGATCCCTGTGCCTACTCTCAAGCAAAGATTTACATTTGACACATATTTGTTTTTGAAATCGTCCGAATGCAAAATGCACTGCTCTGAAAAAATCTGTCTATGTTGATATTTAATGTAGGTTCAAGTTTGCAAAATGTTTCTCCAACCTCAGTGCGCTGCTGTACTTTATAGGACAACACTGTGATATTTTGTGTGGAATGCAAATTTAGGAAACAATACTTTCTAAAAACAATTGTATCTTCCATTAAATGGAAGATTCAATTAATGCTTGAAGGCAGAGTATTAAACAGTACTATGCTTTCTGGGTTTTTTTAAAGACTGCAATATAACATTGCTAAAAGCAGTGTTTTAACAACAAAACCTTGAAAAAACCCTTACAGTTCAGAGACCTTTAATGATCAATGACATGGTCTGACCTCATGTGTCACCAGCTTCAGTCTGGACACACTGGGAGCAGCTCTTTCTCACCCAGTGCCATACACTCAATATATACCACAGCGCAGCTGCACATCCTCTTGGGTCATCCATCTTTCAAACAGCCAGACTGAGACCTGAAGTACTTCTTGAGCTCTTATATGCCTCTGACATGCATTTAAATCAGGTATGTGACAGTTGTGCATACATGCATGATACGAATATAAAGGCAGTGAGTGAGGCAGCTCAGGAGAGGATAAAAAAAAAGAACAGACAGAGGAGAAATATAATGCACAGGGCCTACTTTAGAAAAGCTGCTGGAGTTGTTACATCTGAGAAATGTCTGCTCGTAGCTCAACAGTAGCTGATAAATATAAATTGATTGGAAGTGAACTCCCACAGTGCAATGTGCTGTGGTGTTTATGGACACATTGAGATGCAGAGTGAAGTGCTGTGGGCGACAGAGAAAAGACCTTTTTAAAGTTACATATAGGGCCCTATCATCCACCCAGCGCAAAGCACCAAAGTGCGCAGCGCAAGTGTCATTGCTATCTTCCACCTGGCGCAGTCGTCATTTTCACGCCCAGCACCCACAATGTGTAAATAGCAAGTGATCTTGCGCCACCAATAGCGCCCGTGGGCGTGTTGGTTTTGATATGAGGTGTGGTCAGGCAAACGGGTGGCGCGTTGCTATCTAAAGGGCGCAGAAAGCAACTGCACCGTAGACCAACAAAAACCTGATCTAAAGTCGCAATGTCGCAATCTCTGTTTGCTATTTAGAGGGCGCATTATGGATATACATCGGAGAGTTCACAACACGAGTCTGTGCTTGTCACTCACAGGGACGCACGCTTCAACTCATAAGGAAAAAGCAGTGTGTTTGCAAATACAGTGAAGACACGTTCTTTAAGGGACAGACTGCAAGCTTTTGTTTCCCTCGTCTCCTTGAGTCATGATACTGCTTTCGGTTTGTTACTGATCTGCTGAGAAGTGCAGGAAGACGTGGACAAGATCACCGCTGCCTTCACACACACCTGCCTCACCTCAGGGAGATTCCTGCACCAGCCGCGCATGGGCCAAAAACTACCGAGACCGACACAAAGCTCTCTATACTGCACGCTCATTCAGACGCACATTCTCTATAATACAGCAGAAATCGAGACACACTCACATACACGCAACTAGGAGTTCAATAAATTACCATACTCAAACACAACTTCCTGTGGCACCGACAATTGTGCCCACAGATATTAGAACACTGTCCAGTTAGTCCCATTACGCGGAGTGTACATAATGTGTGACCACCTGCAGATTATTATGTCCCCCTATTTCTACCAAAACAGCCCTTACCCATCGAGGCATGGAATCCACTAGCTCTTTTGAAGGTGTCTTGTAGTATCTGGCACCATGACGTTAGCAGCAGATCCTTTAAGTCCTGTAAGTTGCGAGGTGAGGCCTCCATGGATCGAACTTTGATTAAGATCTGTGGAATTTGGAGGCCACGTCAACACCTTGAACTCGTCGTGTCCCTCAAACCATTCCTAAAACATTTTTGCAGTGTTGCAGGACGCATTATCCTGCTGAAAGAGGCCACTGCCATTCGGAATACCGTTTCCACGAAGGGGTGTACTTGGTCTGCAACTGTGTTTAGGTAGGTGGTACCCAGGTGCTCCATCGTCCAGTTCTGATGCTTAAGTGCCCATTGTAACCACTTTCGGCAGTGGACCGGGGTCATCATGGGTGCCCTGACCGGTCTGCGGCTGCACCTTTCTTGAGCATTAACTTTTTCAGCAATTTGAGCTACAGTAGCTCTTCTGTTGGATCAGACCACATGGGCCAGCCTTTACTCCCCACGTGCTTCAATGAGCCTTGACCACTCCTGAACCTGTCGCTGATTCACTGTTTTCCTTCCTTTGACCATTTTCGTAAGTACTGACCACTGCAGACCTGGGACAACTAACAAGAGCTGCAGTTTTGGAGATGCACTGACCCAGTCGTTTAGCCATCACAATTGGGCCCTTCTCAAAGTCGCTCACATCCTTAGGCTTGCCCATTTTTCCTGCTTCTAAACTGTTCACTTGCTGCCTAACATATCCCAACCACTAGAAAAACAAAAGCTCCGGCACTCACAGAATCATGTATGACTGAATTTAATGTGGATAACAAACACACACGTTTCAACTCAGCCAAACGTACATGATTCTGTGAGTGCCAGAGCTTTTGTTTTTCTAGCTTTGATTTTCTACTGTGCACCCGAAACGCTATTTTGAGTTGTGCACGCTTCTACTGCTGTATTCATATCCCACCCACTGCCAGGTGCCATTGTAAGGAGATAATCAATGTTAATCACTCGAACCTGTCAGTGGTCATAATGCGATGGCTGATCAGTGAACAACAAAAAACAAAACAAAAAATATATATATATATACATATTCATATATATATATTCCTTCAATTCTGTTTACAAATACATCGGTACTGAGGGGCAGTCATAATAATTATGAGCAGGACAGGGACTGTTATAAATAAGGGACATAAAAACACAGAACCTGAAGTTGACAGCACCTGAGAAGAGTGAAAAAAATGGACATTACCTCATGTCAATGAAAGGTCACAGTGTACATACAGTAAATGACTGTCAGAGGTCACTGCTGAGTGATCTACATTGTCATAAATTATCCTCCATGATACATAAATGATAGAAATCATACTCTAAAACCCTAATTGACTCTTGGTGAAAATGATGAATAAAAATACCATGATGCATGAGATGAAAAAGAAAATTCTAATTAGGGATGTTTTACACATCGATAGCAACTCCTGTGTATACAGACGACATATTTTTCCTACAGTGATGACTTATATTTCAAACACAAAATGTATAGACTGTTTTAAATATTTTTTAAGTTTCATTGTGTGATACACATGGCAAAGGACCTAATGTCCCCCTTTACCCACTACAAAAGTGTTTCCAATTAGATTTCAAATGCCATCCGAACTCTTTTCTCCCTTGGCATTATATGAATAGCATTCTCCCAGGGCTGCACATATTATATCTCATTACTGACAGCGCTGGTCACCTGGGACACCAATCAGAATATCTGAACACTTAAGCAACTGGCGTGCCTTAGAGAATGATTCAGTTTGAGCTCCCTGAGCCCCACTTTAATGTCAAACATATAATGCATCAGCCAAGGCTTTAGGTAGAAAACCTTCACTCTTTTCATATGATACAGCTAATGATTTTTTTTACCTGAGTAGAAAGCAAATTGCATTTATTTTATTTATTTATTTTTTTGTCATTTATGGTTTTAAGATAATTTTAAAGAACACCAGATGGTTTCCTAATTTGGATAATCTTTTCATACGTGGACAGGATAGATTCCAGTCCCAAGAGTGCTGCCAAAGGCATAAACAAAGAAACTGGAGCAACACAGACTGAGGAGTAACCTTAAAACCCTAATGAAGCTTAATAAAATGGATTGTATTAAAAAGGCAATCTGTAATTTTTGTATAATGGCATACATTTTTTAAATGTGGCCAAAACATTGCTTCCTGACAGTGCCATGAATGGTGATAGTTAGGTATCACAGTTCTGCTTCACTGCTTACCTGCCTTCTCCCTGTAATTTTCCACTCAGCCCTCCTCTGCTCCACAAGGTTCTGTGCTCGGACCGATTCTTTTTACCTTATATATGCTTCCTCTGGGTAATATCATGAGGAAACACTCCATTAATTTTCATTGTTATGCAGATGATACTCAATTATACTTATCTATGAAGCCAGATGAAACCAATCAGCTATCTAAACTAGAAGCATGCCTTAAGGACATAAAGATCTGGATGACTAGAAACTTTCTGCTACTTAATTCAGACAAAACTGAAGTTATTGTGCTCGGCCCAAAACACCTTAGAGACTCTTTCTCTAATGATATAGCTGCCCTAGATGGCATCAGTCTGGCATCCAGCACTACTGTTAGGAATCTGGGAGTTCTATTTGATCAGGATATGTCCTTCATCTCCCACATAAAACAAATATCAAGGACAGCCTTCTTTCATCTCCGCAACATAGCAAAAATCAGACACATCTTGTCTCAAAACGATGCAGAAAAACTAGTCCATGCATTCGTTACTTCCAGGTTGGATTATTGTAACTCGTTACTATCAGGCTGCCCTAATAAGTCACTAAAAACTCTGCAGCTGGTACAAAATGCTGCAGCACGTGTGCTGACAAGAACTAGGAAGAGAGAGCACATCTCTCCTGTATTAGCCTCTCTGCACTGGCTTCCTGTAAAATCTAGAATAGAATTTAAAATCCTTCTTCTTACTTACAAAGCTCTTAATGGTCAGGCACCATCATATCTTAAAGAGCTCATAGTGCCATATTACCCCTCTAGAACATTGCGCTCCCAGGATGCAGGCCTGCTTGTGGTACCTAAAGTCTCTAAGAGTAGTGTTGGAGGTAGAGCCTTCAATTACCAGGCCCCCCTCCTCTGGAACAATCTACCAGTCAAGGTCTGGGAGGCAGACACCCTCTCTTCTTTTAAGAGTAGACTTAAAACTTTCCTCTTTGATAAAGCTTATAGTTAGGGCTGGCTCAGGCTTGGACTAGCCCATAGTTATGCTGCTATAGGTTTAGACTGCCGGGGGGATCTGACACACCAAGCTTCTCTCTCTCTCTCTCTCTCTGACTCTCTGACTCTCTCTCTCTCTCTCTTCCTCTCTCTCTGACTCTCTCTCTGACTCTCTCTCTCTCTCTGTCATATTAATGCAGCTCATTAACTCTGTATCTTCTGGTCCCATTAACATTACTAACCACATATCTTCCCGGGAGTTCTTGTGCTCCCTTGTCTTGAAGGTTCCTGAGGATCGTTGCTGCAGACCACCTCCTGCTGTGGACCTGCTCGACTGCAACAACTACTAACATCAGCCTTCCTCATAGTATCATTATTGTTGCTGCTAATGCTAATAGTAGACCTGTTGACTTCAACTGTTACAATTACGATTACCTCAGCCTTTATCATTACTCTGCTTCTCTCGCTAATTTATTTATTTATTTATTTATTTAGCCAATCTTCACCCTAGTCTACCACTATTATTGGCATTGCAACCATAAGTATGTGTCTGTTGTTGTTCATGTAACAAGGACATATGTTGTTGTGGTAACAAGAACATATGTTGTTGTTGCTCTCTTTGCCTGTCTCTATCCTGCATCTCCTTCTATCCCATTTTCGGCCCATCCAGTCGAGGCAGATGGCTGTTCAACATGAGTCTGGTTCTGCTCGAGGTTTCTGCCTGTTAAAAGGAAGTTTTTCCTTGCCAATGTGCCGAATTGCTAAGTGCTACTCATGGTGGATTGATGTTGGGCCTCTCTTTAAATAACTTAACAAAGAGTCGGTCTAGACCTGCTCTTTCTGTAAAGTGTCTCGAGATAACCCTGGTTATGATTTGGCGCTATACAAATAAAATTTGATTGATTGACTGACTCTACCTGCCACGCCCACCTCATCAGCTCACTCAGTTCACCTGGACACACAGCTGCTTCTGATCAGTATTCAAACCAGTATTTAAGCCTCTCCTGCTCTCACACCAGATGGTTCTTCACCTTTGATGCTATACTTCCCAGCACATTACCTGGACTGATTCTCTGTTGCTTACCTTGTTTGCCTCTGACCTGCCAGCCTTGTTGCAATCCCGGAAATCACCTAAGCCTTCTGACCCCTGCCTCAGTGTTCTGGTTTCCTGTCTGCCTTTTCCCCTGGCTGCTTGGTGTTCCTGCTTGGATGCTGCTGTGTTAGTTTCCCTATACACTTTTCTGTGGATTTTTGTGGCTCTGTAACTCTCACTGGGTCAACACACTCATCATGGTGTGCGAACTTTGTGAACTTTTACCCGCTGGCTTTCTGAACCTCTGCCTGGACTGGACTTACTTTTCGCCTGCTCCTTTCTGGATTACCTGTTAAAAACTGCTTTCCTGGACTTAGACCACCTCCTCGACTACGTCCAAGGCTTGACATTAACTTTTTTGCTCACCAGCCACTGTGGCTAAGTTACTAGCCACATTTCTTTTTCTTCACCTTGTCACAGCCATACATCCTACAGTTAGCACAGCTACATTATTTTCTTTGTTGGATCATTATCAGCCAATCTTTACCTGACCTTTTGGTCTGTTCTTTTTCTTTGTCTCTTTTTCATTTTCTGTTTCATCAAATGTTCTCTTCTGTGTTGTCGCTTTGTTACACTTATGTGCAGCTACATTATGATGATTCACGGGGGCTTCATGTGTGGTCACTGGCGAGTAACTGCAAGGCAATACTGTGTGCAGGTAGTGCTCAGGTGCCGCTCTGTATGCCAATGAACACGGAGCCTCATTCACCTGAATAAGACTTGGAAAAAACATCATCTAATACAAAAAACTGTGACGCAGACTCACAGCACAGGGTGAGAGCTGCTGCGCAGGCGAACAGAGGGAGGGAGCGGGTGAGTACGGACTGAAGTGATGACGTGAAACTTTGTTTGATCATGAAGCCTGATGCCTGTGTTCATCAGTGAAATATATATATATATATATAAGTACATAGCATATGGACATATGACAGCATGTGGAGAGTTTATACTTTATAGTAGCCTTCCTGTGCGCGGAAATACTGACAGATCGCAATGTTACTGAGCCAGGTAGAAAGACAAATCTGTGTCATATCTCCTCCTCCCTGCGCTGCATGATAACTGATAAACTACGCGTGGATCACCTCCGGTTCATTTCATTCACAGCCTGTGGACGTCAATCCCTGCTCTCCTGTGTGCTGCACTTGGGTCCTAACAGAAACATTACAAAAAGAGTACAAAAGGCTGGCAGTGTCCACTGGTTGGTTTACCATCTCTACCCACTGTTATCTCTGAATCTGTATGTTGTGTTTCATTAAGAGAAGAAATCAAACCGAAGTATACTCCATACTAGTATAATAAGTAGGATTTTCCTAGAAAAATAAAATTGACTTTTACAAATATAATAAAATATAAATCATCACTTATGGGCCTCTATATGTGTGTTGGTGAGTGTATGAGCAGACCCTTGTGAGACCCTTCCCTCTGCATCTATTCTGTTGTTTTGTTCCTTTGCACGGGAAATCACAGCGTATTGGTGAGTGTGGGAGTGGTTCAAATTAGCAACTGAGCCCCATTCAGACTGGTGAGCATGGCGAAAGAGTGATGCAGAGTTGGCCTTCTTTCTGTTGGACAGATAGGTGCCTCAAACCAGGTAGGACAAGCTAACCGGCAGTTAGCATGCTACCGCAAAGCTAACCTGCGGTCAGCATGCTAGCGCAAAGGTAACCATGATGCTATCTTGTGTTTTTAAGTGACTCTTAGATTTCTTTTAGCTGCATTGTATATTTTACGTTGTGAAAATTTTATTTATTATAAAAAAATATTTACAAGTTCTACTGTGGCATCCTCATTTCTTAACAGTGCAAACTTTTAACTGCTGGTAAATTAAAAGAACCCCACACTACAGTGTGACAGACACATTTAGGAAAAGTGTCTTAATTTCTGCTGTTGTGTGTTTCCCTTTGGGGCCATCTCTTGCAACTTTTTCTTTTAACGTGTCTTCACCTCACCGCTCTCTTAATGATACGCTGAGCGGATGTCTTTATATAGAGAAATGGGGGCGTGGTAGTATGCAGATTGCAAATTGCAGGCAAGCGCTTGTCAATTTAGAATGATTGTGATTCATCAACATATGCAAGGTGATGAGAACAAAATTGGCCGGACGTGTCATGACTCCGACGGTGATTTCCCGTATGCGCTTATTTTGTGCGCAGAGTAAGCACATTTCTACGCATATATTAGTGAGGAGGCCCATTGTCTTATCCATATGTCTGTGTTCCTGCCAATAATTGGCCTATTAAGGACTTTTTGAAGACAATAGTATTTACTTTTGAATAGGTGGTATTGGGTACTTGTTTTGAAATTAAAAATGTATCCTCCCCTTACACACAGACCCCCCTTGTTTTGAATTTACAGAGCACCTGCTTTCAGTGGTTCCACGGAGAGCTGCTGACTGGGTTGAAGCAAATAGACTGTCAACACTCCTCACAGGGACCCTCCATTAGGCTGTCTCTTTCAGCAGCCCACACCCCGAGGCTATAAAGCATTTTGCTCTCTTACTGCCACACACACACACTCTCTCCTTCTTTGTCCATCTAAAGAAACCGCCCATTTTCACCTTCTGCAGCTCTGTCTCTGTCTTTTTAGCTCTCCTTTTTTTCCAGGAACAATATTTTCAGCCTCCATGTCTTTATGATGTTAATAAGCTAGACTGTAACATAAGAGCCATTAGCAAAATTTGAAGATTATGCTTAGAGCCTGGAAGCAGAATATTACAAATCGACATTTTGGTGAAATAATGATTAACTACATTAAGTTTATATTAGGACATAAAGCAATGATTTTCAACAAGGGGGTCAGGGTCCATTAGAACTTTTCTTTCTTTTTCTTTTCAATTACTGGGTATATTTTTACTTCAGTTCCACAAACACTATTGAAATAACTTAATCAATTAAAGAAAATTAAAAAATTGAGGAACACAAGGCATACGACTTGGGCATAATACAGGCATTGTGTACGTGCCAACGTCTGTGCCATTGGTATTGGATGCTTTTTGCTGCTTTTCATTCTGGCCATTACCGTGCACAAAGTATTTTTGTTTCACCAAGATTTTTTAAATAGGTAAAATATTTTAGTGATGGGAAGGTTTTAGATCTTTAGTAAAAAATTCTAATTCTGCCTATAGACTGCCACAATTATTGCTAGTTTGTTTTAGCCTGGAGTTGGCTAGGCTAGCCAATTGCTCTTATTTGGGAGTTAAAGTTAAATTTGCTAGGACTATAGCGAGGATTTAAATCTTTAATAATTTAGGATTAGAGGAAGAATCTATTTAGGATTTTAATGTTTAAGCACGTTACCAGACTGCAAGTGTGACTCCCATTTCAAAGTTAAAGAAAAGCATTCCTTGTATGGAAGTCAAGAATAAGATACACTCATATTAGTTTTCCACTGTTGCCACAGCCCAGGAAAAACAACTTGCAGTCTTTGGCATAGGTGTAGGAAGCATAAATAAAGTGGATGGGACAATTTGATGGGGGTCTGGGTGTGCGCCCCCATAAAAATTGTAACAGAGAAGATGACATTTCCTATATTCTGATGCCTTTTAACATGTAGTTTGATAATTATCTGGCTATAGCAAATCCAGCAAACTCCCAAATTATGGGTGTATTTTGTAATTTCATCTAGAGGAAGTGGTTGGCCCCATTCAGATCACGTTTGAAAAATTGATTTGTTGAATTATTCAGAGCCATCTTTAACTACTCACTGTTTCTTTAAACTTTAACATTTTCAAATAAATGCATGATGATGCTCTCCTGTCTATATTGCTCATATGGTTCACCTTGACTGAAATGTTTCCTATTTAATATCCCCATTGATTTACATAACATTCTGATGACAGCCTGCATCACAAATTACTCTAAACCACATGTGTCAAACTCAAGGCCCGATCCTGGTCCCTCGCTAATTTTGATCCTGCCCACATATCAATTTAGTTTCTCAATAACTTTTGGCACATCTACTTGTAGCTGTGATCTGCACAACGACATGCGCCCTGCGCATGCATGCCAAATCAAACAGACAGGCGTGAATCCACTGCTCAGGTGGCACCTGCAAGCTGGCAAGCTAGCTAACACAAGAGAGGTGGGAGACTGAGTACTTCTTTACTGAGTGTAAAAAGAAGAGAAGTCCTATTTGCCATGAGGCAAGCTCCGTTTTCAAAGAATATAATTTTCGTTGTCATTTTGAAACCACACACCAGCAGAGATATGGAGCCATGGACAGGGAGCAGAGGCTTCAGAAAGTCATCGGATTGAAAAGAGGCATGCAACCACAGTAAAATATATTTCTTCAAGCCAAATCTCAATGTGATGGAGCTTTAAAGGGAGGTTTCATCATAGCAGAGGAAATAGCCAAATCAGGGAGGCAATTCAGAGGGGAATCTTCTGAAAAACTGTACGATAAACGTTTGCAACATTGTATGCCCTGATAAACAACAAGCAATACTACGGCCAGTCGATTGGATGAGCTAGCTCTGATTTGCAATCACAGCTCAAAGATAAAGCAAAATAATTCGTCACATACTCAATTGCTGTGGATGAAAATACAGATAGAACAGACACAACTCAGCTGGCGATTTTCATCCGAGGGGTGGATG
Organism: Semicossyphus pulcher; assembly: GCF_022749685.1. Classification (NCBI taxonomy): domain Eukaryota; kingdom Metazoa; phylum Chordata; class Actinopteri; order Labriformes; family Labridae; genus Semicossyphus; species Semicossyphus pulcher. The sequence goes on along the minus strand of NW_027211704.1, from coordinate 27,503,868 downwards.
CCCAGTTGTCCGTTACGGAGGACATCTTGGGCTTAAATCCAATGCACGGAACAACCACAGGCCAGGACATTTTCAATCAGGTGGAGGGGTGCATAAGTGAAACGGTATTACCACCAGATAAACTTGTGGGGCTGACAACCAATGGTGCACCTGCTATGTGAGGGGAAAGGAGTGGACTTGTTGCAAAGGTCCAAGAGAAGATGGGGACACGGGAGGAGAGCTGATTATTCAACACTGCATTATACAACATGAGGCCCTGTGTGGAGAAGTCTTAAGCATGGAGCATGAGATGACAGTGGTTACAAAAACTGTAAATTTCATCCGAGCACGGGGCTTGAACCATCGACAATTCAGGGTATTTTTGGAGGAGGAAAATGCCGAACATGAAGATCTACCATTCCACACAGAGGTACGTTGGCTAAGCTGTGGTAAAGTGTTGCAGATTTTATGAGATGTGTGAGGAAATCGCCAGTTTAATGACCAGGAAGGGGAAAGCCCTCACCAAGCTTGAGGATGAAAAGTGGTTATGTGACTTGGCTTTCATGTGTGACAAAATAGAGCATCTCAACACCCTGAATATGAAACTGCAGGGTCGCAAACAGCTGATCACGGATATGCATGACTCCGTGAAAGCCTTTCGAACAAGACTACGTTTGTGGGAGAACCAAATGAAGCAGGGAAATTATGTTCACTTTCCAACCTGTCGGTCAGTGGCAAACGCGCTCACCACTGCGTTCCCATGAGAAAGACGCATGGAAAAACTGAAGACCTTAAAGCAGAATTCAGCAGGAGATTTGCCGACTTTGAGAATTACAGTGCAATGGGTTTGTTGGGCCAGCCGGGCATTTATTAGTCAAAATGGGGAGCGCCTGGTTCATTGATTAGAAGTCTCTGCTGTTACTGGAGTTAACTGATTACCAACAGCAGCAATGATGACTTACTTTTTTCTCCTTCAAAAGTCTCCTCATGTCCATTTCTTTTCTATCAGATTTCACTGGGAATCAAAACATTAGCATAGACGCTGCCACGTGGATGTCCGGGTGCACTATGCAGCTGAGAGCCCTTAGAGCTGCCTGGGTAAGAGGCAGCAGTGAAAACGTAGACGTGAACTTCCTTATATGGGAATTCTCCCAATGAGCAGGCGGAAAAGATTCAACTGATCAGCGTTGGTGCTCCCATGTGCATGTATGGGTGCACTATGCAGCTGAGAGCGGCCTGGGTAAAAGGTAGCACTGAAAACGTGGAATGGATCTTCCTTAGGGGAATTCTCCAAAGGGGCAGGCAGAATGGATTCAACTGACAGAGCACTAAAAATGGGTGAGTCCGAACCCATACTTTTAAAAAAAGTGGGTGGGACTCACTTATAATTGGTCCTACGCCCATGCTCCTGGGGTTGTGCCTATTAACGCAAGCAGATTGAGATAGGCAACCAGTCTATCTCAATCCCATTGCTTATCCATTGCTACTGGCATAAATCCTGCAAGAGGTCAAGTCATCATCCTCTCGCGTGATGAGGAGAAGCTCTGAAGGTCTTAGTCATCTAGAGAGACCTCTCTGCTTGAAAGGACTATGCCCCCTCATTCCTATAGTCCCCGGCCATGGCATTCCATCCACAATTTGTGAATGGGTCCCAAACTTTGGATGCTGAGCTCTCTCTTTTTTGACCTGTCAGCAACAGCACTTGTCACTCGTACTTATTTTCTAAAATGCTGGGGTTTAATGCCATCACTCCCTTGCTTCTGTAAAAGGGTTATATGTTTGAACGATTTGTGCAAATATGAATTGACTTATTCACTTTGGACACTAGATGGTGATCTAAACACATTTTCTTGGGTAATTGGTCGAGTGAGGTCACCTGGTGTTAAAAGATCACAGGTGGACAGGCAGTTTGTTGGAGCATAGGTGGTGGGAACAAATGGTTCTAAGAAAGGCAGCATTCATTCATCGCATTAATCAATTCAAAGAAGTACCCCGTCACTCACACTTGGCATATCATCATCGTTGTGGTAATCATTTCTGTTAATCATCATTTTACAATAAACGGGAATATCACCCAAACACATTTAATTTCTGGACATTCACGTTTGGAAAACGCGTCAAGACCTCTCTATACACCTATGCTTTTGAATAAAAACAGAAACACTGCAATCGCATTGATAGTTACCACACACGTACTTTTTCGAATGCAATCAATGTTGTTTGTGCTGGAGTTAGTTACTTTGACTGTGTTTAATTCACACCCCTTGGGCAATGCCATGAGGCTCATACTAATTTATGCCAACAATTCAGTAAAGAGCCTAATTTTATGTTTAGAATGGCCAGATTTTATAGAACTTAGTAAATCAACTTAATCCATTAAAAGAACCAATCTTGCCATATCATGAATTACTTCTACATTCCTTTCCCCCTGTTTTTCTGTCACGTGTCATGTTGTTTCTCTCTATTCCCTTTATAGACTGTGCTGTCTGTTTTACTGATTCTTGAGGCAGCACACATCCAATAAGCGGTGGGTGTAACTGAAATGACTTCTGAAATATCCATCACTGCAAATTACATCTTTGGTAGTGCTGATTCCCTCTTTTGAGCTAATGAAGTTATATGCCCTTGCACAACTACCAAGATGCCTGCTAATGTCTTTTAATTTGCAAGATAATTACAACAAGGTTTCACTTGAAAATCCATGCATGCCGGCAAGCAGAGCCAAAATCGACCAATCCACAGGGGTAATTATTCCTCCCTTACATTCTCTAATGTCGAGAAACATCACAAGGGACTCATGAGACCATCAAATTATTTATGCAATATTAAAACAGTTCAGGGTTCTTGTGACGTGTACATGAGACTAACTAAGCATTTTAATGCAACTACTTGTGAATGGTAATATGATTGCTTAAATTCAGCACATTGTTCAGGACATAAAATTATTTGCATTTGGTGCCTAAAGGTGCTAGAAAACCAGGCTACGCTATGCCCTGGCATTAAACAATCTGCCATAGAACATGTTGTGCGTGTTGGTATCCTAAGGTTAAAGACACAAGAGACGCATGCCTACTCACATGCATGCTAGTAGAGCGAGAGAGACAATGGATGAAGAGGCCATAGGAGACTTAGTGGCAAGGAGAGTCTAGACTTAATGAATTTAATAACGTACAATATTCATTAAAACATAGCTCACAGCCTGTCCAGAGGTGTCATTCCTGTCAGATTAGTGGTGCTGAGATATGGCTTTTGTTGAGCGGAAGCAGCCCATATGGTCTGTCTGCTTGACAATGCTGTGACCCACAACAGATGTGCTGTTTTTCTCTCCCCTGATGTTAGAATCAGCATCTTTGACACACCTGTGTTTTTTTTCCCCAAGCCACACTCTACCATCAACAAATGAGACTGTTGTGTTTGCCCTCTGAGTCAACAGAAGATACACTTTGACTTTATTAGAACGACTAGCTTCTAAATGGGCATTTTTAGAATAATAGTAACCTGAAAAATGTCCTGTGTAAACTTACAAGCTTATGTATCAGTGTTTAAAAGAACTAGGATGTGGCTGCAGCCCTGTCTCATACACTTGAATACTAGTATTTAGTTCTGCCAAATGCACTTTGAGAGAAATTTAAAAGGATTTTGACATCAACCAATTGTTTGTAGTTTCCCCTAAACATAAGCATGATTATATAGATAATATATAATCATGCTTCTGTTATTGGGAAAGTTGACATTATGGAGGAAACAAATTAAATAAAAAGTATTTTTCATATGTTTATGTTAACAGTTGGTGACGAAATGGCATTTCTTCTGAACTTCTATCTGCTGTTTTAAATAAGACGAATATAAACTTTTCAGACATGTTGTCTGGGTGTACAGGGGGAATTTTACTCATTAACTATGAGCCAGTGGGGATTTATAGGGTCGTAACACTATATGAAGTATGTGCCTGAAAAGGTGTCTGTAATTTAAGTAGAGTGGAAAGCAATTTCTTCAGGACATATAAAGTGTTGATGATCAGTTTTAATGGGACAAATTCCTCCCAACAAAGCTTGGCTTATTGTGCCATGTATCACATATGAATGATGCATTTCATTATTAAACCTCAGGTCAAGAAAATATGACATGAAGAGCATGACACACAGCAGGGAAATGAAAACCAATATTCCTCAGAGGTGTAGATCACTGTTATTAGTGGTCTATATAACACGCCACAAAGCGTTTATCTTAAGTAGCAGCTGTCAGCTCTTGTCAATCCTTCTGCTTGATTAAAATGTCAATACCCCCTTCATATATGCACAAGCTATCTGTATTGACAGTGGCCAGTATTTATATAAATGAGGGGTGAATGGAACTTAACAGCAAGGCCACCCTAAACTTTCATCTTCGGTGGTCCTTCAACTGATAAAACCTTTAGCTCCATGCCAGTGTTTTTTTGAGAGCTTGATGTTGACTGCCCAAGAGGTCTGCCGGCATGGTTTTTCAGTAAAAGGAAACTGGGAGTTAATAGATGATCCAGGGTGTACAAGGCTAGGGAGGATGCCTGTCTATTCAGGGGTTATTTTATAAAGCAGCTAAAAGAAGCCATGTATGTGGAAAATAAAGCAGAGAGAAGACACAAAGGTGCTACACCGGCCAGACACGGCCAAATACGAGGCCCCACGGTAGATGTGGCCTAAAGCAATATAGCCTTCCTATGCCATATGGTAAAACCTATGGGTAAAACCCTATTTGTCTATCACTGGGATGTACTTTTCATCCATGTGGTCACATACGCTACTCTTTCTAAAGGCAGCACACTTTTGCATGTCACTGAGCCCAGAATTATCTATCTGTGGCATACTTATAACCACAATGGAGAAAATAGAAAGAAAGCATAATCACGCTATGACATAGATTACCGGTGTGGTGTTGTGGATGAAAGTGAGACTGTCACAAGGGAAATGTAAAATGGCTGATTTCACAGGGACAAAATGGATAGAAAAAAACCCATTTAAAACAGCAGAATATGTTGTTGTGGAGCTTTTGCATTGCCTACCTGTGAATAATATTATTATATTATCTAATATCTTTTAATTAAGGATTAAGAATAGGGCTGTATCTGATCTTTTAGTAATAGACAGATTGCAGCAGATGGCGCTTCAGAAAGCATTGCATGGTACGTGGACAGGCGCACTGGTATTACAAGTGTGAGTAAACGATGGAGCAGAAAAATCCAGACAAGATAAGTGTTAGGCTGAGAGCTTTTTTTGGCTGTCAGCAGCAGCTTAAAATACAAAGTACTCTATTAGCAGTGCAGCTTGCAATCCATGAGTGTGTAATTGTGAATACAAATCTGAGAACGGAAAGTAGATCAAATCAGGCAAGAAGAGATGGAGAGCTTCAGCAGGATGACGTCTCAATCAATGTCTGTTGCCGCCTTCTTGATCCGCTGTTCCATGGGATCCTCTGTAAAAGCTGTATCTAGTCGAAGTCCACTAATTAAACTATGATTAGGTCTCACTAATCAAACTTGTTCGGATTCCTAGATGTTCAGCAAAGTCAATTACATCATATCTATGAATCTGACTTTGACATCACATTTTTTTTCCTCCTTGCGGTTTTTAAATTAAAGTGAGAGCCAAGTTCATTGAGTCAGGCTTAATCAAGTGGGAACTACCAAAGCCTTGTGACTCTACAAGAGGCAATCTCCCCAAGCCTTTCCGCCTATTGCTATGAACCAAGGCTTAATTAGGCTTATGAGAGTTGTGTCATATCTGCATTACAGTTGACAGAAGCGCCAGCACCACTCTGAAAACACCCCCACTGTCTGACTAATGAACTTGGTAAGGTCCAATCCACGAACTTTGCTACTGGTGCAAAAAAACTGCCGGAAAAACATTCATTGCTTTCCTTAAGCATGGAGAAAGCTATATGAATGATTTAAACTAGCATCTGAAGTGGCGCATCAGCTGTCAGCTGTGTGGAGATGAAAGCCTGGATTGGCTTATAGCAGTTGATGAGAGATTGTAGAAGCTGGGTGTTCTGGGACAGAGAATGGAGGCAAGCATGGAGACCAGCTGTCTCACTAACTGCCGGCACCACAGTGCGTGGCAACATGAGGCCCAAGGCACAGAAGGATGCTGTGACAAGAGTAGGATGGAATTCAGTGTCTCAGCCTCTATGCTCAGCATTCCCTGAGTCTTCTCGCTGCATGGGAATATTTTATATCCACTATCAAATTACTTAAATATGTCATGAGTTTGTAGTTTAGTTCTGGTTTTGTCTTGTATTTCGGTGTTCAGTTATTATTTCTTGTTTTACCTTGTCACTTTGTCCCTTGTCATGAGTTTTCATCGTTTAGTTTTGTATTTTGTTTATTCTGTGTTCTCGTCAGTATTTAGTCTTGTTTAGTTAAGTATTTCACTTGTGTCTCTTTGGTTAGATCATTTCCTGTTTTACTTTGTCACCTTATCTCTCGTGTTGATCCACTTCCTGCCTTTGTGTTTCCCGCTTGTTTGATTGTGTGCCCTGCCCTGATTGTTTTCACCTGCCCTTGATTGTCTTTGTCTCTGTCTGTGATAACCTTATGCATGTCTTCCTGTGTTTGCTGATGTCTCATTTTGGATTTTTGGATTTTGGATTTTGGATTACCATGCTCCTTGTGGTTTTGCCTGTTTTTGTTGACTCTTCAGTTGGATTTTTTGACAGAATGTACCAGCCACACATGGACCCAGCAGACTTTGAAGATTTAGATTGTTTTGTTAAAATTCAATTTTTTCAGAACATTTTGAGAGAGCTGAGAGCAGTCTCCCTGGACTGGGACTCGCTTGGCCATTTTTCCTGGCTCCCGTGGAGGCACCAGGAAAAGACGTGGCCATCGTGGCTCTCGTCTTCCTCGCTCCTCTCCCCTGCCCAGAGCCCCAAAGCCTCCATTGCCTAGCTCCCCAGTAACTCCTGCCCCTGTGTTCCGGACGGAGGTCCTTCCGACTCCTTTTCCTGTGTTTCGGTCGGAGGTCCTGCCGACTCCTGCTCCTGTGTCCTGGTCGGAGGCTCTGCCGACTCCTGCCCCTGTGTTCCGGTCGGAGGTCCTGCCGACTCCTGCCCCTGTGTTTCGGTCAGAGGTCCTGCCGACTCCTGCTCCTGTGTCCTGGTCGGAGGCTCTGCCGACTCCTGCTCCTGTGTTCCAGTCGGCTCCCCTGTCGACTCCTGCTCCCCGGGTCCAGATGGCTCCTGTGGCCCAGCTGGAGGATTCCCATCCTGGCACTCCGTCGGCGTCCCGGCCGACACCCCCTCTGGCCCAGCTGGAGGACCCCCATCCTGGTTCCCCGTCAGCGTCCTGGCCGACACCCCCTCTGGCCCAGCTGGAGGATTCCCATCCTGGTCTTCCATCGGCAGTCCGGCTGACACCAGTTCCTGGTTTTCCGTCGGCGGTCCACCCGACACCTGCTCCTGTTTCTCTGTTGACGGTCCAGCCGACACCTGCTCCTGGTTCTCCGTTGGTGGTCCGGCCGACACCTGCTCCTGGTTCTCCGTTGGTGGTCCGGCCAACACCTGCTTCTGGTTCCCCGTCGGCGGTCCGACTGACACCTGCACCTGGTTCCCTGTTGGTGGTTCGGCTGACCCTAGTTCCTGGTTCTGGTTCCCTGCCGGTGGTCCGGACGACACCTGCACCTGGTTCTGGTTCCCCGTCGGCGGTCCGGCCAACACCTGCTCCTGGTTCCCCGTCGGAGGCCCGGCCGACACCTGCCTGTTCTCTGGAGAGGCTCCGCCGGCCTGGTCGGCCCCCTGCCTGTCCTCCGGAGAGGCTTTGCCCGTTTTGGAGTTTTGGATTTTTGGATTTTGGATTACCCTGCTCCTTGTGGTTTTGCCTGTTTTTGTTGACTCTTCAGTTGGATTTTTGTTTTATTAAATCATTTAAATCTGCATCTGGGTCCTCACCTTTTTGGGAACATTGAACCCTGACAAAATATATACATTTCCAATCGTACTTTATCAGCCCAGGCCTAGGAGGGTTCATAATTTCATCATAATTTGGAAACTTGAAAAGATAGTGGAGGAGCTCATTCCACGCCTTCTCTCAAGAACTGTGACAAAGAGCAACCGGTTTGATGTGCACTAGCTCAACTTGTCAAAGGGTTGTGAGCTATGCCCTATATTTTACTGCTTGGACTTTATTTAGCGTAAAGGCAAGGGCAGTCATATCTGATTATTTTAATGTGTACACCATACACAATTCTGTACATCCTGCCATGTTCAACCTTGTCCATAAAGACTGAATTCACACTGTAAAAGCAAATGGCATTGATAATTAATTTTTTCTTTCTTTTATTGCCAAATTACACTGATCTTATATTTCCTACTGGGTGTGAAAACAGCAAACCAGTTCTTGGGTTTCATTATAATGAAGACTTTTAATATTGTAGCAGTATTTACAGAAAATTGTTGAGACGTTTTACTGTTGCAAAAAGGCAATGATTAATGAACTTGCTATAACCACAGCTCAGAAAATCTTCTCCAGTATCAAATATATAGAGAAAGGCAGAAATAGAGGTGAAAAACTCTACAAAAGTCTAAATAGTATTTTAAAATATAAAATTCAGCCATGTTTTGTGTTATGCATTTTTAATAGGTTTATCTCACATTTTTTAATAATCAAAATAAATTGTTAAGTCATCAGTCAATGGACTGTGTTTTTTCTCTTTTCTTTTCTTTTCTTTTCTTTTCTTGGTTTGTTATATTTAAGATCCTAGTTTAAAATCCTGTAAATAGTTAAGTAGGGCACAAGAGGTCAGCGTTGAGCCGGTTCAGAGGTGTGGCAGCTCTGGCTCCAGGTGTGCAGGTAGAGAGAGAAAGGCCAGTTTGATTAGGAGGTTCAACTGGGCAGGTGCGAGTTCTCTTTGTTTGCTGAGCATGGCAGGCTCTTTTGAAGGAGAAAGGAGCCGGTGAAAAACTTGTTATATCAATGCTTAGATGACCGCAGAGACGCTATTGGTATGTTTGATTGTCTGTAGATAATATGATCTGTTAAAGTTTAAGCGCAAGGACAGTTTAAGTTTGATGTGGTGTTGCGTTGTGCAGGCGGTCTGTTTGATTCATTCAATCATTCATTGTTACTTTGGTTAATTTGGTTGTGCAGAATTTGGTGTGATTGTGCCTCATTAGAATAAGTTAAGTTTGATCACTTTATTCAGCATTAAATACAATAATTTGTGGTTGATGTTTAGTTATTTAGATCTTTTTAGTAATAATTGGTGAAAAATTGCTGATTAAATTTTGTATGTAGAAGTCAAGTACTTAAGTTAGTAAAGAGGAACGTTTAATCTTTAAAGCACCATTAAAAACTCAGGTTAAACTTGGTTTAAAATTAATAAATAGTTTTTGTTTTGTTTTTTTAAGTATAAATAGTATGATTTACAATTGGCATAAATATGATTCAAATTGTAGTGTCTAAATTTAATAATTACCATGAAATTGATTAAGCTAAATTGATGATGGCCTCAACATGATTTAATTAAAATGATTTTCAATTAAGAGTTTTGAATGTTACCTTATCTTATTGCATTGACTGATTTAATTAACATGATTTTACTAGACTACTAGAAATACTGCACATATGACATCTAACGAATTTTCATCTTCTCCACATTTCTGTCAGTTCAGTGTACAAGACAGTGAGATATTAGCAGTGAGAACTGAGCCAGAAGGTCTGTGAAATGAATGTGGCCAAACATTGACAGTTTGGTTTTACTGAGCCTTTATGCTCAACCCCAGGCCAGCTGTCAACCAGTACTGCTACTGGTTAAAATGAAGGGAGATGCATGGTATTGCAGATATATAGTGTAGCCCAGAAGAGGTATTAAAAACAATCATAGGCCATGTCGATACGTACACAGCTATTTATCACAACTTAGCTTTTTCTCTCCATTTTTGCCTTGTGTCCACATACAAACGCTGCTTTAAGTCACTGAAAACGGATCTTTTGTAAAACTCCGGCCCAGGTGAAGACTTTTAGAAACCCCGTTTCCACGGAGACGTGTAGACGTGTTTTCGGCTTGTGGCGTCAGGCTGTGTGCTGTTATCTCCCTTGTGAGGGGTCACAAATGAGGCGACATTCCTTGCAAAATGACGGATGTGACAAAACCAGTGATGTTTCTAACCTTACTAACAGGACTTTTTACATGTTTACACATACTGTTTATGTACATGTTTATGTATGCTGCGTTCACATGGATTCAGTCAGACGGTCGATGGCAGATGGACAACACCTTTTGGACGGCACGGGACAAACACGGCAAAACGAAACACGCATGACAAGATGTTGCTATGATGATGTTGAATTAAATATATTAAAATACACGTCGTGTCATCAAACATGTAAATTCTGACAGCAAAAAGTTAAAGGTCCTCCTATATGTAACTTTCAGAAAATCCTCATTCCTACTAACATGGACGGCCGTTTGGTGAACTGTAATCAACCTTCTTGTACGCACTCGCACGGACACTCGCATGCATGAACGAGCATCCGGGGGTTCGAAGACACACGAAACTGAGCATGCTCAATCTCGAAACTCACTGTTATTTCTTCCCTGATAAGAAGTGTTTATTAACCGGCATCATGTTGTCCAAAATCAACACTGTTTGTCACAAGACCTAAGTTATTATGTTAGCTGGGGAATTTTTTTGTCAAGCTAGACTGACAACATGTGCTTAATGTAAGCTTGTGGCCAGCTTACAGCTAGCTGGCTAACCTTATCCTAGGCAGATAATGCAACGATATTGGTTAATAGAAAACAATCGGTAGTTATACAGATTTGCTCTGTTCTGCTACACAACTTACTGTTGGCCAAAACAGAAACCGTTTGTCATGTTAGCTGGCAAAGTTATTTGTCAAGCTAGATAACGTGACATACACACTCGGATAGTATTTCGGTAGTCATAACATTAGCAAGCATGCTAAGGTTAGCCAACTAGCTCTAACTGCATAACTCCAGCATTGTGCTTTGTAACCAAATGGCAAATTATGCCGGCGAACCAGCAAATCATCACAAGCATTAGCTAACATGAGCCAGGCAGGGCAGGGTGGCTGGAGAGAGCTGGGATGAAGCGCTTGTGCTGTGAGAGAAAAAACACTGCACCCAGTGAGAGAAAAAACGCTGCACGAGGCTTTTGTTTCTATGACAACAATAATTTTGACTTACGACAGAGCTAACAACAAGTTTACAACGCGTAGCAAGAAAGTCAGTTCTGGGTCTGTTTTGATCCCCAAAAGCAATCAAAGGTCTCCCTATGATTCGCATGCCCTGCCGATGTTGACTCTAGTTTTCCCCCGACGTCGGTCACATTCCTGTTTGGCCAGACGGGCTTCACTAGATAAAACTTTACGTGTACTTGATGTTAGTGTTGTTGTGGGTGCCGGTCGTTTGTTGGCATTATCCGTCTCCATGGAAAAATTGTCCTGAGTGCTTTACATAAAAATCAGCCCACAGGCTGTTAGAGGCAATGGAGGAAGTTGGGGAAGGTCTCAATTTTTCAGTTCCTTTACTATCCCTTTACACAATGGCAACAAAAAATGATATTTGATTGATGAATACATGTAAAATCTTGCATATCGCCCATTTTTATTAACTTAGGATGGCAATAACGTCTACCGACCAACAATCTCTGCTGGCCTCACCACATTTTACTGTCAAGCTCTCGTCCACTAAAATGATATCTGGTTTGCCGTCTACTGTCTGCCTAAATCCATGTGAACGTACGTTCACTATATTGAGGAACAGGGGCATCAGGATGCACTATTTCCAGCATTAAATTTTTTCAACCGTGGATGGGGCGGGGGTTTTGAAATGAAGGAGGGAAAAACTACCCATGTACGTGTAGACACGACCTTAGATAAAATGTCAAATTGGAAGCTCAGCCATATCTGGTGTGTGTAGGACATAGTGCATTTATAAACCACTATCATCTGGTTTTACCACTAGTATTTCTGTGTGGTCAAGGAATCACAGTTTCTCATGGATATCCAGTTGACCCTGACTCAAAGTCTAAGTACGTACAAATTTACCAAGACATTTTAAATTCATTGATGAAAACAGGGGTGCATGATGGTGCAGTGGCTAGGGCTGTCGCCTCACAGCTAGAAGGTTCCTGGTTTGAATTCCAGTCCGGACATAGGGGAGTTTGCATGTTCCCCCTGTGCATGCGTTGGTTCTCTCCAGGTACTCTAGCTTCCTCCCACGGTCTAAAGACATGACCCTGAACAACATAAGAGGTATAGATAATGGATGGATGACATAAATGGTTAAAGTATACTTGATGCAATTCTTAATTCACTTTTAAATACACTGAACAAAAATATTAACGCAACACTTTTGTTTTTACTCCCATTTTTCATGAGCTGAACTCAAAGATCTAAGACTTTTTCTATGTACACTAAAGGCCTATTTCTCTCAAATATTGTTCACAAATGTGTCTAAATCTGTGTTAGTGAGCACTTCTCCTTTGCCGAGATAACCCATCCACCTCACAGGTGTGGCATATCAAGATGCTGATTAGACAGCATGATAATTGCACAGGTGTGCCTTAGGCTGGCCACAATAAAAGGCCACTCTAAAATGTGCAGTTTTACTGTATTTGGGGGGTTCGGGGGGGTCAGTATCTGGTATGACCACCATTTGCCTCAAGCAGTGCAACACATCTCCTTCGCATAGAGTTGATCAGGTTGTTGATTGTGGCCTGTGGAATGTTGGTCTTCAATGGCTGTGTGAAGTTGCTGGATATTGGTAGGAACTGTCATGAGTTCTTATTGTTTAATTTTGTATTTAATATATTGTGTTCTTGTCTTGATTTAGTCTTGTTTAGTTATGTAATTCATTTGTGTTTCATTGTCTAGAGATTTTCTGCTTGAGTTCTGCTACCACAGTCCTGAGTTTGGTTTTTAGTGTTTCCTGTTTTATTTTGTAGTTCTTGCCCTATGTATGTTTTGTCTTGTTTTACTTCCTGCCTTTGTGTGTTTTCCCGCCTGTTTGATTATGTGCCCTGCCCTAATTGTTTTCACCTGCCCCTTGATTGTCTCACCTGTCTCTGATTAGCCTCACCTCCTAAGTTTATTTAGTCTTTGTGCTCCCCTCTCTCGTTGCCTGTTCATTGTCGTCTATCCTGTGTCGTCCTTCCTCTGGAGTTTTGTCGTCTGTCCATGTCCATGCATCCTTATATTCTCTGTGATCTCAGTGTTCCTTGGATTTTTCACCTTCTGTTTTATTTGGATTACTTCTGTTGGACCTTTTACCCTTGGATTTTGTTTGCCTGCCCCCCTTGGATTTCTCATATGAGTAAGCCTTTTGTTTTGCTTTCTGCCTTTTTGTTTAAATAAATAAGTATCTAAGTCTGCATCTGGGTCCTCACCTTTTTGGTTTTACCGCAAACCCTGACAGGAACTGGAACACGCTGTCGTATACGCCGATCCAGAGCATCCCAAACATGCTCAATGGGTGACATGTCCGGTGAGTATACTGGCCATGCAAGAACTGGGATGTTTTCAGCTCCCAGGAATTGTGTGCAGATCCTTGCAACATGGGGCCGTGCATTATCATGCTGCAACATGAGGTGATGGTCGTGGATGAATGTCACAACAATGGGCCTTAGGATCTTGTCACGCTATCTCTGTGCATTCAAAATGCCATCAATAAAATGTACCTGTGTTCGTTGTCCATAACATATGCCTACACATACCATAACCCCACCGCCACCATGCCGCCCCTGATCCAGCGGCATGCCGCCTTTCTCCACCGACATGACGCCCCTGATCCAGCTGCATGCTGTTCTGTACCGACATGCTGCTTCTGATCCATTCTTATACATCGACATGCCTGCTCTGATGATTATACAGCGGGACAGTTGAAAGCCAAGCCACTAGGGGGTGCAGTCTCGGATTCAGCCGTGTATGCTACCATTTATTAGAGAGAGAGCGACAGTAGCCAGACCAATGACCAATGATGTACATATATATATAGATGGACAACGCGTCTCCATCTGTTTCCCATTGTTCAAAAGTGATGCCAAAATAGCCCCTGCGATAGGCGCTGCCATCTTGCGTTGGTGATGTCATATGGAGCCAGAGACTGCGCAGTAGCGATAGGTGGGTGAAGCGGCTGTAGCCACTTCCACTAACTTAAAACTAACAAAAACAGCAAAGATCCCGCATAGCGGCGTATTTAACGGCAGAACAGCTTCTTTGTGTTGGTCTGAGGTTAACGTTCACAGGTATGGAAACGACTGTAGTGACTGTTTTAGTTACGTTTCCTCTTGCCGATTGTCCTCTAGTCTGCTAATCCGGAATTGACTGGCTTCAAGGGCTGTATTTGTCAACAGATCTGTCATTTTTACAGCATCAAATCACTAATTAGAAATAAACTTGCCAGAAAAATGAACACTTGGACGTAAATCAGCATGAGAAGAAATAACTATAATGACAGAAACCATGTATGAGAAAAATGTATCTGGCGTGTAATTTGATTTTATATTTTGACTCATGACCCACCTGTCAACATGGAGAAGACGGGCTCTATGACCAATACTGCAGCCAGTCAGCAGGGGGCGCTCAAAATGTTTTGGCTTCACTATTAGGGTCCATCTTTTTATACAGTCTATGAGCCAGACACAGTTATCAGTGATACTGTTATAAGTGTATAAGTTCATGCATTGATCGTCGCCATTTCCGTTCAGGTTTGAGAGTGTGCGTCCAGAGATCAGTAACTTCAATGTTTATTGCTGGATATATTGTTTATAATGTCACGTTATGATGCTGCAATGATTGTGTTAATTAATTGCGGTAAATTACGTCCTTTATTGGCGCAAATGACGCCAAACGGTACAGTTCTGTTTAATTGATACAGTAATTGTAATGTAATTATTCAGTGAGCTGTCACTAATGGCTATTTTTTTCCTGTTTATTACAGAACCACACACTCACACATGGCCGCATACAATATAGTGCAGTAAACTGATCAACGGCCTCAGGATCGTAGAAGACTGCATTCTAATAGATTTACACTCCATGAATACAACTGAGGGCAGCCAGCTTATGATTATTAAACCTCTGCTACAATGACTCACAGTGCCCCCTCTTGGCCAATACCTTCCTCTTTAAATGAACGCAGGGCTAGATCTCACATATCAATGTCTATGCCAGTCATAATATTGCTGGCATATAAGTCTAATGCTACGTTGAAGGCAACAATTTAGCCCTGTAGAGCATTTCCTCATGGTGGATGTTTTTCTATGATATACGTTTGATTGTGTTCATTCTGCTATTGATTATTCTGACTGGCCAAGGTGGCTAGGTTAGAGAGCCTTGTTAGCTGATACAAGCTTTGTTACGAGTTTACTGGTTACATTGCCATGGATATGGCTATGAAATTACTTTTATTTCTTCACGGACGTAGTAATCAACCATACTTTCAATACACATGACAGGTGGACGAGATAAACGTATAAATTCCTTTATTTACATCACATGTTGCAGTTGTGTTGTAATTAAGATTTTTAAAAAGTATGTATTTACGGCAGTAAATGTCGTAAAACAAGACCACTGGTATATATTTTAATATGCATCATGGGGGGTGGAACATTCGCAGTACTGGTGTGACAGTCTAATAATAGCTTTCCACTTTCAAGCACCACTTTCTGTTGAAAAACATTTGACATGCCACTAATGAGCTCGGCATACCAGTCCAGGGACCGGCACATGCCAGTGGCCCCCTAGAAAGTTCTTTTGACGGTCTTGGAGAGGCAGCCATAATGGTAGCACACACAGGCAAGTTCGGCTGATGTTCTGTTGGGGCTCGGGAGAGGGCATCTGGCAGAGTGTTGTACTTTTCTTTTATGTACTCCCCATTGAAAGTGAACTCTTGAAGCCTGAGGGCCCACCTGATGAGTTGAGTGCTGGGTTTGGTTGTTTTAAACACCCTCAGAAGAGAGGCATGATCTGTCATCACTGTGAAACGTCGACCTTCCAAAAAGGTCCTCTATTTTTCTACTGCCCACACCACAGCCAAGCATTCCTACTCAGTGACAGCATAATTCCTCTCAGCTGGATTTAGGCAGCGGCTGGCAAAAGCAAGGACTTCATCATTTCCATGGTCTGATTTCTGGACTACTACTGCACCAAGTCCGATCTCAATGGCTCCCGTATACACCACGAATGGAGCACTGAAGTTTGGATGGCCCAGGATAGGAGGTTTTACCAGATGTTTAAGTGTATCAAAGGCAGTTTGGTATACAGGTGACCAGAGGAATCTATCAATGATACCACCCTGCCATGCCCAGGAACCTCTGTAAGGTCTTCAGGTTGGTTCAGGGTGTTTAATCTGAGTTTCATGCGTTCCTCCAGGTGAGACTCCTGGACTGCCTTCTGGATTAAAGTAACACAATTGCTCATCTCTCCCTTCCCCAATGGAGAGGACTCTGCACTGAAGAAAAATCTTTTACCCTCATTTCCCTGGAACCAGTACACTCCGCCTGCAACATCAAGCTGCATGCCTGTAAAGAAGACGAAATCTAAACCCAGCAGCAAAGGGAAACGCCAGGGTCTTGAAGTCAAGCACCAATACAGCTACCAGCTATTTCACTGAGCAGAGTTAATGTTGAACCTGTATCCACAACAGCCTTGCCCCTCCAGTTCCTTACAGTTAATGGTACCTTTAACTGACTCACCTTTACATCTCCAGCAGTAAACAACAGGTGGGGAGTTGGTATTCTCTGTCAGGGGGTCGGTTGTCAAAAACTTTTTCTTTACCCTTTTGTTTACCAATTTGTTTTTTCCGTTTGTCATATTAAGACTGACTTGCTCTATCCTTCTCAAGTTGCCATCTTAGCCTCACCAGTTCATCCACTGTAGTGACTCTGCCCCCGAAGTTGGCTTGCCATGTGTGGATTGATGTTCCTGAAATCAGCATTAGCACTACAGACTCAGGCTTCCACCTCTGACACAAAGAGTGGTACATATAGGAAAAATCACGGATGCTTTCGCCACCACCTGTAACACTTGTCCTCACTCTCTCTGCCAGTTCAGGTTTTTACAACACACCCGTTTTGATTATACTAAGCCTTAAATCATAGGGGCTGGATCACTTGATTGATAGGTGGATCCTGCTGGCTGTCTGCTAGACGTCAACAAAGACACAGAGCTTAACTTCACCTGTTTGTGCGGTTGGAGACTTTGGGGATTTTTTTGGACAAATAATCTGTCTCTGTGGGATTTATGGTTAACTTTATGGTTGTGCAAGAAGTCTGAGCTCCAGCTTTTCGGTCAGTTAAATGTTAGTGTTACTGTACTGAAATATTTTTAGCACTAAGTAGCAGGTATACTGTGCTCGCTTTAGCTGCTTGTTAGCCTGTGCAGTGTTTATCAAACATTTATTTAATCGTCGGCCAGTAAATAGGAGTCAGAAGTTTAAGAGATTACAGCAGACTGCAGTGATGAGAAGATCAGTTATTTTAAATTTCCCTTTACGTGTCGGCTCGCCGCTCTCTCACCGGGCGAGCGAGCAGCGAGTCCGCTACTTCTTTAGTCTGATAAATAAACACCTGCAGTCAGTCACCGACAGAATCTCCTCCTGGCAAAGTCAAACTAGCTCATTCATTAAATACAGTCTATGGCTAATAACCGCTAGCTACACTGAGGAGCATATAGCCTAGCTTCATAGCTGTAGCTGGCTGATTCATGCGGCCTGCCCATAGAGCTCAGCCATAGGCTTTAGCTCGGTCGCGCTCCGGCTCCTTGTCTGCCTCTGGATTAGCCGGCTCTGGCATTTCCAACTTGGCGACGCAATTCGGGCTTCAAAACGCTGCTTCACAAACCAATGGGTGACGTCACTGAGAGTACGTCCATTATTTATACAATCTATGGTTTAAACGAACCACATCCCACCAGTCTCTTGCCATTCCATGCAAGACATTTCTCAAGGCCGCCAGCAACTCCTCTTCAGTCAGCGGATTTAAATCCAGGAAATCATTACATTTCTCCAGATATAATATGGGATCTGGCTCATCTTCCATCTTTCCAAATGATGGAAACTGCAGCTTGACAGGGCATTTTCCCATCATCCGTCCCCTGCCATCAGGCAGAACAGGAGAATCCTGAGGAGACTGTAGCACTCCTGCTTTATCTTCCACTATAGTAGATTGGAGGCGCTGCCTCTGAGCCTTCTCCAACTGCTCATTTATGGATGCTGCTTGGGCAGGGACTGTTGTAAGTGCAGATATTTTGAGTGTTTCTTTCATTGTCATCCCTTCCTGCGATATTGGTCCATGCTCTGTGAAAAATATACAACCCAACGGTAGAAATCCTCCACCTGAACTGACTCTAGAGTCGAGGTCTGGGCTCCAGTACATGCACTAAAACGTGGACTTTACAACGCGATCTGATTGCCACCACCTCTGTTAAGGGATGGTTTTGTCAGCTTAACATCGATGGCTTCCTTGATACCTCAAGTTTGAAAGAGGTGTCAAGGATAATTAATAATTCAAATTTTTAATTGCAATCTTGTCTAATCCATTTAAAAACATATTCAAATAAATTGTAACTTGGTTGCACATGAAATGGTTGTCATTCTCCTCGGTTAAAAACCTTGTGCTCACCACTTGATTTTAAAAAGAACTGTTGCAGTGAAGGCAAAGTGTGTGAAGCAGCCACCGCAGAGTCTCCTACAGTTTGTGTGCATGATCGTGTGATGAAGAAGATCGTAAATGTGAAACAGAGGGTTATTTAGAAGAATTATGCAAAGGTCCTTTCAAATCAAGTGGTGAGCAGCATAGTTTAAACCAAAGAGGAGACTTAAGTTTTTTGGTGCAACTAAAGTTATTGTTTATTATAATACATTTCAAATAGGCAACACTAACGAGTGTAATTAAAAAAAAAAATCCTAAAAATTACCTCTAAAATTGCCAACTAAAATCTTCAATCACTGTCTTAAAACCGTTTAAAGAGCCCGGTTAAAAATGCATACGTTAAAAGTCCAACACTGAAAACAAGGAGGCCGTTAAAAAGTTCTGTCCATCCTTTCCTCTCGCCGGCAGTGTCTGTTGCTGTCCATCTCCTTGTCCTCCTCATCAGGAGATAGGGACCCGCTCGTAGGCCAGAACACCTGAAGAAGATGAATCACAGTGGCAGTGGGGGTGCACAACAGTAGGCTACAAATGCAGCCTTCTCTTTAACGTCCCGGAGGGTGACTATACCTCAGAGGTGGAAGTAATGCATTACATGTACTAGGGCTGCACGATTAATCGATATAAAATCGTGATCTCGATTTATATGTTAAGGTGGGTCTAGTGTTAGGACCACAGTAGCTGGAGACCGACAAGGAAAGCAGTGTAAAAGGTATTTAATTATTAGTGCAGACAAAATGATCCAACAAAAAGTAAAAGTCCAAAAATGGCTAAACCAAAATGAGCCAGGTGGTGGTGGCTGGAGGCTGGCTGACCACTGAAGGCGGTGAGGCAAGAGGGCAGGTGATTCAGAAGTCTGACGAGGGAGCAGGGCACACACACTGAAAAAACACAAAAGAAAAAAGCTGTTAATTACAGCAATTGCTAGGCCAAAAGCTAAAGTTAAAGGTAGCAGGGAGAAAACACAGATTGGCAAAAACACTAAAGAACTCTAGAGGCAAAAAGTACATGCGTCAGCACTATCGAAGGAGACAGAATTATCTGGCAGAGTGGTGGAGGCTTGACCAGTCTTTTATGGAGTAGGGGATTGCTGGAAGATTGAGAGCAGGTGTGCCTCTGCTGCAGCTCCAGAGGAACGTGAATCAGCCACACCTCCTGCCACACACACTGTGGAAAAAGGTAACACAAAGAGGAGGGGGAAGAGGACAGAAAAAAAGAGCCACAAGAAAAAACAGAAACACCACAAGAAAACGTCAGACCCTAACATCATCGCAATCTCATTTCTAAATGACAATGATTCTGCCGCATTTTCATTCGGAACATCAGCTGCATCAAAACAAGCGCTCCCCCTTTGTCCCTCAACAAATGACAACGCAGCGTTATACCACGTGATGCAGAGCAGCAGTAACTGGCCAAAACAAACCAATGTGAGAAAATGCCAGTGTGAGTAAAGTTGAGCAAGGAAACCTTACACTGCCTTACTAAGGACAAATAAAATGACAAAATGAATCCAGAAGATGATGGTGAGACCAATAAGATATGGCTCCACACTTTCTTGTTTTGAAGTGTTTGGAGTACAGTTATCGGCCCGATTACCATCCTGGCAGAAGCGAGACAGGGCTCCATTGTTTATACCAGGGATCAGCTGATTCGACTCTGAAATCCCCAAGGAGAAGAAGGAAATGCTGGGGCTGCAGAGCCGGTAGGAGGCGATAGCTAAGGAATTGTAGGCTCCGTTCACTGACAGTTTGTGTAACCGCAGCGTTAAGCAGCAATATAATGAGGTGCCGCTGTTAAAAAACCACACCGTGTTACTGAGCCTTGATCGTCCCGCTGACATTTTCTATGACGTCAGCAGCTCTGTTACGTGAGGGGGCTTATAAGTGAGAGTATTCCTATTAACAGCGTCACCTCGTCCCAGTGCTGGTTAATGCAGCGGCTACATAAACGGACAGTTCACAGAGCGGACATGCTGTTTAATGTTCGTGCCTGCAGCACACACACCGCCTGAGGTTGTGTGTGCTGACAAGAAAGACAGGAAACAGGAGACGTGATTTTTCGTTTCATAAAGTGACTGTCACGGGGCTGATCATGCTGATTAAACATACATTTGATCATCATTAGCAATTGTTGATGACGTACCAAATTAATAACACAAATGGAGCCCACAAATCTGTTAGTATTTGTTTTATAAAGAACGTGTCGCTCCAACTGTCCTCTCTACTTTTCCATGCAGGTGTCAGAATCTGAACCAAGAGTGATAAAAGTAGGGGGGGGTTTGTTTTATTATCAGCAAATAGACTTAAAGGTCCCGTATAATAAAAAATATGATTGTTAATTGTATATATGTATGTTTATATGTATATAACAAAAATATATTGCATGTGTATGTGTTACATGCTCTCCCCCTGCTGGCTATTGGTGTTAATGTCTGTACTCACCCTGCTAATTCTTTCAGGTGTTGGTGATCCACCTGATTTGGAGGAGAGACCATAAAAGGGACGGGCAGAAAACACTACGCTCTCTTCTGATGGCTTCACAGCAGCAGCAGGAGTAGCTGAAGCTACTCCTTTGTTAATTTGAGTTTTGCTTTGTGCATTCTTTACTTATTTTCTGATGGGGCCAGTAGTCTAGTTTTCGGTTTTGTTTCTTTAATAGGGTTTAGTTTTGGTTAGGTTTAGGGAAGAAGGAAAGACACCAGATCCTACGGCCCCAGTATTTGTTTAGGTTTGATTTTGAAATGGGTTGTTTTGTGGGTTCTTGTGATTTAATAAAGAAATTCTTGTTGTTGTTGGCAACTACTATGATTCTTTATTATGTTTGGCCTCTTTGATTTGGAGCCTTTGGTGAGGTCGTAACAGTATGTTGTTTCCAATATCGTGCAGCCCTAATTCTGTTCTATTCTATTGTTTTCATGTTCAGTTTGGGATTCATGAAGCGTTTGCACTTAATCACTTATAACAGGAGCGTTCCCGTTCTGTTGTCCAACATTGATGTGTCAATATCAGGCAACTTCATATTTTTTGCTGCGTTTCTTTTTGTGTCAGGTGAGTGCAATAAACATTTATATTGAGAAAAAAAATTGTGACAGAATCGTGATCTCAATTCTAAGCAAGAAACAGATTCTCATTTTATCCAGAATCGGGCAGCCCTAACATGTACTCACATAACTGTTATTGCTTATGTAATTCTGTAATTCAAAGTCAGTCATTTTAGTCTTAAGTATGTTTAAAATGAAGTAAAGTAATTGTATGTAGCATCGCGTCAAATGCATCGCATCTAAAACAGGCCAGTCAGATCAAAGTGTCATGCTTCGTGTCAAAACAGCGTTGCCTGTTAATTTTCACAGAGTCCTAAGCAAAGAAGGAGAGCTGCAACTACTAGCCTGATGCATAATGTTAGTGAACCATGAATGGGACAGAAGAGAGTTCGGCCTATGTAATGGGAAACACTGTGGCACACGTGTGTGTGTGTGTGTGTGTGTGTGTGTGTGTGTGGTTAGCATTAGCCAAAGAGGGAGACGCATGTAACGTTTTAAGGGTTACGTTATGTGAGGCGGTTTGTGTTGGTAAAAATTAGGATACAATTTAATATGGTTAGTTAAGTTTTTGGTTTACCCAGTAACAGCCATTTTACCTAGCAGAACACAGGAGTTGCTGGTCTACCACTGCCTCGTTACATGTCGTAACACACGTTAGTTCGGAACTGAACTAACCCTTTAAATCACCACACAATAACACAAACAAACTAACCGATCAAAGCAGCGGTAGACCATCAGCAACTCCTGTGTTCTGCGATGTAAAATTACTGTTTTTGTCAGTGGAGTCTGGTGGCTATGAAGAGAGCTATATAACAGCTGTTTCTGGTTAAACAAAGGATCTTATTCTTTAAGAAAAGGTCCATCTTGTTATTTTCACACCAAAACAAAGTAAACATAGGGTTTTATTTTAATTAGAACTGGGAGCCGAGGGCTACAGATTACACAAAAAGCTTTCATAAACCTGCTTTATGAAGCCATTTATGGCATTAGTTGGAACCTGTTGCATTACATTATTTCAACTGTACTATCATTTCCTCTGTTCCTTTTCAGTTCATTGCATAGGATGCATGTGTAAGGTAACCATGGTACATTTGTTTATTTAAAAAATCTGCGGGGCGGGAAAGTAACATAGTAACTTTAAGCTACTAGCTACTTTTAACTTTAGCCATTTTTTTACAGTACACAAGTACTTTTACTTTTACTTGAGTACAATTTCAGTCAAGTAACAGTACTTCTACTTGAGTAGGACATTTCAGTACTCTTTACACCTCTGCTAAACCCAAATGGTACTTGCATGGCCTGGCAGAGCTCCTCGCTCTACCACTGCCATATCGTCACGTCATAACACTCTTGACTTCCTCACTCGCTGGTGTCTGATCACTGCAGTTATTTCAGCGCAAAAAAATCATATTAAAACTAAAATTTGTACTTAGTGATATGTCTAAGACGATATTAATAAAACTAATGATGCTGTATTAAACAATACTTAACGCTTCTTGATGTTATTTTGGATCTCCACAGCCGACATTTTATAAGTTACTGTGCAGATGGCCCTGTCTTCTGTGCTCCAGGGGAACTGTGAAGGTGAGATAGTCCTCCTAAAATATATAGCTGACTTTTATTTAATATTTGCTTGTATCTTTTCAAATTGAAAAAAGACAAAAACAACAACTGCAGGTGCCCAGCTGGAAATGTTTTGTTCTAAGAACGTTCTGAGAAGGCTACGTGTAATGTTCTGGTAATGTTTTGAGCGGGAAGTTTTTTTCTGGGTTCCCAGAATGTTCCTTTTTATCAGTAGGAGAACGTTCTCTGAGAACATTTTACTGAGAAAGTTGCAGTGAGAATGTTCAAATCCCTTTTCAGGAATGTTTTATAAATCACGTTTTGATAGTTCAGGCTGTACTAACATCCTGAAAAGATCCTCAGAATGTTGCAGTTAAAACGTTATGTCTTAGTTTAAGTTTTAACGTTCCAAGAACATTATTTGACATGATAAACATCCTTAAAACATTCTATGAATATTAGATTAAAACGTTTTGTAGGTAATGTTAGACAATGATATGGGAATGTTCCCTGCTAGTTGGGTATGAATGTTTATGATGAGGTGGATCGATCAATAACGTCTGATGTTTAGTGAAATGGAATGTGTGATAGGCATCCATATAAAATCTGGCTTCACCATCCCACTGTCTGCCTTGCCAATTTCCGCTGCCTCCAAAATGTACGCATGGTTCAGAGCACATTTTCCTCTCAAGTTTGTTTTTATAGATCACTACTTCTCCCTGGGAAGTGGCACGCAGCACTTTTAGGCCCTGTTTTATGCGTTCATAAATGAGATGCTGTGTGTTTTATAAACAATACAATACAATTATTACACAGCGTGAGACAAAACACAACTCCCATCAATAGCTGTATTTAAGCAGCCCTTGCTGTCCATGTTTCTAAAACGGTCTTTAATAGAATTTGGTCAGTGAAACACTTTTCACGGTTTTCTATCTGTAATCCTCTGAATCAATTCCAACTACTTTTATCGCATCATATTGTTTATTTGTTTGCTCTGCTGCCAATCTTATGATGCCCAGCAAATATAACTGAATGTGCCCTATATAACCAAATTGAGAGATTGACAAAATATTTTTCAATACCCCACTTCCTACGTGGTTCCTCTCGCATATTAATATGTCATTGCTTGGACAGTGTGATCTGCATTGCAATAGCACATTTCAAAACCACACTAGACAAGTTTGAAGGACATTTTGTGGGACATCAAAAAATCAATCAATGCAAACACAGTTCGCGTGGAATTGTACGAGGTTAGCCAAGGCTGGAGGAGAACATTGATGCTACCTGTCAACTGTATTATCCCACAGGGGTTTCCCACTGATGTAATATGAATAAACAGGTGATTGACAGCAAGAAAGCAAGGGAAAATGGTGTCAACTTGATCAGATGTTGGCTGCTGTCACAGCAAGATTTTTATGAAAGTTGAGGTCTTTCCTTGTGTGACCTTTGCAAGTGTCACCATGTGACCTAAGCTGTTGAGCAGTGTGCTGTGATTTGCACTAAAAAGACACTCTTCCTTTTGAAGAGCTTGGCACCAGTACAGGCTTAAGCTTTCACTGTAAAGGTTCCAGGCACGACTGTAGTAAAGCCAGCACCCTGTGGTTCTGATGCCCCTGCATAACTTGACTTTAAATGCTAACACCTCACCAGCCATGAATTTTCAATACAATGGTGCTATCTTTGTCCTATTTTTTCTCTCAAAAGATGGCCTTTTTAATTCCTCAGATAAGTTTCATTTCACAATATGATTGTATTATAAATCGGTATTTGGCACACTTTGTTATATATATTGTATATATTTTTATTATAAGACATTTATTTTATGCACCTAATTTCTTCTAGACTTACTGCTGTGTATGTATGCAAGTCACTTGAAAAATACATTATATTCAACAGCAGTTGTTTGTGTATCGTAGGTCTGTTTAACTTCCATGGCTCCATTGTGCTGTTATTATTCCTGCAGGTTTATGTCCTTCTACAGTTGCCTCAGTTAATTTCCATACAAAGAACTAGTTCCCACAGTACAGCAGCAACATGCTGTTAATATTGTACAGCCATTGGCACAACATTTACTCTATGTTCAAGAGTTCTGTAGCATTAAACCGTATTTTCGTACATTTTTGTACTGTATGAGACTCTACCTGCTGTATCTCAGTACAAAGTTCATAAACATTTTCACAATGTGTCTATCACACTTTCTTCACCTTGCTTTGCAGTCTCCAAATTTGTACAGCAGTAGGTCATGGGAAAGCACAGAGAAGGGGGGCCCAAGGAGAGACACAGAAGGTCACACGAGGTAGGGCTTCCTGTTTGTGTTTCTATGCCAATGATCATGCCCATGACCTCATTCACACCCTGATGATTGTTTGTTTACTGACTTCACATGGAAATACTTGTGCAGTGATGATCCTGCCTGCCACTCGCAGTTCTTTCACTGCCCTCCAGTGGCTCTGTTATAAAAGTACGACTCAGTGTAACCCACACATACATCCCCACCCACACGCACACACTCGCACACGCTCCTTCAGCATGCCACTGCCCTAACCAATTCCATCAGTGCTTGCTTGCACAAATGTTCCCAGAGCTAAAATAACAGGATCCACAGAGGAGATCCAATAAATATTTACTTATTCCACTGCTACCATTATTTCAGTTTATCTCATTTGGCGTCCCTAAGGCAGCACGTAAATTACTTTCAATGTAATTATCGAAGTAATCAATTACAGCCCTTGTAATTTTATCATACAGTGAACAAATAAGCTGCACAACCCTCCATTTATTACTTGAAACTGTATTCTTAAGTCCCAATTGAATGTGGGGAGAGAACTAAAACAAAACCAGATGTGGATCATGGGGTTTTCTCCAAGCCAAACTTTGAGGAATGCACAGCTCTAGCATGGTTTCTTGTGGAAGTTTGTGTGTTGAGAGGAAGGGTTGAGGGTCACTATAGTGCTGGGTCTACATGACGAGGTCTGAGGTCACACATCATGCCAAGTTAGACTCTAAGCAGCAAGATGTGGGGGATGGGGGTGGTCATATCAGTCAGACAGCAGGGGGCGCTATTGTTTTGCCAGACTCACAGTCGGAGCACTGTAGACCTCTTTCAACATTGGGCTCTTACTCTAGTCTGCCTGTATCACAGCCAATCAGATTCAGGAATTGGAAATAACACTGAGCTCTGGCAAAGACTAGCTCTCTGTCCTTTCAAGCTTGTTTGTTCTAATTTGGCTTCTGAGTTACCATGAGATTTTTGGTTTGGCTAAAAAAAAATGTTAACAAATTTGCTGACTCTGGACATATAACAGACATTTCTGACAGAAAATGGGTTTGGGTCATCATGCAAAATACTTTTTAGAATTTCCAACTAAACATGAAAACATGCAATTAATTTGATGTAATTCCTTCTATTCAGCTCTGCTTTTGATACTTAATGAAGTAATGTGTTTTTCACTCATTCTGTTTGTGTGCTTTTTTGTTCCAGCATGCCCTATTTGAATATTGGCATGTTGTATGGCACTTTCTGGAAAATGTCAAGGCTTTCCCTTCCACTGGTGTAAGAATTACCAGGTGTTGACCCCGAATCTATTATTTGCTATAATAGCCTGTCTTTCTTTTCTTTTTATTGTGAGTGTGTGTTTCTGCCTGTGTATTATACACGCCTTAGCTGGTTGTTTTTCAGTTGCTGAAAACCCTTTTAAAGTATAATGCCTCACTTTTGTTTGGGGAAATGTAACACGTAATGATGATTAAGATATTGTGCATATTTTTGGATTAAAAGGGGAAAGTACTGTTTGTGGAAATTATGTCTAAGCTGAAGGTTTCTGATTGGCCTTTTTCATGAAAGTGTTTGACTGACATATTCTATATATTATTATGGGGTTTTGCCAAACTCCCAAACTGGAACACTTAAGTGTACTGAGCTTTTATTTTCTCTTACATGTACATCAGGATGGGGGGGTTATTTTATTATCTTACCACACATTCCAAGAGAGACTTTCAACCGCTTGGGGTTGGCCTTCTGTAGCTCTTAAGAAAGGTCCATCTTTCTGTTTGGCATGACAGCTAACCGTCTGTCAGAAGATAAAATGACATTTCACTATGACTCATAGCACCAGCCTAGACAATGAGATTTTGACTGATTGACACACATACAGAAAAATAGGTTCCCACCCCCTGGAGAACACTAAACTGGACGCACAATCAGTGCAGAAAAACAAATATAACTAAAACTGCTGAGGATTTACATAACTTTCTTTGCTAAAAAAATGTTTAACTTCAGTTGTACTTTAAGAACCATTTATCAGGTCTCTCCGTTTGCTTGTTTGTTTTTATATAAATGTGTGTTACTTTCTCTATTGATTGATTTGAATGCTTTTCTTCAACTGTCTGATGAAGCAAACCATCTTCGATGGAACACCAAGCTTGTAGCCTTTAAAACCCTCTAACGTTTACCACCAAAAGGATTTTACTCTGCACCTGGTGTCTGTCAAGCAAAGCGAACACAAAAGGCCAGTTGAAGCTTATCCTTTAAGAGGGTCATGTGTTCAGATTTCCTTTCACTTTTTCTCCCCTTGAACTTCTGAAGGATGTGCATGAGCTTAAATGGCTTCAACCTGAAAAAGGGTCAAATCATAAAGCTACAGCGTCCTCCTGTTCCAGCGATTTAGTAGACTTCTTTTTTTCTTTACATTTGTGTTTTCATTGTTGGTTGCTTTGAACTTGGCCACGTAAGGCCTCGAGGTTACATTTTGAGATTTTAGGAGTAATGTTGACAAACGTCTGCAGAATGAAACCCACTGAGATATGACATGTTTGAAAATCTCACATTTTAAATTAATATATTTTAGCAAGAAGGCTGACATCTTCCTGTAAAAATCAAATTAGAGGAAATCATAAAATCAAATACATTTTGAGCAACCCTTTTGATCTTTCCCTGTTGCTTCACACAATACTCTATTGTGCATCATCTGTATTGTGTGTTGATAGACGTTCAAATTAATTGCCCTGCTACAAATGAGTAAACCTGAAAGTTCCCTTTGGAGCATTTACAAGATGAGGTCATGTAACATTGATGTCTGTGTCCGTCTCCTTGTGTCCCCTTTAAGCTAATTGCTGTGAAAGTTGTTTTTATCATTATCTACCTCATTATTCCAATCAGCCCTTGTAATCGCCACCATTGCTACCCTCTGTCCCTTTGTCGCCAGTCTAATTATCATCATAACTGTAATCTTCAACAGCCCATCATGTGCATCATCAGTTTCAGCCCAAGTAAATAGGAAATGTTGAAATGAAATGAAAAACAGAGTTCAACAGCTTAAAATATCGGTGTTAATACACTTTGACTTTCATGGGTAGTCATGGAGCCAGTGTTGGAATTACAAATGTAAAAATAAGATAATGTCCTGTAAATACTGTTGCTGATTGTTAAGGTTTATTAACTGTGCATAAATACAACAAACACCTGGCCTGTTATAAAGAAGGATTTTATTTTTGAAGCTTTTTCATCATCTGAGAGGTCGCTTGTCAAGGAACCTTGCCCAGATAAGATCAAGAGCATGTTTCTGAACTCCAATTTGACTCATGAGGCAGTTGTTCCCTTTCAAAAAACATCATCTTCTCCCTTCACATTTCTCAATTGTATTGCAGAATATCACTTACATTGTTTTATAGCAGCCACGAAGCATGAGGGGGTTCTACAGCGACTGTGTCTGGAGCTCCACTTAGGATTCCTCCAATTGCTGTTCAGACATGTTACTATTTTCTGCCTCCAACCTGGATGTATGCATTAAAAGATTCCAGCATTCCTTACAATCCTCCCCTTTCCCCCCTCCACTTTTATGGATTCTGCCCGCCTGTTCTCCTTGTTTTTGCAGCTCAGACTAAGGTCAGAGAGATGGATGTTGTGTAATGTGTGTAATTGCGCCAATATTTCCCTTTTAACAGCAATTCAATTTGTTCATGCTGTTTCCTAATCTCCATCGAGCTAAATTTGTATTCTGTATATGATTACATTTCCACTTCCAGTGGTTCTGCAATTATAGGGCTTGCACTTTCATGCTGGCTTGTGCAAGACTTGTTGCTGCTTTGACACTGACTTGTAAATAACAACATGAAGGCAGGACTTATGCAGAGAATCCATGTTAACAAGAAAAAAATGGTTCATCCAGATGTTCTTTTTTATGTTCAATGTTTGCTACTCAGCTTCTAACCTACACTGACTTGACCTAAGATGTTAACTTGAGTTGGGAGGTTCAATTATTTGGTGCCTGCTTGTCTACACAAAGGCGTGCAACACATCTACATTTAACAGTGCAGCAGAAGAAATATTAGGTTTATAATTTAGTGGTTTGTGGACCTCTGCTGGGAAATACCAAATGATGTCTGAGATGGCAGGGAGAATACTTTAAGGTCTGTGTTTATTTTGAGAGCTTTTTAGGATAGGAGAGAACAAGCTCTGGCCCAATCACGGCACATTTGATGATAAGCTCCACTTTACATTGTGTGTTTTTTTCTGTCAACCCCCTCCATCTGATAGGAGACTCTCTGATGCGTAAACAGTGCCTGGCTAGTGTCAGTCCAAACCTGTTGAGTTTGAGTGATGTACAAAGATGTCTTTGAGCTTGAGACAACATGACTCCTATAGGATATAGTTTTGGTTAGTCAATATCTTTGCCATAACATCAGAGAGGTTGTAGTGGATGTCCTGTTAAACTCATTATCATCAGAGGCACATTTTTCCCAGCCGCAGTGGTTTCTGGACCACTAATCTACTCCATCTGATTCTCTGACTCCTCATTTCCCTGCTGATTCTGTGAGGAAAGTCCCTCCACCGCTATCTGTAGGGTCTAATTTAGCTGTCTTTACACTGTCCAATCTCTGTTCACATGTGTGCTGCTCAGGGGAAGTGGCTTGAGCTTGATGTAAGAATTGACTTGGATACAAATGT
Organism: Semicossyphus pulcher; assembly: GCF_022749685.1. Taxonomy (NCBI): domain Eukaryota; kingdom Metazoa; phylum Chordata; class Actinopteri; order Labriformes; family Labridae; genus Semicossyphus; species Semicossyphus pulcher. The sequence continues at coordinate 27,473,695 of NW_027211704.1, read as the reverse complement.
GCAAGCCTTAGTCAAGTAACAGCAGCAAACCTTCTTTGATTAAGCCTCTCTGTTAAAAAACCCTTCAACGGGTCTCTAGTAATTACAGTTGTTAAGTTCAAAGACTGTTGGTTATTTTTTTTACTTAAACTTGCATTCATATATGAAATACATGTCATGAGGCCAGCCTCTTAATACAGCTTTTCATATTACAAAAATGTGAACAATTTGAACACAGCAGCCTCTGTCAACCTCCCAGTGACACTCAAAAAGAGGTCAGAAAGTCAGGTTTCTTAAAAAAATAGCAGCATAGTCCTCCGTTGGATATTTGTGTCATTAGTCAAGTAAGTATGACAGAATGATTCACAGAATAAAACGTCAGAGTCCAGGACAAAGGAATTTTGGAACACATCTCTTGGGCTTTTTCTGCTCCTGCTGCCTCCAACTCATCAGCACCATGACCTGCAGTGAAACGTGACAGGTCAGACTAACCCAAAGAGACATTTTTGGGGCACAGTCACTACCTCTCTCCATCTGCAGTTTCTCAGGTCAGTTCAGCCGTTGTTATACTTCCAGTTGGAGCTAAAGTGCAACAGAATACAAGCCAATGATATTTCTGCACACAAACCGCAAAAAACACAATATCAGTCTGCATTAGTGATTTATCAGTTTGATCACTTACAGGACAAACCAAGTTTGACTTGACAACATGATTATTGTGCCAGAACAGCGGCAATGAGAGTTGTAGTCTTGTATGGTCAAGAAGAATAATGCAGTTTGACAGGGAGAGAAAGACTGCAATCAAATCAGAAAAAAGAACCTTGTGCATGTATACCAGTGACACCTTTAATGCTCACTTTTTTAACTTTATCTTTAGAACTTTAAATATGATAATGATTGTGAGTCTTGAGGTTTAAAGGTAGCCATCAGTCTGACGTAGCTAATGGAAGCCTGCAAGTATTGATGTTAAACAGGAACAGATGCTGCTCTACAAGGTTTGGGGAGCTGACACAGGAAGCACAATCACAGTCTTGTGTTAAATCCAAGGTAATCACATCACACAGCACAAGTTAACCTGCCTGGGCAACATCCAAATCCTTACGATCTGGCCTCCAAAATTTCAAGTTGGTTCATTTCAAGAATGGTAATACAGGGCAAAGCCACTTTCTAAGTACATTGAAAAGTTTCTTATGGAAATTCACTGAAAATTACATTTAACGTAAAGAGCACATGCAGCTGCTCTGTAAGTTATATTATGTGATCATTTTAAAGTGTTTCATCATGGCCTGAATTCGGATTTCCTGTCAACTGGAGAGGATTGGTCTTTATGATTGGTCTGATTATTTGTTTTTTCTGTTTGTTGTTTTTGTTTTTTGGTTATCAGGCCCACCCGTCCAATACACACACACACACACATATGCAGAGACAGGGAGAGAAAGGAAGAGAGAGAGGGGAAGAGAGAGAAGGACAGAGGGTGGATCCAAGTGACAATACAACTAGGCAAGGAGACTTATATACATCCAATCAAATCAATCAATCAAATTTAATTTGTATAGCGCCAAATCATAACCAAAGTTATCTCTAGACACTTTACAAAAAGAGCAGGTCTAGACCGTACTGTTTGTTATGTTCCAGGGTTTGACAAGGAAAACGCAGGACTCAAAAACCATTGCACATTTTCCAGAGTTGTCCTACCATGTCCAAAATAGCTTAACAATCCAAATTACCTGAAGCTGCAGCTTATAATAAAAAGATATTTAGACTCATCTGTTTGGCAGCCAAAGCATGTTGCCTTCATCTCAAAGGAGCATTTGAGCCAGCTGTATCAAGCTGTATTAAACCACACAGCATTCAAACATTTTTGCCGGTTACCAATTATCTGTGACAGTTAATTTTGCCTGACTGGGCACCAGAGACCATCCACAGGTTGTTGCATAATGTCACTCATGTCACAAGATTAGCATGGTTAGTGACGTTGGTTTTAGGCGAGGCTCCCTATGTTGCCTCACCTCTTTCCCTTACTCATCTTCCTCGCAGCAGGTAGAAGAAGCTAACCCTAGCTCCTCTTCTCCCTCTCTAACATTTGTCCGCTCTCCTTGTTGAGGAAGAGCACTGAAACAGTGACAGAAGTCACAGGCCATCAGGATGCTCTCTGTCCGCACACAATCATATGCAGTTCTGTAACACAATGTAAACATTCCTACTGTGTATCTCTGTGTGTCCCTATCGTAAATGCATTGATTGTCGCTGTTTATAAAGCTTATAAAAGGTGCAGATGTCATTCGGTAACAATCGATCGTTTTGATCACTACGTCATTAATAAAGTCCCTCGTTCACACGCGACTCACGTGTTGCGAGAACTGAATTGCGAGAGACAATACTTAACTTTTGTGACTTAATTAAACAGATTGCTGATGAAGACAGTCAACACAGCAGCCAGAGAGACACACAGAAAGAGGGGGCGGGGCAAGCAGCTGTGCAGAGAGCAGAGGTGCAGGTGTGTTAGGGGGAAAAAAGCATCTTCACTGCTCAAAAAAATTACACTTAATTGTCACATTATAACACCAAGTCTGTTAAACTTCAGGGATATCAATCTGTCCATTTAGGAAGCACAAGTGATTGTGAATCAATTTCACCTGCTATGGTGCAAATTAAAGAGACAACAGTTGCAGTGGAGAGGCAAAAGCAAGACAACCCCCAAAAAGGGAATGGTTTTGCATGTGGTGGCCACAGACAGTTGCACTCTCCTGATACTTCCTGATTGATTCTTCTTTAGTTTTGTGTTCTGCTAGTGTCCTTGTCACTACTGGTAGCATGAGGCGGTACCTGCAGTCCAATCAGGTTGCACAGGTAGTCCAGCTCCTGCAGGATGGCACATCCATACGTACGGTCGCAAGAAGGTTTGCTGTTGTTGCTCCTGTACCAGGAGACCGGTTGTTACATGAGGAGAGCTGGACAGGGCCGCAGAAGGGCATCAACCCAGCAGCAGGACCGATATTTGTTACTTTGTGCGAGGAGGAGCACTGCCAGAGCCCTATGAAATTACCTCCAGCAGGCTACTGGCTTGCATGTTTCTGACTAAACTGTCAGAAACAGACTCCATGAGGGTGGCATGAGGCCCGACCAGGGCATGGGACCTGTGCTCACAGCCCAGCACCGTGCAGCTCCATTAGCATTTGCCAGAGAACACCAGAATTGGCAGGTCCGCCATTGGCGCCCCGTTCTCTTCACAGATGAGAGCAGGTTCACACTGAGCACATGTGACAGACGTAAAAGAGTCTGGAGATGCCGCCTGTAACATCATCCAGCATGACCGGTTTGGCGGTGGGTCAGTGATGGTCTGGGGAGGCATATCCTTGGAGGGTCGCACAGACCTCCATGTCATAGCCAATGGTACCCTGACTGCTGTTAGGTACTGGGATGACATCTTCCAAGCAATTGTTAGACCTTATGGTGGTGCAGTTGGCCCTGGGTTCCTCATGGTGCAGGATAATGCCCGGCCTCATGTGGCCAGAGTGTGTAGGCAGTTCCTGGATGACGAAGGCATTGATGCCACTGACTGGCCCTCTTGTTCCCCTGACCTAAATCCAATTGAGCACCAGGTGCATCAGACCTTGCAAGTACCGCCACAGACTGTCCAGGAGCTCACTGATGCCCTATCCAGGTCTGGGAGGAGATCCCCCAGAGACATATCAGGAGCATGCCCTGCAATGTCGGGATTGCATACGAGCACGTGGGGGCACATCATGATTTGCCATGATGACATTCACGCAAGTTGGATCAGTCTGTGATTTCAATGTTTTACTCTGATTTTGGGTGTGCTTTTGAATCCAACCCTCAATGGGCTGATGATTTTAGTTTCCATTGACCGTTGTTACATCATTTTGTTCTCAACAAATTATACAATATACATCAGTAAAGATTTTCAACTTGAATTATACAACAAATTTCTACACATAAAACCCCATAATGACAACTTAAAAAAAGTTTGTTTGAAATTTTTGCAAATTTATTAAAAATAAAAAACGAAGAAATCACTTGTACATAAGTATTCACAGCCTTTGCGATCAAGCTCAAAATTGAGCTCAGGTGCATTCTGTTTCCACTGATTGTCCTTGAGATGTTTCTACAGCTTAACTGGAGTCCACCTGTGGTAAATTCAGTTGATTGGACATGATTAGGAAAGGCACACACCTGTCTATATAAGGTCCCACAGTTAACAGTGCATGTCAGACCACAAAACAAGCATGAAGTCAAAGGAATTGTCTGTAGACCTCCGAGACAGGATTGTCTTGAGGCATAGATCTTGGGAAGGGTACAGAAAAATTTCTGCTGCTTTAAAGGTCCCTATGAGCACAGTGGCCTCCATCATCCGAAAATGGAAGAAGTTTGGAACCACCAGAACTCTTCCTAGAGCTGGCCGTCCCTCAAAACTGAGTGATCGGGGGAGAAGGGCTTTAGTTAGGGAGGTGACCAATAACCCGATGGTCACTCTGACAGAGCTCCAGCGTTCCTCTGTGGAGAGAGGAGAACCTTCCAGAAGGACGACCATCGCTGCAGCACTCCACCAATCAGGCCTGTATGGTAGAGTGGCCAGACGGAAGCCACTCCTTAGTAAAAGGCACATGGCAGCCCGCCTGGAGTTTGCCAAAAGGCACCTGAAAGACTCTCAGACCATGAGAAACAAAATTCTCTGGTCTGATGAGACAAAGATCGAACTCTTTGGCGTGAATGCCAAGCGTTATGTTTGGAGGAAACCAGGCACCGCTCATCACCTGGCCAATACCATCCCTACAGTGAAACATGGTGGTGGCAGCATCATGCTGTGGGGATGTTTTTCAGCGGCAGGAACTGGAAGACTAGTCAGGATTGAGGGAAAGATGAATGCAGCAATGTACAGAGACATCCTGGAGGAAAACCTGTTCCAGAGCGCTCTTGACCTCAGACTGGGGCGACGGTTCATCTTTTTAACAGGACAACGACCCTAAGCACACAGCCAAGATATCGAAGAAGTGGCTTCAGGACAACTCTGTGAATGTCCTGGAGTGGCCCAGCCAGAGCCCAGACTTGAATCCAATTGAACATCTCTGGAGGGATCTGAAAATGGCTGTGCACCGACGCTCCCCATCCAACCTGATGGAGCTTGAGAGGTTTTGTAAAGAGGAATGGGCGAAACTGGCCAAAGATAGGTGTGCCAAGCTTGTGGCTTCATATTCCAAAAGACTTGAGGCTGTAATTGCTGCCAAAGGTGCCACAACCAAGTATTGAGCAAAGGCTGTGAATACTTATGTACAAGTGATTTCTTTGTTTTTTATTTTTAATAAATTAACAAAAATTTCAAACAAACTTTTTTTAAGTTGTCATTATGGGGTTTTATGTGTAGAATTTTGAGGAAAGAAATTAATTTAATTCATTTTGGAATAAGGCTGTAACATAACAAAATGTGGAAAAAGTAAAGCGCTGTGAATACTTTCCGTATGCACCGTACATTCATCAAGATCTGATGTTTGATTTAAGTGTTCCCTTAACTTTTTTGAGCAGTGTAGAAAGAGGATAATCCAGACTGAGTAAGTCTACATGTGATGTGCTTCTCACAGAAATCATTGATATATGCAATGATTGCCATGTTATGCTTTCAGCATATTTGTTGAGCATGCAGTACCTTTGAGGTTATTCTGTAGAACATTCTGGACAGTATTTGTCATTGTTTTGGAATGTTGCAGTAATAATAAACATACATTTGCACAAAGGAAGCATATTTGTCCATTCCCATGTTGATAAGAATAATAAAAACTTAAAAAAATATATCTCATTAAGGTACATTTGCAACAGGTAAAAAACTGTATGATTAATTTGCGATTAATCCTGAGTTAACTATGGACAACCATGTGATTAATTGCAATTAAATATTTTAATTGATTGACAGCCCTAATAATAACATAATGATTTTCCAATGGTCAAAGTTTATGTATTCATTTATTAATTCATCATTCATTCATATCACTCTGTGTGTCACGGTTCACAAAAAACACAAAAAGGGAGAGGACCCAGGTGCAGACTTGACATTTATTTAATCAGAAAAAAGGCAACAAACAAAAGCTTACTTATAGAGAGTCCCAGTAACATAAATCCAACAAAGAGATCCAACCAATATCCAAACTTGAAAAAGGAAAACACACGAGACTTAAAGAGGGATTCACCACAGGTATTACGTGGAAGCAGGGCATATGACAAACTACGCACTGACAAAGAGACAGGGGAGCACAGAGATTAAATAAATTTAGGAGGTGAGGCTAATCAGACAGGTGAGACAATCAAGGGGCAAGTGAAAACGATAAGGGCAGGGCAGGAAGTGGATCAACACAAGAGACAAGGTGACAAAGTAAAACAGGAAACACAAATGAAATACATAACTAAACAAGAGTTAATGACAAGAACACAGATTCAGTTAAATACAAAACTAAAAAACAAGAACTAATGACAACAGGAGACAAAGTGAGAGCGCAAAACAGGAAACAACATCTGATCACCAAAACACAAATCTAAAACTCAACAAACTAGAATAACTCATGACACTGTGGGCCCTATACACCCGGTGCAACACGCTGTAAAATGCCAGGGCGCTCAGCGCAAGTGTCATTGCGCCATAAACCTCCAAGAACCTGGTCTAAAGTCTATGGCTCAATATGTTCCTGCTATTTACAGGGCCCATTAATAAGATTGGCATACATCGTTGAGTTCACAACACGCGAGTCTCTGCTTCTTACAAACAACGGGGCAGCGCTTCTACTCATAAGCAAAACGCAGTGTATTTGCACATAGTAAAATAACGTTTATGGGACAGAGGACTGTGAGACGGCAAGCTTTTGTTTCCCTCATCTCCTTAAATCATGACACTGCTTTTGGTTTAGTGCCAAACTCGTGATGCCAAAAGACGTGGAGAAGCTCACTGCTGCCTCCACCAAGGTTATAATAGTTTTGAATTTTGAATTTTTATTTAGTTTTGACTTTTCGTTCTCAATTTCAGTAATTAGTTTTGATGTTGATATGTTAGTTTAGTTTTTTTGAAAATGTTTAGTTTGAGTTATATTTTACAGTAATTTGTGGTTTCCAGACAATAAAACCCTCATTACTTTGACGATCCCCTAATTTTTCCTCTGGTGCCACCATAGGTTCATATTAATGATTTTGAATGAATAGAAAATATTTATAATGCCATGAAATTTGGTTACAACCAGTAGGCGATTTAAGGTGGAATGCCACCCCCCTTGTAAGTAAGATGGCCAAAAGGCAACCGCCTTGTTAACCTGCCTTGTTTTTTGTTTTTTTTCAGTCAGATACTTTATTTGATTAGTTTTTCGATTCTATATAAAACAATTCTTTGCATTAAAGTTTGCACAAATAAAAGGAAAGTGTTTGAATGTTGTATTTATGACTTTAAACACCTAATTCTATTTTATTTAAAAATACAACTTCTTGATTATAGGCAATACATGATGAAGAGATTGGTAGTAACTACTGAATAAGGAAGCATACACATCCTGTTGGATAACTGTTTTGACTGCAACAAAGTAAGCTGGGTTTGAAGTCAAAATCAAACAGGCTATTTGTCGGTCCCTCAGTTTTGTTTTGTTTTATTTTGTTTTCATGAGTGGGGCTGCAAGTTTTGTCTCAAAGATAACAATCTTGGTTTTCTGGTGTTCTAATTTTTGGGAAATTCACTGCAAATGTGAGCTGAAATAGATTTTTGCTCTGTGCATAGTATTGGACATAGATTTAATGCCAGCATGCATATTTAAATTTTCCATTACATTGTAAGGGCATGTAATCAGTGGGAAACACATTTTTGCCGTGATTCAAAACTTAAGATTTATTATAAATGTCTATAACCTTCAGAAAACAATGGTGTGTTAAAGTCAATAGCTAAGTTTTACATTAAAAATTTGAATCTCCTCGAGCACACATTATATATTTTTTGAGAAGGCCAACCATACAGGGCGTTTATACTGAACATTATTCATCATTCATATCAATGACACATCTTGGGAGCAGAAATGTCTTGTCAGACAGGTCAGGGCCTGACTGATGGCTTCTTGTTTTCTGGCTCTCTCTCAGATGACAAGCTTTTAGACTGCTGAAGCTGACATGCCTCAATTGACCCTCATGCATCCCTGCATATAAGTTTGTGTACAGTCAGCGCACAGATAAGCTATTTGATTTTCTGTCCTGAAATGGGAACAAGCGAGTGTTGATGTTTCTCAACAACCCTGTTGTGATAAGAACACACAATAGGAAAAATCTGAGATATCTCTCCAGCATGTTATTTTCTCCCAAAATTGCAAAGGATGGGATTTTACATAACCCTGTAAACTGATTTAGATCGAGAGGGAAATTAGCTTTTGACATAAATCAAATCAAATCAAATCAAACTTTATTTATATAGCACCTTTCATGCAAAAAGAATGCAACACAAAGTGCTTCACAGAAAAATTAAAATCATATCACTAGAATTAAAAACATATCACAACAATACAAATACTGGAAACTTGCCCATCCCGACCCACCCGCAGAGGCACACATACACTTTATCACACACACAGACAGACACACATGTACACGTATGCACATACACACTCACACACATACACCCACCCACACACACGCACGCACTCAGGATAAAACATGGTAGAGAGACATGGCAGGACACTGAGGAACAGGTGAGGAAAACGCCACCTGTGGGAGCCATGCTCATCTCCTGGGTATCTACAAAGCAACTCAAGCTCAAGTATATACATTTGTATCTCTTTCCATTTAGGGGTTAATGTGAGGCTTCTTGGCCACAAAGGAAGTTCAATTTTCAATTTGAATAATGTGAGGGATTAGAATAATTGGCAGAGTACTACATCTAATCTAATAATTATAACAATACAAAATCTACAGCCATGCTAGCGACGTGAGATCCTGTACTTAAGCACAGTGCTGCTTTGAGCTAGGATAACTATGATAACACTCATAGTGACAATGCTTAAATGCTGATGTTAAAAGGTATGATGCTTATCACTTTTACCATCTTTAGTTCAGGGTTGAAACATTTACTAATTGGCATGAAACAAAACGTTCCTCAAATAAATGACAAAAATATTCAATTGTATTGTCCATGCTTTCTAGAATGATACATGGAAACGTTTTCTGATCTCATGTTAATATCAGCAAGACATGCTCGACTACAACTGCTACAATTAATTATTATTATCAGTCTATATTATCATTATTGTAGTTGTTAATGCTAATAACAGACCAGTTTGACTTCAACTGCTACAATTATCAGTCATACTTATATCATCATTACTGTACTTGTTATTGCTAATATTATACATACTGTAGTTCTACTACTATTATTGACATTATAGCCATAAGTCTGTATTATCTGTTGTTTTTGCTCTACTTGTCTGGCTCTATTCATCTCTCTCTTTCTGCATCTCCCCCTATCCTCCTTTCTCTGCCCTTCTAGTCGATACAGATGGCTGTTGACCATGAGTCTGCTCAAGGTTTCTGTCTGTTAAAAGTTTTTCCTTACCACTGTTGTAAAATGTTGCCAAACACATGCTCATGATGGATTAATGTTGCGTCTCAGTAAATAATATAATAGAGTATGGTCTCTTTTTGTGAAGTGTCCTCAGATAACTTCCGTTATGATTTGGTGCTAAATCAAAAAATTGATTGATTGATCGATTGATTGACTGACATCGTGATTGTTTATCTTTCAACACTGTTACAAATCTCTATTGGTAATCCATTTCATGATGTCACAACCCAATAGTTTAAATTTGGTTGGGTTTAAGAGCTTGTTGCAGGTGACGAGATAGGACTTCTCTGCTTTACCTTTCAGAAAACAACAATTGCTAATCTTCAGATTATCCAGCATAAGGGAAGGTTTTTATATGCAAACCATGGGAATATGAGACATATTTGAACATATTATGTTCCCCAGCATTAGCATCCAAGTTTGTAAAACCACTTAAGAGGAAATAATAGATAACCTTTGCCAATATTCGTAACCTGAATTCCAGCATTGCACTAGAATACATAACCATTGGTCTTCCCGTGTATTTAAATGTGATTAGATTAGGTCATCCTCTGCAAAGCAACCTCTGCGATCAGTGTATGAATATGTGTGGGTGTGAAATGGTGAATATGGCGGTACAGTAAACCAATTGTTGTCAGAAGATTTGAATAGAGCAGTTCATTTATCCTTGACCATTTATGTTCATAAAAATTATGGCCGTTGCCACTTTGAGTGGCGGGTGGATGCTGCAAGCTGTCTGCTAGGTGTCCCCTCAGCTAATTCAATCCCTGAAATAAACCTCTTGGCTGTGTTGTTGGGACCTTTTGGGGATTTTTTCTTACAAATTTCAGACATGATATGCTGTACTAATCAACTAAATAACCCTAGCCCTAACAGGCCATCCAAAAAGTCTGTGCTCCAGCTTCAGTGAAATTATAGTATTATCATATTTTAGTGTTTGGACATGTATAATTGTTTGTGATCATTGTAAATGGTTTGTTAGCTTGTTAGCTAGATAAAGTGATGTATTTGTGGCAGCCTGTACATGGGAAACAGATTTGTTGTTTGCTTTTTCCAGCAGAGAAGTTGCAGCATGTGAGAGGAAAGTTACATTTAAGCTCTCCTGACTTCTTTAGTCTGATAAATTAACACCTCCAGTCAGTTACCACTACAAAAAGAATCGCATTTGACAAATAATGAATTAGCTACAGGCACATAGCCACGACCTGCCCACCTAACTGCCTGCCTGCCTGAAAGCTTTCCTACGCAATAGGTTATTGAATTGCATCATTCTGCCTATTTCACTTGCAATTAGGTTCATTCACTGGTGCGTGTACTCCAAACCTTGACAGAACGAACTGGCCCTACTTGGACCCAAGTTGATTGTTTTCTTTAGAACTATGTGAGGTAACTTGTGCCCTTGTGTGTTCCTTGTGATTTAGGAGCTAGGCCTCCGGTTTTGTGAACAGGGTGGCAGCACTTTCAAGCCACGAAGTGTCTATAAAGCATTGTTTCAAAACATTGCTACCTGGTTGGGATGAAGACTTTATTAACACTACTGATTTCCCTTTGCCTGTTTCATCTTAACCCTCCAGCCTCCAGTCCCAGGTTTTTAGGTATCAGCCCAAGCCTCTGTGCTGGACCAGTTCCCTGACCAAACCATGGCCTACTAACTTCCAACCTCCTAGCTTCTGGTCTGCACTTCAGCCATCTACTCGTCGGATTCCTTGCTTACTAGCCATCAGCCAGCTTTCCAGCCAACCAGCTCTATTATGCTTTCCACCAGTTCCTGTTTAATTTACATGGCAATTCATCCAAAAATGTAAAAGTCAAGAAATCACTGAATTAATTTCGATTTTTGGAACCATAATGTTTGTAGAAAATTATATGCCAATACATGTAGCCCTGGCATAAGTCTTATACCCCTTTCCCACCAAAATAAGCGCATTGACATTCAGACATTTCAGACCCAGGAAGACCCGCTAATAAATGCCAAGTGTCTCTTTTCCCATTGCCAGTGGAATATACTCCTTTCGGTTTTTTTTCTGCTATGTCACCGTATGACGTCACAAACATGTCGGAAACAGGGTTAGTAAGCAATAGTACGCAGAAATAACTTACATTTTACATTTTGGTAAGCGGCATGGAGGCCATTGAAGATGTTACGGTGGTTAGGCCTTAATGTAGCTATTATTCATTCAGTCTATTTATCAAACTGGGCGCCAACTGTTTTTTTTTGTTTGTACAGCGACCTTGAGTGTCCTGAAAGGCGCTTCTAAATAAAATGTATTATTATTAACAAATTTGGAACGATGTTCAAGCGCTGCTTAGACGGAGGCGGGCAGAATGCGCATCATAGCATTGTGCCGGAAAGGGGCCGGAGATTAGTGTGTCAACCCGGTTTTTGTGTTCCCATCATTGCCGATCAGAGCCGAGGTGATAATTACCCGGGTCTCATGCAGACTCATGTGACCCTGGTCTGAATGGCGATTGTAACCTTTCCCACTAAGCAAAAAAGCTGGGTGTTAACGGGTGTTAGCAGGTTTTTGGACGAGTGGGAAAGGGGCTTTGGAGAGGGAGGGTACACTGATCAAAAAAAACTTCTTTAGGCAATAAATAGTCAGACAAAAGATCTGTGCACTGTGGGGAAAAAGCCAAGCAAAGTCAAAATAACAGAGCATTTTTCGATCGAACAGAGGCCTTTATTAGACACAGTCATATTGACAGAGACAGCTATTTAAATATTAACCTTGGTTTACTTTTTCACATAAAAAGATGGAAAGTTCTCATGTTCTTATATTCTTGTTATATTGTTGAGTAAATTTAGGACTAATGTGGCTTTTTTCTTGGTGCTTCTTTTCACTACCACTGAATTTTACAGTGTGTGCAGCTGCTGGAATTTGTTTTATTTTTTTCCATGCTTTATATTTATTTATTCACTTAAAATATTTTATCATTCCACACTACGGTTTTTCTGTCATCAACTTTTACTTCATCATTTCGATTTTGGCAACAGGCTCAATTGTCCCTCTACTCCACTCTGACAGTTACCCTTAGTATAAATATGTGAGATAAAGCTTTGAAAAAGGTTTTGAAAAGTGAAATGTTCTGTTTTATAATCACTTTTACATCATCTACTAACCCAGTGGCATGCAAGGTAATAGGTTAGAATGTCAGGAAAGAAAATATACAGGGAAGCTTCAGATGTGAATTTCATACACTGTAAGAGCACCGCATGAGCATAAGAATGCTCTCCACAGAGCAAAGATCCCATTTCCACAAAATCTAGGCCTGTTAGCGGGGATCCTACAGCTCTTGAACAGACTTCCTCAGTACAAGAGAGAGCTTTACTGACCCATCCGTCAGTACTGTTCACATTCCATCTTGTAAACTCTCAACTAACTGTGTCTCAAACTGCCCCACTCTCCTTTGAATTCCTTGTGATGATGGCACCCAACCCCCATCCCCTACCCAGCTCTTTGTTTATGTATTCCATAGTTGTTCCAGATGTTGGAAATGATTGGGAGTCAGTGTTCTGAGAAATAGCTTGCAGCTCAGTTTTGTGGGAAGCTTTCACCAATGACACAGATCATTTAAGTTTCAGTTTGCTTCTGTTGTGACAGAAGGAGGTCAAAAACAGTAAAGACAAATAATGATGATGGATAAGGATATATCACACTGCTTTCTCCAAGCTGTCTGCAAATTTGCTCTTGTTGGTATTTGTCATTATGAGAAGCTAAAAAGGGACTTTGTTGGACAACTCTTTAAAGAGTGTGCTGACAGTGCTTTTTAAACTTGATTCTGTTTCACTTTATTTTGATGCAATGATACAATCTACAGTATATACACTTTCCCCCTGAGATTCAGTTCCTTTAGTGACAGAAATAGGTACTTGGAAGAAGTAGCCATGGCCAGGTTAGCACCGTGACAAAACATCAAAACCTTAATGCTCAATTAATCGATTTCAATGCAGCTATTATTTTAGCGAACAGTACCTGTGTTAGTTAGTTAGTGCTGCTTTTCTGTACATCTAATATTTCTTTCTTAATGTTACCCAAACCCACATAAGTTTCAATAAGTCAGACACACACAAAAAGCAAATATTACCTGCGAGTTGGAGAGACATTGCTAATGTAACGCAGCCATTTAAAGATAGCATCACTTTGTACCTTCTTTTCAGCTGCACAACATGCCTCTTAATAGATAGCGCTGAGGAAAAAGGCTTTTCCTCATCTTGGGGTATGAATGGACTGTACTTATATTTCGCTTTTCTAGTCTTTGCGACCACTCAAAGCTGCTATAACAAATTACATGTGTTGTTATGAACTTCATAATCATCAGAAAACAGGATTGGAATTGATGTTTCACTGATGGCCAAAAGGATAATGTTAGTGCCTTAGTATAGTATAGTATAGTATAGTATAGTATAGTAAAGTATAGTGTAGTTAGTATAGTAGTAGTGTAGTATACCATGGCATGTAAGTGGAAATTATTAAGCATTCATGTGTTGCTCAAAATTAGCAACTATGTTTATGACAGCCCAAGACAAGGCAGTTCTTCTTTCATTATTGAAAACACAAACACACTGTTCACATGAAATTCATGTGTTTTTATCCTTTCTTGCTTGCCCAACTTTTCCATTAACAATCTCCCTAAAGCTGTCTTTAGTTAAATATAGTAATTGTCATTCACACATTGCTGTGATATGATAGGAACATATTAAGCATTAGTCTTTTCATTGCTTTATTTTTTCTGTGAGTGATAAATTGGGGGTTGTCTTTAAACTGTCAGCTTACCACACAGAATGAAAAAAATGCAAATTTTCCTTTTGTAGTGTCTGGCATCTGCGCAGCATTTAAAAGACAACAGACCCATGTTTGTTTAAGACACAGATACTGTCAATCGCACCACCATGGCTGTCAGAGGCTTTAAATGCTGATATGGCTCATGTCCATCTGTCCCTGTTTGGTAGCCATTTTTAGTTCCAGACTGAATAAGGTTTTGTGACTTTTCGTCTAAAACAATGTTCATGAGAGTTGAGAACTTTACCATATATGTAAAATACACTGGATAATTTATCCTATTGAATATTTAAAGGGATTAACTTTAGGTAACCCATTTTGGAACACTGTATAGCATACTATTACACAACGTGTCACATTTGTTATGACTTTGGCTTGAATTAATCCTGCAGCCACCAAGGTTGGCTGCATTAGTGGGTGAAATATGACCTATTTTCTGCCTCCCAGTCAAGCCTCTAAACAAGACATTTTTTAGATAAATAGCCTTCAAAAGAAATCTCCCCTTTTTGTGGTACATGTAGCAGCTCATTCCCCCCTACCCCACCCTTCCTCTTTGTGACAACTTTGATGGTCAGTTATATTTAATACAGTTAGGGCATAGAAATAAATCAATTTCAGAGGGGCCTAATCCTCCTTCTCAGGCAGACTGAAAAGCCACAAGTCTTTATGAAATGTTTGAAAAAGGACTGTAATAGAAGACATATGTCATGCAGCTGAGATCCTGGGGAGCCTTTAACCCTCACTGCTTACAGCCTGCTCCCTCAGCAAGGAGCTTACACATGTGACATGCAAAATAAAAAAGCTTTTCTAGCGGATTTGTGGATGATATTTTTGAACCAATGCCATGTGTTCATCAAGGCCCTTTTAATTATGCTATCTCCCTGGGGAATAGCTCATGACAGGACCTTAATTTCAGCAGCAGTTGCCCAGCTATATACGTGTGGTTGAGATAGTTTACAAACTCTCAAGCCAGAGGTTTGGTGCTTTCACCAGTCTGGTTAACCTTGGGTACATCTAAGGTAGAAAACACACACTGCTGGTGAAGCGACACATACACAAACATGTCTTAAAATACGTCATTTAAAAATCAGTGTTACAGCCTTAGAAGGCATTGTGTGTATGTTCTGTACACTGTATCAAATCAATGGCAGCAGCTCTAGAATAGTTTTAAATGTTTTGCAATTTAGGTTTTTTATAAGCTACTTTACCAGTTTATTCAAAAACCTTCTTGGTAACAAAGCATACTGGCAAAAGCAGAATTGGTCCATGTTAAATGTAGTTTTAAGTTCTATTGATTTGTGTGTCTGTTTTGTTTGGTTGTTTGTCCATCGCTAAGCAACAATGGACAGTAAAAGGGGCACTCAGTTGTTGCTGGTGCAGTTCCAGAAGGTTAATGATGTGGCTCTGACCAAGAGACTCCACAAATTTACTGTACATACTCTGCGGTTAAATGCAGCTGCCAAATCTCAAACACTAATTGCAGGGCAGCATCTATGTTTGAGAACAGAGCAAACTTCCCTCTTCACTACAGTGCTTGCTTCAAGTATTTATACTGACCTCAAAGAATTGCAAAAAGTTTACTGTTGTATATTTTAGAGTTTAAGTGATATCTGTAAAATCAGCGTTGATATTTAAATTGATTGGAATTAATAAACCAACCCATTTTGAAGGAGACAGCCATTTTCAATTCAGCAAGCTTTGTGAAGATGTATGATCTTTTTTTTTTTTTTTTACTAATTTGCATCTAAAGACATCTTCAACATACATTCGTTGTTTGTTGCGAAATAAATATTCTTAAACATTTGTTTGTGATAACACAAAGTAAATACTAGCTGTTGTGAGAATTTGCATTCAGCAAGCAAATTTGGCCTGTGGAAGCCACAAGTCCGAAATCACACTTAACACATTGTTTACCTTAACCATTTGATGATTTGGAAGGAAGGACCACGAATGTTTATTGGAAAAACAACAACAGATTAATATACAAATATTTTAGATATTTTATTTACTTTTACAACAATTTAGAGTTCCTATGACATCTGAAAGCAATAATACGTACTTAAAGTATATTTAATCCAGCTTTTAAATGTTGTACCTCCAGATGGGGACTAATGTACATTTTTTTAACATGACTAAAACTGTGTTCAAACATACATATTCCATGTAATTGGTATTCTCTGGTCTCTTGTGTAGCTATAGCTCACTAGGTTTGTTGCAGTGAGCTCATGTACTCACTATGCTTCCATTGCATTTTGTATAAGTTACTCAAGACGGCAATGTTCCTCTTACAATAGTTGGGTCAAAACAAATAATTTGTTGAGAACATACCTCATCAGTATCACATTTCTCAGTCAGGTTCAATTGCGGGAATTTGCTCCATGTTATATTGGTGAAAAATATTTTTGTGCATAGTAAGTTCTCCATATCCAGAAAAAAACAGTCAATATATTTAAGAAGATTTGTATGTCATAATAGGAGTCTGTTATGTTTTGTATATCGCGTTCAATCAGTAAAGTCAGACGTGTGTTTTGGTTTCACTGTGTTCTTATGAGCAAAGATATTGATTCAGTTCTATATAACAAAATTGCTGGTCTGGTCACAACACTTAGAAGCATGACTCATGGGCTAACTTAAAGTTATGCTGGAGAATGTCCAGATAAAGGGGGCAGGATATGCAAGCCATGTAATCCCCATCTCGAGTGAGGACTGTGTATGCCGGAGCAGAGTTATAAGTGGCATGAAAGGTTTTAAGGAAAACGGTTTAGTTAGTCCTTAGATCACTGATTAGGACCCACTGCAGAGTCAACATTTGCTCTGGAGGGCACCAGGGCAGCCAGATAGGCAGCTCACACAGTCCAGTGCATAGTTGGTGTCTTAAAATAAATCAGCAAATTCTAAACAATCAGTATCTCTTCTATTGAGCCTCAAATATTTAGCATAGCATCTCCAAAACACCTCTCATGTTTAAAACAAACATCACAAGATCATGAATATGAATGTGTAGATAAGACAACTTAGATCAAAATAATGAAAAAAAGTGAGCTGATAATTGACTGAGATTCATTTGTCTATTGATCACCATAGGGATCCCGCTTGCAACAAAGGTGCCATATTTTGATATCTGATGAAAATATATGAATATGCCAGTGTAATTTCGATGACCCATTTTATATTCTTTTCTCACAATTATGTGTCCCAATTTATTGTTTCACATCTCTGTTTAACAACTAATGTGTTATTTTTCTCTCTTATCTGTGATTTTACTGTTTGTAAAGCACTATATTTACTCCACACATCACAATTACTTTATATTACGTCATTACAGCTGCCAAAGGAGATGCACAATGTGTTCAGAGACACAAAGCAGGACTGCCTCAAGCTTAATATTTCCATATCCTTTTACAAAATACACAAGTTATTAAGCCTTACACATTTGTGTACAACAAGTAGGTCAGAAACTGGAGCGCTAAACAGGAAACTCTTGTTTTGTTTGAGGATTTAACATATTTTCGCACATGATATTTTTAATCCAAAGCTACTGCATGTTATTTTGAGCTCAGCCCACTCACTGTTTCCTTAGTGAGATTTATCTTGCACCATGATCCAAGGAGAACAACGCGCATCCTAAAAATCCCAATATAAGGAAGAAGCTTTTTTTTATGGAGGTTCTACTCAGCTTTGGAGTTGAGGTGTGTTTGTTTTCCCATGTCTACAAAGAATACAAGCAGAGGAACTATTTTCATTCCGATCTAATCAGCACAGACCAGATAGATTCAGCAATCGAATTGGCGACAAGACAGCAAATGTATTTGCTTCTTAGAAGGCCTATTTCATACATGTTTGTAGGTATTTTTTTGTTTATGACTGTAGCAAAAATGCTTTCTTTCTTCAGCATAAACAAATGAATGTTAACATCAGCAATCGGAGCCAGCAAAACAAAATGTGATTGCTAATTGGTGCATGCAAGTGTGTGAAAAATTTGAGCATTTTTACAAAATAAAATTTCATGTAAGACTGTGTTTCTAATAGTAAGAAGCTGTAGAAAGAGGCAACAACTGAGAATACTTGAATACTTAAACATAAATTCCATCTGAAATTGTATTTGTATTTATTCATATGACAATAAAAACATCAAAGAAAATCCCAACAAGATTGTGTGGCCAACTGTTCAGATTAAGGCTGCATTTAAAACAGAGTTTAAAAATACTTTATTTCTGAAATGGACTCAAACCCAAGCCAATGGTCCCAATAAGAGAAAGTAATAACTATGACCTCAGTCTGTTATTTTGGTAATGGCTAATTAGAAGGGGCTTGTTTCAAATTAGCTCCTAATGTTACTTACACAGACCATTGCCTTGTTTCCTTGTATATTGAGTTATCCCTCAGTGAACCCCTCTCGCCATGTTGTGCTGCTCAGGGTAACTGGTTTGATTGCTTTAATCAGGCTGTTTGTTTTTGTGCTTTATCACATACACAATTATGACACCTTCAGTCCATAATTCCTGCTTTTTGATCCCAGTTGTTGTCACTTAAATTATGTTTCGTATTCAAGTAATCACCTTTCTATAGTGGTCCTCAGAAACTAAAAAACTGTGATTTAGATTACACATTTTAATCATTCTGTGTAAAAGTGCCTGTGGTAGTGCTTGCTGGTATAGTTATCTATTAAAAACGTAATCCACAGCTTTCTTGTCTACACTTTATTATAATTGTTTTGTTTCATTTAAAAGGACTTTTTTTAGAGTTTAAGTGATATCTGTAAAATCAGCGTTGATATTTAAATTGATTGGAATTAATAAACCAACCCATTTTGAAGGAGACAGCCATTTTCAATTCAGCAAGCTTTGTGAAGATGTATGATCTCTTTTTTTTTACTAATTTGCATCTAAGAAATATTTGGCATCAAGCCTCAGTTCATTAATTGGAACAATTGAGCCCTCATACCGAACAAAAATCTGTCGTCTGTCTTCCAAAAAAAACATATATATGAGCATTTTGTATTCTGGTCCAATATGTTTGCCAGTGCAAAGCTGACTGCCCTGGAATATAATTCTAAAAGACTCATAAAATGGTTTTCTGATGGACGGACATGACATTGATTCATGTGTGGTTGAGTTTAGGCAACTGAACAGGTAATCTCAATTTAGGCAGTGCCTCAAATTGCTAGTCAGACTGTAAAAAATCAAGCTAAAGAAAAGGGATATAAGATCTGGCCTGTAGTCCGTTTTTGCTAACAGTTGGCCTTCACTCCCATGGTTCAAAGATGCTTTGTCAACCAAGTCATCTATATCAATCTCCTCCCTGACTGTGGTAAGAAAACAAAATCTTCATTTTGCATTATATGCATATGTTTAAGTGCGGGAACATTTTTAATACGGGTATTTATATACACCAAACAGCCAACTGTACAGTCAAATGTCTTCTACTACTCTTCTGGTGGGTTGAAGAGTAGTGCTGAATGGGTGAAACATCATCACAATGTATAATTCACTTTATATGAGCTGCTTTGTATCAAACAGGGCTTCCACTTTGGGATCATGTCTGCATTTGGTTGCTTAATGTACAAAAAAAAAATTAAACAGGAATGCAAAAAATGTTCATGGTAAGATACAATGTATTGAACATTGAATAGGTTTTGTGGATTTGAAAGCATGTCCTTAACTCTATATAGTTTACCTTTAAACTTTTATCTTCAAACGTTTTCTAATAAGCCAAGATAAGATGTGCCAAGTATACTTGAATGTTATTTATGGACCCAGTGAGAACAGAGCTTGCAAAAAATAAGTGCCTTCCTCCCCTCCCTCCTGCAGAGGGACTCATATGTTCCTAATATTACACACTTGTGCCTTGGAAACCTCTGTAACTAATGCATTATGAAAATCCATCTGAAAAATGTTGAGGCTCTATACAAGATTTACAGCATGTTACACACTACTGTTAGTTTCAGGTAGATATTTACCTTGAAAAATATAGGCATCATTAGTACAGAAAAAAGTGAGATGCTGTATATCTGGCTAAGGAATTAGAATTAGCAACAACATTGTTCATTGGAAAACAAACATTTTAAAGATACTGTGGAAATGTAATTTTATGTATTGTAAATACTTTTGAGAATAACATTTATAAGAACTGTTTGTTATTAATCATTTCCAAGGCAGATACCATTTCCCCCCACAAGTGAGACTGGGCTAACAGCAGCAGAGTCACAGCAGCCTATGTGACAGCAAAAGTTTCACTCTTCATTTATGGCTGAAATAAAATACGATTGTGACACATTTCAATGTCAGATTTTCAGAAAAGATACATAGACAAAAATACCTATGGAGATAAAATGTGTGAGAGCTGATAGTAAGAAGCTGAACATTTCATTTGTAATGGGTCCCCTGCTGCTTTGTTGAGATCTCTTGCTCTCGCTTCTGTCTGTTATTCTAATGATTGTTGATGATACACTAAACTTGTGAAACCACAGTCAACAGTACGCTTCTATGAGCAGCTACAAGCTACAAGAAAAACATATTTTAATGCAGGGAGATTAATTATATACATTGGGAACCTGTACTGAAAAAAGGGATTTCGGGGCGGCTGTGGTTCAGTGGTAGAGTCGGTCGTCTTTCAGTTGGAAGGTGGGAGGTTCGATTCCCCAGCTCCCTCAGGCTACATGTCGAAGAGTCCTTTGGCAAGACACTGAACCCCAAATTGCTCCCGGTGGCATAGCCAACAGGTATGAATGTGATATCTGATTGACAGTTGGGCACTTTACGTAGCAGCCTCTGCCATCAGTGTATAAATGTGTGTGTGAATGAGTGAATGTGATATGTAGTGTAAAAGCAGCTTTGAGTGGTCGCAAGGACTAGAAAAGCGCTATATAAGTACAGTCCATTTACCATTTACCTAAAACCCTTTACACATCACAAAAATTATAATAACATATATAACGACAGTAATTATTGCACATAAGTTGAAGTTGCATCTAGGGAGTAATTGCTTTTGACTCTCTTTTTTTCTTAGTTTTTGCTTGCTTGGTTTAGTTCTGAGACTTTGACTTAGTTCATATCAAATGGGGATTTTCCCTACCTGTGCAATTTTGCTTTTGGGTAAATCTGGGTTCCACTGACCCACAACCAGTTTCTCACCTCCCTGAGTGAATTCAGAGCAGTCCGCTCTGAGAAGCGAAGCAAAATATTTTTGGCTTCAGCTTGTCCTCTTAGCAGTTTGTGATAATGATCTTTTCAGCTAAGGCAAATATTTTTCACATTATTATCTCTACTGGGGATCTGTTTTTGTCATACTGCATTTGATTATCAACTGCATTCAGTAAGGCATTGCATGTGTGCCATGCCATGGGAGTGTTACAGCTCTGTTTTATTTGCCCCACACCACTGGAGACACCTGTGTTTTGCAGTCATTACCAATCACACATTTACATGTTTATGCCTGTAAGTATGTTGTGACGGTTGAGCTGCTGTTCTCTGTCATAACAGACTGACAGAGCAAGGGCAGTTATTTGGTTCACACTATCTGTCAGTTACACGCCAGCAAAGGTCTGTGCAACCTATTGCTTGTTAGATACTCGCCCAGCCTGTCGGAGAGGTCAACCAGAGACCTCTTCAAGCAGACTTTGAAGTCATTCATCTACTCAAGGCACTGAAGCTACAAAACTTCAACTCCCCGGTGGAAAGCACAATAAGCTGCGGATGTTTGTAAGAAAAACAAACCATACTATTGGCATATAAATCATTTGGGGGGCTAAACTAAGTTTTGACAATATTAGATGGATAGAGTATTCCTTTTGTAGTTACGTCATGTTTCAGCAATGCATGAAAAGGCATCCCTTAAAGCAATAATTCATCTTTCTGTTTCCCCCATGGCCCACATGCCTTTGACATATCAAAAGAAGAGAGATGATGATTACTAAATGACGAATGACTCTGAAGACATAGAAAAACACCCATACGCGTGCTAAAATCTAGATCCCTCCGATGCCTTTCAACAAAGACTTCAAGTAAGAAGATTTAACAATGACACCAAGGCACACTCTGATCATGTCACTCAAAACAACAAATTACTTTGCAGACTTTTTTTTTTTTTGCATAAGGAAAAAGGAATTTGCTGATATTTTCTTTTAGATATATCTTGCTATTATGGGATAGGAGTTTATTTGCTTTCTAAGAAATGAAGATTGATAAATTGATACAGGTCTTATATTAGTCAACTAAATATGAAGCCATAGACGGCATAAAGACTGGAAGCTAAAAGACTGAAAGAAAGAAATAGCCATCCTAGCTATGGCTTAGGGAAAAAAATAAAGCCAAACAGCTTCTCTACAGCTCACTTATCTAAATATTACAGCTTTTTTGTTTAACCTTTGAATTATTTCAGATTGTTGCATGGAAGTTATCTTTAAATTCTATTTTAGCCTGAAGGTCTGATGTGTCCTTCACTTACAGTTTAGGTTGGAGGACTGGGATCAACTCTTATCTCCACTGGGATGATGTCTGTCTTTGGAGCTGGACCCAACGAGGACTCATTTAAGCCCTAACTGTTGCCACTTCACCCAGTTTCATGGAAAACATTCCTTAACAGACCAGTCTGGTAGATTGGGAATTAGTTTCTCAAACACACTGCACCATGAAAATCCCCAAACTTCAGTCACACATAGATGAATGCTTTCCCTGACTCAAACATAGTCTATAAAAATAACTGCTTATCTATTGTCACTCCATTTTGAAAACATTTCTCCTACTGAGGCAGATCAAACAACTGACACTCACAGTCAGCCACAAGCAGACAGGTCAGTTGTTTGTCTCTGACCTGAACTACTTAATCACCGGCCCAGAGGTCAAGCGGCTAGTTGTAGCTGGGTTGCTGGTTTGATTCTGCAGCATTGAACACAATATTGCAGGATAATTCCTCCAAGGTACCCTGATATTAAGGCCTGGATTTAGCTGTAAACTGTGAAATTATTTATCGCAATGTGCAGCTGATGTGAATCAGCAGGAATGAAAAATTCCAGTAACTCAGTGTAAACTGACTGAAACAGGTGTTACACTACACCAGCCCTCTTTCATTTTTCATATGTAATTTCTTTTTTTTTTTAAACACAAGCCTTGACCTAAAGCTCAACTGCCCTACAGTTAGTATTAACAAACTGTAGATAAACTTTACAAGGACCTTTGATGCGCCTGCACCTCAAGTTTTCTTCCACCTCATCTAAGATAACCAATAACATCAGTGTATGATTACCCACCAGCTCAGACTCTCTCTGTCACACTTTTTCCATTAAGTCTTTGATAAGCCCTTGTTTTTGGTTCTAGATAATGCACATATGGAAAGTTTTATTGAGCATGGCATTGCATACAACTGGATTTCCGAAAGAGGAGGCAACCAGTTGGACTGAGTTTATAAACATGGCAGGGGCAGGACCAATGGAGGTTGTGTGTGTGTGTGTGTGTGTGTGTGTGTGTGTGTGTGTGTGTGTGTGTGTGTTTCTGCCTGAGTAGCGAAGGCAATACTTTTCATTTCGGATGCACATCTGGTGAGCCCAATGGAGTTTCATTTAAAAATCAAATGTGTGCTGTCAATGCATTCAAATCAAAGTGCTTGAGTGGTAAAAGGGTCACACCACACTTTTTTGTTTTTTACATAAGGAGTCTCTTTAGAGGTGGTGTCACATTGGTGACTCAAATATGGCTTTTCATTGACTTATTTTGATACAGGTATATTTTCCCAACGTTTACCCTGATCTGCCCTTCACTCCAGTTGTGATATAACTTCGCACTCTTTCTTATGGTTCAATTCTTAGTGTCCTTCCAAAGTTGGTTGTTCCAGTGGTGGACAAAGTACACAACTATACAACTATAAGTACTCAAACTACTTTTTTTTTTTAAATCTCAAAACATTATTGTATTTTCACAATGCATGAGTGCAGTCAAGAATATATGGGTGTACATTCTGCTACGTTATGTTTATTTAGAAAACATTATTTACATTAGCATGTAACTCACATGCTACAGATTTCTAGATTTGCAGATCCAAAATATTAGGAATAGTAGGAACAACCAAAAATCCCTTATGACCAGGGAAAATGTCAGTTGTAGCCATCATTTAATGTTGTTGTTTACCACTTAAAGAGTCAGGTGGGGAATAAAGCCACAGGTCTCCATGATATTATCCATGATCAGCCTCATCTGCATTGTCAAATGATAGATAGGCATACTTTATGAAGTCTCTTGGCTACAAAAATTTTGACTTTATATGAAAACAAATACTAATAATGATTTTATTTGTATCTGCTCTATTATTGTCTGTACCTCTGCACCATTGTAAATTAGGGTTCTCCCTCAATGTGTTTTCTGAGGATTTAAATAAATAAATGATGATGATGAAATACGGTCCTCCTAGGCTACCAAGACTGACATTGGTCTCAAATGTTTTGATCCGCTCACAATTTGAACAAATTAATGACAACCATGGTATGTCCAAGTAGATGGATTAGTATGTGTTCAATATTAAAGTTTTATTTTTTTAAAGAGCAAAAATGTTTTGTCTGCCAATGTATCAACCTTAAAATGCGCATTTAACAGAGCAGTTACGGTAGAGAACAACTCCACACTTTTGCCCGTAGAAATGCTGCCTTCACTGACTGACAGAATCTTTGCGTATTGGTTTAGCTCACTTGAACAGTCCGTAAGATGGCTCGTATTTTATATTTTTATGACAAGGACCACGTATTTTAGGTCATCAATAGAGAATGTAAACTTTTTGACATAATGACTTCTACTCAAGCTATATTTTTTATTATTAGGACTTTTTTTTTAATGTAAGTTTTAATAACAATCAACTTCATACAGATTTCTTTCTTTCTTTCTTTTTTAATTAACAGGTCCAAAGCAAATTTGTTATACCTGAAAAGTTAACTAAAGCAATTACATTTCGGGCTTACAAGCTCTGACCACTTTAAAGGTGAGACAAACGAGGCGCACGTGAAGGCACCAAAAGTCTCGGTCATTTTTCAGTTTAGAGGAGAGCTTGTAGTCGGTCTGAAAGCGCTCTACCAATGACCAGATAAAAACGCCCAACTGCTCCGACTCAGACCTGCGGGGGTGGGGAGTCGTAAAGTTTGGATTCGGCTTTGAAAACCATGGGATTCGAGCTGGACCGCTTTAAGGGGACCGTGGACCCGGATTTCAAATGCAACTTGTGTAATAAAGTTCTGGAGGACCCGCTGACGACTCCGTGCGGTCACGTCTTCTGCTCCGGCTGCGTGCTGCCCTGGGTCGTCCAGCAGAGCAGCTGCCCCGTTAAATGTCAGCGTATCTCCGCCAAAGAGCTGAACCACGTCCTGCCTCTAAAAAATCTCATCCTGAAGCTGGAGATCAAATGTGACAACCATGCGAGGGGCTGCGATGTGGTGGTGAAGCTGCAGCATCTGGCTAAGCACGCCGAGATGTGCGACTACTCCCCGGTGAAGTGCAGGAATAAAGGATGCAGCGAGGTTCTCAACCTAAGGGACATAGATGATCATATGCGGGAGTCGTGCGACCTCAGACCAGCGGGGATATGCGAGAGCGGCTGCGGATTGATGCTCGTCCATAAAGAGCAGAGATTAAACAATCACTGCTGCCTAAGAGCACTGAAGGCGCACAATAGCGCGTTGCAGTGCAAAATTATCTGCCTGGATAGAGAGTTCAAGAAACAGACTATTAAAGCAAACAAAAGAGAGAAGTCTCTTCTAGCACAACTTTCCGCTGTGCACAGTGAACTCCAGATGACAGCTCTGAAATATCAAAAGAAATTCACCGAGTACAGTGAGAGGATCGATTCCCTCACCAAGACAGTGGCTTTCTCTTGCAAGGTAAGCAACACAGATTCAACTTTCATCCAACTTTTCCATCTACCAACCAAAATTATTCTCCCCGGCACTGAGGAAATCCTGTGTTCTTCAAGTGTGAAATGCATCAAGTAAAAAAACCCAAATAATTGAACAACAGGAAAAACATTTTGACCGATCTTTTGCTGACATCCTGATGAACAAATTTTTCAGGGCAAACTTTATTATGTTACGCGTTTAAATATCTTTCTCAACATTCCACTATTCCAGACCAACACATAGCTCGGAGAGTTTACTTTTCTCTCCCCCTCAAATGGAGGTCGAAATCAAACCTTTTTGGGGGGATTTTTCTTAGGGTTCTCCTTTGAACCAAATGTTGAGGAGTCCAACACTGCTCGGTAGTTTGTTCCTTCACTGTCTACTTTGAGACATTGATGTCAGCTGTGCCTTTGGCCAGTTGGCAGTTAATGGGGGAGGGCCAAATATTTACTGCAGTTCTGTACACATTAAGAGCAAGATTCCATTTATGTTGCCTTCTAGCAGCATGCTTATTTGAATCTTTCTATCTTTAGATGTTTGTCCTTATGAAGACCCTAAAAATGTTTGAATCATGTATGTAGGGAGGTAAAAAGCACAAAAGCTGTGTGTGCCTCAAACCTACTTGGAGGACATCTGAAGGCTGAAAGGCTTTAAAATTCCTATGTTTTGTGGTGTACTGTGCACTGTGATGATGAGACAGATTCGATATTTATTGCCTCCCACCTACAGTAGTACAAGAATTGTTTGATGGTCATTGGTGGATAATGCATCTAAATCTGTAGGCAGGTACAAGTTCCTGTTGAGTAATATAGCAAGGAGAACCTGTTGGAAAGGTGTTTTATCCTCTTGTAATGACCAATTATCAACATCATTAAGGCTGAATAAGTTCATAAATAAGTTAATCAATGTAATAAGTGGTGAGTGGTCTAACTTTGATCAGGCTTAGTTATAAAATCTGTGCGAGAACAGAAGGGGGAGTTTCACAACAATACCAACGCATTGGACCCACACTGCTGAAATTGTTTCATAAAGAAATGTAAAAGAAAGGGAACTAGGAGTTTGTCTGTTTTTAAATGTACACATCTAAAATCTCCCTTTTGTCACTGAAGTTTCTTACTTATTTTCGTCCATGACTACAGATCTCGTTTAAGAGACATCTTTTAAAATCTTAACTGTCTTTTTCGCTTGGTGGATTTTAGCAGTTTCGTTCCCTGCAGAATGTGTTCAGGTAGTCTGGTAAATTGTGCATTAAAGGCACAGTGGTTTCAGCCATGCAGTTAACAGGAATCAACTGGAGGGGAATACCTCAATGAATGAATGCACATGAATATAAACCGAGCATCACAAAAGGGATTAGCTGTGGGAAGTGACCTGCAGACAGCAAAACCCTTCTATGTCAGTGAGCAGCTGGTATCAAAGGGTATATCTTGATTTGTCATAGCAGGAGTGGCCCAGGTAATGACATTTATTAGGGCTCTGTTCCTTTTGAGCCATGCTACTAAGACAGCATTTACAGTACCATGGACCAGGACAGACCAAGTGGAGTGCATCAGTTGCTAGCAGTGTTTAGCAACTGAACATTTATTTGGTGATAAAGGTCTAATGCAGATTTGTTTGACATTTCAGTTTCTCAAATCACTGTCAAAGAAAATATAGGCCCATCGTGACGGTTAACCTATTGAGTTTGTTTTTGTGTTTCCACCTCTTCTTGGCTCAGGCTCTCAGCCAGATGGAGGATTTTAATGTCTTTTAGTATCCAGGCATTGACTGTGAGGTAGATGTGTATGACCTGGCTAAACGGAAAAACTGACATGTGGTTTCCAATAATAGTCCTAACACTATTTAGACATCTTCAGTGAGCCAACGAACGCTATAAAACCAAGCCAAAACAAAAAGCTCAGACCTCACTCTGGTTTTCTTCAGGGCTGCAAGAATTTCTGTCACACTTTCCATTCAGCCTTAGATCTGTCTTTTGAACCATGCTCGTCTCAAGCAGCTACAGATGATAGTGTTTGTGCTACTTGACGCGATAAAGTAAAGTCTATCAAAATAAAAAAAACGTTAAACAGATTGCACGTCCCATGTATTAAGTCAAAGTTATCATAGGCTTTATCTGTTAAGACTGATTGAGGTTCATTTTAAAGCATGGATCTATGACATAATTTGACAGAATAATTTTGCCCATTGCCTATCTCTAACATATGTGTGGCAGTTATAAATAGCAACAATCACATACCCTTTCCCACCTAAATTTAGTGTGTTGACACAGGTTTTTCAGACCCAGGAAGACCTGTTTATAGATGCCGACTGTCTGTTCCCACTACCAGTGAAGTATACTCCTTACGGTCTCTTTTCTGTTGTGTTCTGTCTGACGTCACAAACGCGCCTGAAACAGACTTAGTAAACAGTGAAGATGTTAGGGCAATTAGGTCTTTATTGTATCTATTACTCATTCAGTCTATTTATCAAACTTGGCGTGACAAATTTGGAACGAGCGCTGCTTGGACGGATGTTGGTGGAATTTGTAGCTGAGAACGAACAGAGTCGCAGAAGTTAGCGACGGAGCATAGCATCGCACCGGGGAGGGGTGGGAGATTAGCATGTCGACACGGGTTTGGTGTTCCCATCAATGCCGATCGGAGCCGATGCGATAATTACCCAGGTCTACTGCAGAGTCATTTGACCTGGGTCTTAAGCGTTTCCTATCAAGCAAAAAAGCTGGATGTAAGCGATTGTTGGTGGGTTTTTTGACCAGTGGGAAAGCAGCTATAGATAGAAGCCATCCAGAGGTCACTAAAATTGAACAGCTAGATCTTTGATTTCAAATTACCCTTAAAAGAAAGAAATTGATTAAACTGCTACTAAAGTATAATAAGATATAATGTGTTAAAAGGTATATGGAAGGGAAGCAGTTTTATGGAGCACAGACATGGAAAGTGTGACTTGTGCTGAGGTAAAGTCTTACTGTTAGCATGCCAAGTCACGACTAAAGTTTCACTGCCAGTTTGCTCTCGTCCTGCTTTAACAAACTGCCCATCAAAGTTAATGTTAAACATTTATTTAACTGACATAGCATCCATGTGTTTTCTCCAAATTATTAGGGACAAACAATTAGTCATTGTGACTGTGTTTTGCAATTCTGGTGGTTAGGACATGTTGTTTTTTAACAGGCATACCTTGTACTGCAGCAAATAACAACCTCCTGAAGAGCTTCACTTCATTTCTTAGGTATTAGACCTTTGCTAAAGTGATTGCAGATGTGGAAGAAAATGCTCAGTATTGGTCCATTTCAATAGCTCTTGCAGAAAAATATTGAAAACAACTCTATAATCCGTTTGGTTCGAAGCTTGTGGCAGATTAAGTATAATTACCACAAGTATATAAAGTAAAGGAAAATGTTTTTGTCAAATTCAGCTAAATTTTCGACTAATGCACAACTGTCTTCTTGTTGACAGAAACGGCTGTAGTCGCTTTAATGCAGAAGCATGTGTTGCTAATGCTACCGTGACATAGTGCAGAAGCACACATTCCTGAATGCCTGACATGCACACGATGGTCTTTTTAGCCTCTACGGCAGTCAGGACACCGTACATGCCAATAATATCTGCTTTATATTTAGTCGCACTATGTCCTAACATACTGGAGTGGCAGCTGAAATTATGTTTCCTCATAACTTCACTGTAAGTCTTGCTTAAAAAATCAGATTAAGAGCTGACTCTACAAGTTTTCCAGAGGTTTTCTTGTCGTGTTGCACTGAGAAAGAGGTCATCTGGTGTGTATTAATTTACATTGGAGAGCAGTGTTTGAGGAAGGGTTGTTAGCACTTTGAACTGGTCTTCAATCTTTTGGTTGGCAAAGCCTTTGATAGTGGTAAAGGCTTGGTTGAGCAATTTGCGCAAAATATTGAACTGCATTTTCCAAAAGAATTTTTAGTCTGCATCTCATATTTAATTCTTGATAGATTTAAGAAAAGCCTATTTATTTGAAATGAAATGAGAATTTGTACTAAGCATAATAACAACCTGACTTCTAAATTAATTTAAAGTCATCTGGAAGATTTTAATTTAAATAAATGTCTGTTAAGTCACTATGTATAACCGAATGAGGTAACACAATGGTGATTAAGCCTATGGCCCACTGAAGAAAGCCTTTGCATTTGCAGAATTATGGACTGAGTGTCTGTGGTGACTTTCGTGGAAAAAAATCACAAGCGGCGCCCAGTTAGTGATATGTTTTACATCATCCAGCAGTGGTTGGTCTGTCAGACAGTGTAGGCGGAGCTAAGTGGCTGCACTTCCGGTTTCTGTAAGCATTGTGAGGAAACGGTAATCTATTATGGCTGAACAAACAAGGAAAACATCGATGACTACAGATACAACTTCAAAAATAAGTGAACCAGCACATTGCTCAAAGAAAAAGAAACAAATCCGAAGCTAAGATTAAGTCAAACAGTCTACAAAGAAAGTGAGGAAAATCAAGAGCTAGGACCATGACAAAGGGAGCCAGCCATAAATTGGGAAGAGTGCTCTCATACTTCCGGATTATCGGCAGTGGGAAGCGCTCAAGAGCACAACAATTTAAATCTTCAAGATTGTTACTTTAATAACTTGAGAATAGTCAACAGGTTTGTCTCTTTTTTGTAACTGACATAATAGGTATCAATAAGCTGCTTTTGACTTAGATATGCCAGAAACAGAAACAGAGCATGCAAAAGAAACAGCTGAATAAAACGTCAATATTCTACAACTCCTAATTTAATAACAAGTTATAGCTTACCCCCTGTGATTTGATTTCAAAGTTGAAAAGTTTTAAACAGGGGCTTTGAAATAGAATCAATACATTGTTCAGCCCAAGTTTTAAGATACCAAGAATTTTCAGTCTTATCCTTTCACATCACCTCCTCTTACCCATATGCCTTGCTCTCGTGGTTATGAAATGTATTTAGCACCTGTTATCTGCTAATAAGGTAGATTGGATGTTGGTCATTTTTTCGGTGCTGTTATCCCTCTTCAAGCAGTTTAATCATGCTGTTGCTTACCCGAAGTTAAGAATGATTTATTATGAATAATTTCCTGCTATCTAGTTCTTTATATATCTCTCCTCTGTCTGTCTGTAGGAAGATGACACTAAAAGCTTGACGGTTGTCCTTCTACGTGAGAGCGGATCTCTGGGTTTTAACATCATAGGAGGAAGGCCAAGTGCGGTAGGTTAAAAGCTGAGCATCTCTGAGGTTTCATCTCCCTCGGTGATCAGCTAAGTGTCGTATGGCAACCCAGGAATGAATAGCACATACTCGAAGCACCACAAGCTTTCTCTGTACTTACTGACACAGCTTACACGGTTATGCTTGTGTTTTCAAGTCTGTGGATAGTTGGACCGCATCTATCAAGTTTTATTGTGTTTATATATTGGTCTGGTTTAGCGGATTTGGCATTACAGATTAAAAAAACTATAATTACTTTTATGAGAGTTAAATCTGGGATTATGGGTTTGACCGCAGTTGTTTTGTCTCTAATTGAGGGGATTTTGGTAGTGAGGTAAACATTGCGGAGAGAAATGGGACTTTTATCCTATCTTGAACCTTTCACAGTCGCTATGTTCTCTGCCCCAGGGCTCTGAGGTGAAAGTCATTAATGATGCCACACGCTCTGCTTCCTGAGGGGTCGAAAATTGGTTACAACTCTATCTTCCGTAGATGGAGTTTCTTACTGCAGTGCAGGTTCTATTGAAATGGTGTTCACCATATCTTTTTCATCGGGACTGTGCTGAACTGTTTTTCCACAGTCACAGTGACATACTGCTCTGAGGCAACATAGATTATCACAGTAAAACTTTTTATGGCGGTAATCTATAAAAAGATCTACACATAAGAAGCTATGTTTTTACCCCAGTCCACAGTCTTGTTGATTTGCAACCTTTCTCGCTCTTGTGACAGAACCATGAATCAAACTCAACCATAAGACAGCAGAGATAATACTTGGCTCTTATTTTCTCTGCTAGCCTTAAATCAGCAGTCTCTGTAGAAGCCATTTATTTAAATGGAAATAGCTAATATACCTGTAGCCTGCTTTGACACGTGTTTCATTTGGCTGTTACTCTGGCATGGCTTTCATAGAGCAATCAGCAGCCAGGTTTTGTGGTACCTAGAAGAGTTAGCTTGTGTACAACTCTTAAGATAGTGGTAGTTATGAGGCAAAGTACTGTAGTAAGCCTGTATTGAAGCATTGCAGTGTCACTATGCAAGATTCCTCTGAAAGAGGAACCAGACCAAAAATTCTTAATTAGAGTTTCGCAACTGTGACCTCTGAGGTTTATTTAAGTATCCCTTTAAATTGTAGTTGTATTACAGAGCTTAGCAGCTGTTTAAAACATGTTTCATGTAGTTTTAAAGACAGTGCAAGAAAAACCCCCGAAATAAAACACAACAAAAAAACCCAGTGTTTTTTAAGCCAGTGTTAGGCATAGAGTACCTCATGTACATCCAACATGTACACATGTCAAAATTTATGTTGTTATACAGACCAGGAACACCCTCTAGACTTGGGAAGCATCTAAATTTACAGCTCACCCTTAAATCCTCAATTCATGGTTCAGGTTCAACCATTTACAAATAGACCTATATTATCAAATACCTCACCTGGTATCAAGCATTTCTGATGTTGCTGGATACATGTGCTTAAATTTTAAGATAATCTGAAACTGCTGACCCTATAATAACTGCTGACACTGAAATCTATTTTAGTGGGGTGTTTCAGAGATGGATAGCTAAAAAAAATGTGTTATTTAGGGGAATCATACTTCAAGTTAGAAGACTCACCAAAGACTTTAACTGAACTTTTCTTACTCATCCTTTGTCATTTTATTAGGAATACATTTAATGATTGATTGAGGAATGATTTGATTTAATTGAATTGATTGAATGATTATGTATAGTACTTTTCTCCTTATCCATCTAAATACAGTACTTTTATAAATCTCCAATCAATAACTGCCATTTATTCCATAGGATGACAATGACAGCACTTCAAATGAAGGGATCTTTGTATCCAAGATCGTGGCGGAAGGTCCAGCAGACAAGGAAGGGGGCCTTCAAATACACGACAGAATCATAGAGGTACGTGGCCAATACAGTGTTCCATGTGAAGGACAAAAAAAGAAAGTTGATGCACTGTACATTGTAATGTTGGATTATCTGACAGCTGCTGTATGCCTTTATAAAGATGATTACAGTGTGGATGCACAAAACCATCAGTCAATATTTATGTTTCCGTGCCTTCTGGAAAAGAAAACTCAAAAGGGCGAATGTGAGCCAACTAATGAGCATTTGCATTTTGGATTTTTATTTCCATTCAAAGAACTAAATCCTGTAAACAGCTACGGTTTCAACATATATTTCTAGCAATCAACACTCAGGCAAAAGCTTTGTCAAGACGGTCATCACAGAAGATAGAGTTAGATAAACCTGAGGCGATGCTGTCTGTCTTTGGTTTCGCCGAGTGAGAAAGAGCCCTGAGTTCACTTCCTAGCTGACAAATCCCTTATGACAGAGTTGCGGTCAAGCATCCTCCTTTCGCCTTTTAAACTGAATCTCGTGTAGAAAGGCCAGCTCACCCTGAGGTCAACATGAGGGATGTGTTAAAAAACTCAACATAGCCAAGGTTGCTTTTATAGAACAGTTGTCAACCAGAATCACACAATGGCTACATTGTACAGTGAGATTTATGTGGATTTCAAGTGTGTATTACCACTTGCCGCAAGATGACAAATATGGTTTGTCGCAGGCTTATTGTAAAACCTCAGTGAAATTGCCCTGCAGCCGTAAGACCAGCACATTGCTCACAGAGATGTTTGTGGCAAGTGTTTACATGAAAAGAAGACTCGCACATCTGGACTCTGCTCACTGTATCCTCACGTTCATGAAGCCATTACAAAAGTGCCACAAGTAAACTGCCACAAGCCTCACATTGTGTTATTAAATATTGTGGTTGTAAGTACTGCAACACCATAATCACCATCTCTTTAAGTAACACAATCAAGAGTCTAAAACCTGTTGGGCAGGGTGAACAAGCAATTTACCCAAATTATGACCAAAGTCAGATTTGCTCATATGTTGCATGAACATGTACAAGTGGAACTAAAGTGTGTGTCATTGCCATAGACAGTATAAATAATTTACATAACAAAGTGATGCCTTGCCCTTTTAAAGCCTTGGTTTCAGCATACTGGCAGACGCCATATTGGTTTCCTGGAGTTACCATATTTGTACAAGAGGGTGAAGTCCTCAAAGTTGAACAGTCTGTCCATGGCAAATACTGGTGTGTGAGCTTGTTTACCATCATATTTCCCACAGTGAGAGATTCTATTTTTGCCGGTAGTTGACCAGAGTTGTTTATTTATTGGACTAAAGAACCTAAGAGAGCCTGTGGAATATAACAGACTTGCTGCTTGCTTAACTCTCAAGTGAGTGATCAAATGAGCGAGTACCGGGTAACTTAAAGTACCAGTCTCCTCATCATTACGGACTACAATCTATAAACATTATAATATAAATGCAGGTGCTATTTGAAGCCATTTATTGACAAAATATTCTGTGTGGCCCCCAAAGCCCTTGTGATTATCCTATGTGGCCCACTTGCTGTTGAAGTTGAATAGCCCTGGCCTACAGTATAACTGAATGAACCCCCCGTACAGTTGTCATGAAGAGAAAAATTAGCTACAGAGAACAAACCCATTATTTGGACAACCTGTAAACATGTTTAGTTGTGATGTTAAGTTGCACAATTTAATATGGGGCCTAATGGGGTGAGTTGCTTTTGAAGCCAGACTCAAGCGGCAACTCGTGGGGACTGCAGTTTTTGGCAACATTTTTCAGCCCCTGAGGTTGGCACTTTGCATGGTCTTTGCATGCAGCTGTAGTGTCTTTTTTGCACGTGTTTATTTGGGCATGTGCGGAACTTGGAAATCATGTTGGTTTTTTCTAAGTTTGCAGATGACAACAACTTATACAATGAAATAGTAATTATATAGTATACAGCAAAAATGTTTGCCTTGCCTTCCCACCCATTACCTGGCCCCTATCAACAGACATAACCAATTGAATAAATAAAATGAGACAAATAAATAAATAAATGAATAATAATAATAAAAAAGATAATACAAAATACATACACATACAGTACATATACATGGAATACATAAAATAAAATAAATAAAATAAGCCAGCAAATAAATAAAGGGTGTTTCTTAGATCAAAATACAAAATCAAATTACAACCTCACTCCCATAGAGCTTGTTCCTGCTGGAGCAAGTTACAACCATTAACATTATGCCTTAAATAGTACAAAAACGGTCTCCAAATATCATTAAAAACATTTGCTAACAATATATGTTATCTTTTCCATTGACATGTTTGACGCACTTTCTTTAACCCACTTGTAGATCCTAGGCCCATGTACATTCTTCCAATTGAGAGCAATTATACGTTTAGTTTGTAATATGCACGTCGATGAATCTAATCACTTTGTTTTGTAAGTGAGGGTTGACAGGATATAAACCTAAAACACAAAAATCTCAGGGTCCAGTGGTAATTTCTGTAATAAAATTGGATCAATCATATTAATAATATCTTGCCAAAATGATTTCACTTTCATACAGTGGTACAATGTCCCTCTTATTTCATCACACTTAATACAGGTATCAGGAATATTATCATTAAACGTATGCAATTTTTAACAAGAGTTATGTATGTACGCATCAACCATTTATACTGAATAAGTTTCAAACTGTTGACTGTCTGTGTCTGAGCCTTCCGACATGCCTCACTCCAGTCTTCCAAAGATATTTCATCATCTATGTCTTCCTTCCACAATCTCAATTTTGATTCGGAGGATTTATCAGACCCAGACACAAACAAGTCATACAAAGATTAAATTAAGCCACTGTTACAACAACATCTTACCATTGCGTCCTCTAAAGGGGAACTAACAGATATATCTAATGAATGGTATTGAGAAAATGTCAAGCTCCTTAGTTGAAGATATTTGATAAAATGATCTGTATACGTCTGTCCTTTGAAAAGATAAGCGAAAATGAGGTCAGGTGCAAACTTTGAAAAGTAAGACGAGCATATCATAAGTTTACAACAACTATGCAAATATGACTCAATGATTCTCACTGCAAGTGAAATAATTCATGTCTGTGTATTATATGCCAAAGATGCACAGTTTATTATACCCCATGTTTTATAGGGGTTTTATCTGTACACACTTTGTTGTGAAAAAGTAGACAGTCTCTCTCTCTCCTCATGTGTGTTTGCGCACATGGGGGGCGATCTTTGAATAATAGTCGAATAGTTTCCAGTGAGTGTCAAATAGTATTTTTGCCTGAAATGCCCATCCCTTTGGTAATGGGCCAGATGTTGCTGTATTTGGTTACAAAAGAAGATATCTTGTGTAGGATTTCATTTTGAGTCACCATTTAAGGGCTTAATAAAGGTGAGTACAGATTTTGCTTTAGGACCATGACACACTTGTGTTTGTCTTGTTTTGAGCTATTGTAGTCTATTGAAGTCATTAAATCTTTCCGATGAGGAAAACACATGAGCATAAAGGACACGAACGGCCTAAGGAGGTAGCAAAGCACCCTATTAAGTGAGCTTTTCTTTTCAAGACGTGAGGGATTATTATACAGTAAGCAAGGAAATAAATCATTCAGCCATTGAAATAAAAATGTATAGATACTACAGTGTTGTTTCACATGGGGGATTCAGATGTGAAAACTGATAGTGGAGGGGGTTCATATTTCGAAGACTCCCTCTTTGTTAGCTGGTTAGAGCAAAAAGTTCCATATCAAGGTTTTTCAGACCACAAAAAGAAATGCAACGTCATAACAACATGTTTGCAATAGTGTGGGTTGCATCTTTAACTTTGGGGGATCAGGAGGAATTTAATCCAAAGCACCAAAA
This sequence comes from Semicossyphus pulcher, assembly GCF_022749685.1. NCBI lineage: Eukaryota > Metazoa > Chordata > Actinopteri > Labriformes > Labridae > Semicossyphus > Semicossyphus pulcher. Next base: position 27,436,517 of record NW_027211704.1, on the reverse strand, counting down.
GGCTTATTCATATTCATGTTTTGAACTTGATTTGAAAACAATGGCTTGTCATTTTTGCATGCTTTGTGGTTGGCAATGTTTTACAAAATAATGCTCCAAATCTTTTCTTATTTTTATAGGCATATACTATATGACATCAGTGGCTTCTCTCATAACTATTGAAATGCTTTTACATGGATGTTAATCTTTTCAGGGAGCATATTTACAGTGCAATACACATTTCCTATCTATTTCTATATCTAGTTTTCTCAAAGTACACAAGATGCACCTTAAACAATAGGGACTTGAAGAATGGCTGCTTCAAAACAGTAAAGTTCACGTACCCAACAACATACCACACACACATATCACATACAACATTCGTACAGTAGTAAATGAAGATTTAAAACATTATAAATAATACTTAATGAATATGCAATAAATCATGTTAATAAAATATAAAATGCATATCATTAAAATGAATAATTCAACTGTTCATGAGTCTGATGGATGTGGGCACAAAGACATGGCTCTCTTAGTCCTGAAGGTGAGTGATCTATATATCAGGCCTAAGGGTAGGTGACAGTATTGGCTGTGTAGTGTGTGTGTGTGGTGTCCGAGGCTTTTTGTAATTCTTTTACTTTAGTCCTTCTGTTGTAAATGCTGAGTAGTGGTTACTGGTCCAGTCCGATTATTTTTCTTTAGTGGATTGTGATTGATGCTTGATAGGGACCCAAACCAGGCTGTTATATTGAAGGTTATTATAGATTCAATGAAACATTTGCAATATTCTCTCAGGATTGATTGGTGGACTTAAAGTCTGCAGACAGTGCAGCATTTCCTGAGGAAGAAGAGCCGTTGCTCACATTTGGTGAAAATGGTTTCAGTGTTGGGTAGGAAGGTGAGTTTGTGATCAGTTATTGTTCCAAGGTATCTGTGTGACTCTACCCTCTCTATAAGCTGGTTATTGACTGACAGAGTGGGGATGCTGTAAAGTCCTTTGCAGAAGTCAACAACCAGTTCTTTGGTCTTTAGAGGTGTTGAGATCAAGACAGTTCTGCCTGCACCACTCTGCAAAATGTCCATCTCAGTCTGCAACTGTCCCTCAGAATTAGTGGTGTCCATGATCACAGTATCATCAGACTATTTGATGTATGTTATACATGGGTCAGTGCTTCTGCAGCCATATAGTGTGTACAGTACTTGTGAGATTACAGAGCCTTGTGGGGCTCCTGTGGAGACTGTCTGAGATGAACTGAGGTGACCGTTGACTCGGACCCTGAAAATCAGGTGCAGGTTGGTGTCCAAATGGAGCAACTTTCGTCCCATCAAATGGGGTTGCATGGTGTTAAAAGCGCTTGAGAAGTCCACAAAAAATAATAAGGGACCTTGGCCTCTCAAGATGGTTATAGGCTCCATGCAGCAATATTAGTACAACATCATCCATACCCCTGTGCTGTTTATATGCAAACTGAAAAGAGTCAGCATGTATACTGACCTCCTCCTGAAGCTGGGAAAGAACAAGCCTCTCATAGCCTTTCATAACCAGGGATGTTAATGCAAAAGGCCGGTCATTGTCACATGTGGGATTGCCCTTTTTGGCTACTGGACAGATGATTTCCAGAGTGATAGGATTGAGTGTTCTGCCAGGGAGCAGTTGAAGAGATTGCAGAAAACACCAACCATCTGGCTGCAGCAAACCTTCAGAAAGCAGCCACAGATCTGGTCAGGTCCCGATACTTTGTTTGGTTTCATCCTCTTCAGCATGTGTTCTACCTTCACTGGCTGCAGCTCCAGGTTTGCTTTGGTGAGGGTCATTGGAGTGAGCTCAGCTATTACCTCGTCCCTCTCCCCTGAGTAATCAGACTGGTCAAACGTGCAGTAGAGTCTGTTCAGGGCTCTTTCACATAAGACATGGGCATTTTATTCACTTTTAATGTAAAATATTGATCAGTGCAAATTTAGAAACCGCTTGTTTTATTACCACTTTCCTTTTTTGTCCACACATAAAATCTGGCGAACAAGCACATCAAGGTTATCATTTTGACAGCGGCTCACAAGTTATAGCATAACCCTGCTATGGGGATTAACTGCCTGTAAAATGACAATCATGTTACACTGAGCAATGAAAAGCTTGTTCACCTGCAAAGGCCAACAACCACAGTCGCGGAGTTGTTTTTCCTTCCTGTTGTAGAGGTGTAAGTTCCAGTAAGTCTATATGGATGTACATGTACATGATGATCTACGACTCGTACTTCTATAACAGACTCTTAGTGGGAGAGTTCAATAGCAGATGGCTGTCCTCTGACTGAGCTGGTATGAAAGAGTACATGAATGCCTCCTTGTTCAGAATTTTTTCTTATGAAAACCTCAATATCTGTTTGCTTTCGCTTCACTCTGCAAAATGAAGAGCTATTTTTCTTTCCGTGTCACTTCAAATTGAGCAATGCTGGATCTCTGGCAAAAACATAGTTGCTGTGTATTTTTCAGCAAAAAAGGACTTTCCTCAAGCTTCTCTGCTTCTGCAATACAGTTAAGCTGAATGGCCGACCAGAGCTCTTTCAGGGTAGGGCCTGTGTGGGCAAAAAAAGGTAGAGAATGGAGATGCCACGCCTGCTGTTGTTTATGTCACCTTGTAAATCCTGAGCAAATATTCTTAGGTTCCATAGGGTGAACAGCAACAAATACTTTATACCTATAATACTTTAAAAAAGTAACATGGAGAAGTCAATTCTAAACTGGATGGAGGAGGGGCTAGCGGGCAGAAATGTGTCACTGCTGAGACAATATTTATCTACAAGATACATAACAGATGTAGTTGGAAGTGGGAATTGGAAGTCTAGAATTGAGCAGAACATCTTGGTATTTATTGTCACCTCCTATACAACAAGGCGACTCAAAATGTAGATTAAAATTAGCAGGTATGTTTGTGCTGGTTTTGTAACAGATGCTGCAAGCCGGCAGTACTCTGTTCAATTAAGCTCTTTAAGATGCAGAATATATTTTAGTATGATTAGCTCTCAGAATAGGATGAGGAATGTTGTTAAAAATGTCTGAAATGTAAAATACTCACCCATTAATACAAGTTCTTTTGTGGAAAAGCATATAAATTGAATACCAACTTGAAATTTTGTAACTCAACTGCAACCATATAAGCTTTATATGTTTGACTCAACCTGTTCCAATGAGAATAGTGCCACAGCTTATACTATGATTATCAAAGAATCAATGGGCTTATTTGTCTTTTGGCTAAAGCACTGCAAAATAATGTAAGTGTATCTTAAATTGCAGAGGATAATTTCATGTTGATAAATAAATGTGACTGTGTCACCTTACAGGGAAGGACATCCAAATTGCTACTTGTCACAAGCTGAATGAGTTGCAAGGTTGCTCAGTGAGCCAGTAAAGATTTAAAACCTCTGAACAGTTTTAAAAGTCACCAGGTTAGACAGCTTAAAACTGTGCCATATAGCACTTAGCAGTGACTGACACAGATGTAAATTGAACTGTGTTGGAGGTGGGTCCTAGGTATGCATGTCAATGAGCCTTTTCTTGTTGCTGGTGTCCGGGCTGCCGCCCAAGGCATGAAGGAGTTGGATATTTGAAAAATTGGGGGAGAAATCGGAAGCCAAATGTTGCCATTTGATGCAAATTAGCTGTGTCACTTTTTCCTTTAGACATCCCTGGTATTTTTCTGATCCCTGAAAGGCAGTAATGACAAAAAGCTTAGTTAGCTAGTTATATTCTAATTTCTCTATACTGGGCAGTTTACTACACTCTCTCTCATTTTTTCTGAAAACCTTCATTTACCTTGCTGACTATCAGATGGCAAACATACTTTTTCTACGTTTTCCATCTCGTACAATTGTTATTATTGCATATTTTTTAATGATTTTGCCCACCCTGATTGTTAACATATAGTGAAGTCTTCTGAAGGAGAATTACGTTGCTGGTGTGTTTTAGCCGCACAATCTGTATAAATGCTATTAATATTTGATTTAAACCTATTCTTCCTATTCAGTTCCTCCCAGAACTGTTTCTTTAAATATATTTGTTGATCAGATGTATTTTATGAGGTGTGTGACAGTTTAAGACTTCTTCTTTCAACAGATACAATAGCGGTGTCAAACATTTATGGAGTAAATAAAAACACAAAGTGGTCAGTAGATTAACAATAAAAGGAAAACTATTGAGAACAAATGACTGCAACAACTCAGGGTCTGTGAGCCGTTAAAGGGATAGTTTGGTTTGTTTGAAGTGGGGTTGTATGAAATCCTTATCAATAGTAAGTGTACTACATACAGTGGATGCCGGTCAGTGTGGCCCGGTGTTTAGAAACCGGCACGCAAGCTAGGCTATATGCCGCTGCAGATAGGGTCAATTCCACACGTAATTTGTCCACTTATAAGGACATCCCACCTAAAAAAACACTATATTTGAATATTTCACCGCGTTTCACTTTTCAGTAAGAACTCCTCTTTATTTGGCACTACTTTTTATGCTTTTATTTAAAGAGAGCAGACAGTGTATAGTTTAGGAAACCGGGGAGAAAGTGGGTATGGGTGGGGATTGAACCAGGATCAACCACATGGAGGTCTAAGACTTCTGTACATGCATAAGCCACTGATATAACCACTGAGCTAAACCAGCACATAATAAAAAAGTAAGTTTTCTGAACACTATTGCCCTCCTTCCCCTCTAAAATGTGCTCTCCAAGCTAAGGGATACCAGGATCAGGATACCTGATAGGTCAGTCAGTAGGTGCTTTTATGCAGGTTGATCTTGTCTTGAACAGCTTGCTCTGGAGCAGGGGTGTCAAAGATACGGCCCGTGAGCCAGATGCAGCCTGCCAGGAGGTCTCATCATATATATATATATATATATATATATATATATATATATATATAGGCCTATTTATAATTTTAAAGAGAGATTTTTATAGATGTATATATAGAGAATTTGATGATCGTTTATCTGATCACGATATTAGGCATGAGCTGCCCTCACACTGAGGTCCGCTGGTTGAGCCGAGGAGTGGTGCTCAGACGCTTCTTTCAATTACGCACAGAGATCGCTCAATTCATGGCACAGAGAGGAAAGCAAGTGGCAGAGTAAGATAAGCCAGACAGGGTTACAGGTCTTGCTTTTTCAGTGGACATTACAGAACATTTGAATGTGATGAATGTTAACATGCAGGGCCGCAACAAACTAGTCACAGAGTACTCCGACAGCGCTCGTGCTTTCCAAATGAAATGTGCTCTGTGGCAGGCGCAGCTGTCCCAGCACAACCCAGCCCACTTCTCCTGTCTAAAATCTGTACCTGTGGATTACGAAAGTATTGACACGTACAGGAACACATTGTTGGGGCTCATAGCCGAGTTTAAAAGTGGATTAACTGTCTTCACTCAGCTGGAGAGGGATTACGCACGTGAGAGAGGAACTCTGAATGGAGCTGGTCAAACTGTAGTGTAGCGCACCGTTAAAGTACGAAGTACGAAGTTTGACATTACTTTATAAAAGACAGCATTTGCATCAAAGGTAGTCTGTATGTTTGGAACAACATATGTATGCGAGCAGGTATTAACGTGAGGGATGAAGTCCAAACTGCGCAGTCGGCTGACGCACGGACATCTGAGGGACATAATGAAAATCGTCACCGCTCAGAAACTAGTTCCTGATGTCGACAGGCTGGTGGAAGTGAAAAAGTGTCAGGTGCCGACCAGCAAGTGAAAATGTGAGTGTTCCTTTTCCTCAGTTTCAGTTTCACATATACTGCCGGCCACGAACTTGATTGGCAATATCGCTCCCTCTCTCTCTCTCTCTCGTCACTACACACTGGATTCCACAGGCCCTGATCCCATGGCAGCTGGTTTAACCCCAATATCAGGTCGGACTTTCTGGACAACAGGTGGCTGTTTTATAACCTTAACCAGCAATATTTGAAATGAATAATTAATGAATCACAATGAGAGTTAAACACTAAATGTATTGTTGTTTAGAGTAGTGTAAATAGGAAAACGTTTACTATGCCACTTCCCTGTTGTACAGTATTATTATTATGTGCTATTATTATTAACCTATTCTTTCAAATGTATCATTGGTGAATGACAAAGACATTCACATTTGAAATTAATCTTTGTTAATATGTTGCAAGGATCGCATGTTGCTTTATTAAATTTTTTGTTGTTTATGCAACAACATGAAATGCTCACTGATTGTTAAAAGTATCTGGTGGCTCTTATTGAATGATTTCAAATAATAAAACTGTAGTAGCCGATATATCTATGTGTTAAGACATCATGATGTTGGCAAAAAATTGTCCGGCCCCTTTGAGGTCTCATCGGAACAAATCCGGCCCACTACCTAATATGAGTTTGACCCCCCTACTCTGGAGCTTAAGGGAAATTGTTAGGCTTGCTAGGTTACCATGGTGATGTACCCAAGTAAAAAAAAGAAGCACAACCTTCGTAGGACTGAAAATACCCTAGGTTACATTGCTAAACCGCAAATTAAACTGTCACACAAGCCAGCTGCAAACAAAAGTATATTGGTAAAAGTCAGTGTGGGAAGAAAAAACTGCTGTTGTTATATCTATATAGTGTAGGGGATAATGGACATTGTTATTATGTATTTAATTAAGTATAATTGTGGTGTGTGCCAAAGTGACAGACAAGTTATTAAATAATTCAGAGCCAAGCCCAGAATGAAACAATCCCCGCCCTGTGACAAGTATAAGCCTCGCCCCCAAAAACCAAGCCTAGCCCCTGTTACAGGTATAAGCCACTTCCACTAAAACAGAGCCTGGACCCACCCCCGTAACAGTATAAGCCCCGCCCACAAAAAAACAAGCCCTGTGACAGATATAAGCCATGCACCCTGACAGGTATATGTAAGCAATGCCCCCAAAACAGAAGCCACACACCTGTAATACATGAGCAACGCCCCTATAACACAAGCCCCGCACCATAACACATATCAGCCACGCCCCTAAAACACAAGTCCCGCCCTCGTGATAGGCATAAGCCCCGCCCCGTAACAGATATAAGCCCTGCCCCTGTGACATGCATAAGCCACGCCCCTAAAACTCAAGCCTCACCCATGACAGATATAAGCCCCGCCCATAAAACACAAGCCCCGCCCACGTGACAGATATTAGCCCCGCCCTTAAAACACAAGCCCTGCCCCTGTGACAGGCATAAACCACGCCCCCATGACAAATTTAAGTCCTGCCCCTAAAACACAAGCCCCACCCTGTGACAGATATAAGTCACGCTCCTAAAACACAAGCCCTGCCCAGGTGACAGATATAAATCCCGCCCCTAAAACACAAGCCCCATCACGTAACAGATTAGGGTCCCGCCCCTAAAACACAAGCCCCGCCCACATGACATATATTAGCCCCGCCCCTGTCACAGACATAAGCCACTCCCCTAAAACACAAGCCCCGCCCATGTGACAGGCATAAGCACCGCCCCGTAACAGATATAAGCCCCGCCCCGTGACACATAAGCCCCGCCCCTTAAACACAAGCCCCACCCCTGTGACAGCCATAAACCACACCCCTGTGACAAATTTAAGTCCCGCCCCTGAAACAGAAGCCCCACCTCGTGACAGCTATAAGTCCCGCCCCTAAAACACAATCCCCGCCCCGTGACATGAATAAGTCCCGCCCCGAAAAGACAAGCCACGCCCCAGTATCATACAAGCCCCTTCCCGTGACAGATATAAGCCAAGCTTTGTATCCCCCGAAATAACGAGTGAAGTCGTTTCGTGTGGTAGCCTTTCAGGTACACCAAGAACCAGGGAGTTATTCAAGACAACAGATGCCTGTCTGCAAAACCTACCGCAAAAAGTTGCGGCTTTGTCAACACATATCAAACTTGATGCAGCATCTGCGGGATCACCACTGAGCACTACAAGCCCAACATTATAAATGACGTATTAGTATGAAATATTGAGTTTGTAGGGAATTAAATAGAAACTTGTCACTTACAATGGTGTAGCGGTGAAAGTTGTGCTGGAAGACAAAATAGTCCTCTCAAGGGCTTCAGTCAGTTTAACGTTGCGTCCTACTGTCAGTGTGGAGTAAACGCTAGCTATTGTAGATTCGTATACCAGGTGTAAAGCACTAACATGACATCAGTAGCTTGTAGACCAGCACTATACAATGGGATTTAATACAGTGCAATTCATTTATTAATAATAATAATATTAACACTGCGTGAGAGAATCATTTTTACTAAATCAACAATTATAGTCAGGATATTCTCAGGCCACATGTAAGATTAGATTTTTTTTTTTAAATTAATTAAAAGATAGGCATGGATGACAGTTGATGACTATAACACTTCACATTACCCATATAAGTAAACATTTCCCTTGGGGATCAGTAAAGTTAATCTTATATTATTAATGTTCATGTGATTTTATACATTAATAATGTGTGAAATTAATAAATCCATATTAATCGGAATAAGTTGAATCCCTAGTCAGTTTATCCAGTTAGTGTTCGGTAGTTATTTATGCATTTTTGTGGTATATATCCAACACTGAACTTGTGTAATTTTACTAACACTTTCAGTGTGTGTGTAAGCTCAGAATGCAAATTGTATATTTGATGACTCTACTGCTGATTTTTGCTCCCAGTCTTGCTATTTTGAGTACATGACATGTAATTGAAACTGACTGTTGTTTTGGTGTCTAAAGTGTATATATTTATCACTTCAGTAATCCTCCTGAAAAATAAAGGTCAACTCTAGTTAAAATGAGCTAGAACACTGTTAATAACAGTTGTTGCAGCACATGGTATCCTCAGTAGGACATATGCCCCAAGTTCATGAGGTGCTATTTCTGACCCAGAGGGCTATGAAGATCAGGCATAGAAGCTAGTTCCCTAAAGGGAATCACATGTTGTTTAGCATTCTAAGGCAAGAAAGCAGGCCTTTGTCAGGATCGTTATTGGATTTTGGCCCCTGTGCAGGCAGTGTGTTTATTCCTGCGTTGGGCAAGCTGAATGTGGCCCCACTCTGCTTCTCCTGTCTGCCCCTGGACAGGATGACTCCACCCCAGGCTAAGCGGGCCAATCATAGCAGCAAGCCACATTCCTGTGCCGCGTGGTCTTGCTGAGGCAGGAGTAGGACATTAAATCAAATCTAACTTTAAAGAGTCCATAATCAGCTTCTGGTGGTAGCCACTACCCGATGCAGAGCTGGTTTTAGGAAGTGAGGACAAGCACACCTTTGTTTTCCACTGCTCCATAGGGGGGTGGAGGGGGGGTATTTTAAAGATGTGGAGTCTTCTAAGTAAAGAGATGGTGTGAGGTGAGCTTGTGCCTTGCTCCAGCCAGGAGGCCTTTCTCTCTGCCATTCAACCCACACAGAATTTTGTATTTTCCACTCAGTTTAAACAGCTTGTGAACTCAAAGGCAGGCCGGTGGTTGATGATTTTTGTGGAGACACAGATACAGCCTGGGTCTACTGTAAATGTATTTGCTCTGCTCCAACACAGTCTCGACTGGCTACTTGTTTATGAGAGCTAGTGGGTTAATTTATAGCCCCTAAAAGGTTTCAAGGGGGCAGAAATAGACAGGTGTAATTAGGCCTAATTTTCCTGCCAATCAATCACTGCCCTTGTGTAAATGGATCAGCTCAGGTTCCTCTGCCAGCTCCTTCTCATGTCAGCTCCTGACTCTCAAACACAGACTTCCCACTGACTCCCAATTAACTACCCTCAATTAAATCCCAAAAGGCTGATTAACGGACCCTTAGTTGTGCTGTAATGGGCCGTTGTTTCCTTCCAGTGCCCCTCTGAAATGCATCCCAACTGCAGCATGTTAATCACAGCCCCACATTGTTCTGTTTCTCAGTCACTCTCTCTTTTTTTTCTCTCTGGCTTAGCACACTTGACACATGTGTGTTTGCTTCTGGTTGAATTACAGTGACAAAAAGTTTGAAGCCTTTTTTAGATCAATATAATTGAAGAAAATTAGTCAGAGTAAAAAAACAACACATAGTAAACAAACCAACAAAAAGTACAGGTTATTTTGCCAAATTGCATAATTTACTGAAAACTGTATGAACTCCTTGTCTATGTTTACTTAGGTGTTCAAATTTTGAAAACTCCAGAACAGCTACTTCATGCAACATAAAGTAAAGTTGTTTAGCGACCTGTCAAGTTCTAATGCAAATTTGGGTATGAAATAGTTTTTCTGTGTCCCACACCATAATACATAAATGTTTGATAGAACTACTGTAAATGAAATGAGCTAATATCCTTCTGCTAAATTGACAACATTTTCTGCATATACCAAGAAAGTCAAAGTGAAATGGAGAAGCTCTGCAGCAGTGACATACATGTTAAGCAGCCGTATTCTAGTCCTATTCGACTGATCCATGAAAAGCACACCAAGTTAATGTAGCTTTCACAATGTTTGTGAGGATTACTTTGGAATCTTGCAAGGGAAAAACATTCAAAAAGGAGACAGTCCTAAAACCAATAGCTTAATGAAAGCGTAGTCTTCACCAAATCAATCAATCAATCAATCAATCAATCAATCAATCAAATTTTATTTGTATAGCGCCAAATCATAACCAGGGTTATCTCGAGACACTTTACAGAAAGAGCAGGTCTAGACCGACTCATTGTTAAGTTATTTAAAGAGAGGCCCAACATCAATCCACCATGAGTAGCACTTAGCAATTCGGCACATTGGCAAGGAAAAACTTCCTTTTAACAGGCAGAAACCTCGAGCAGAACCAGACTCATGTTGAACAGCCATCTGCCTCGACTGGATGGGCCGAAAATGGGATAGGAGATGCAGGATAGAGACAGGCAAAGAGAGCAACAACAACATATGTTCTTGTTACCACAACAACATATGTCCTTGTTACAGAATAACAAATACAAATAAGTCCTTCTTTATGTAGATCACACATTACAACCATATAATACTTGAACAAATCCTTTTTTGTTTCTGTGAAACATGAGACAGAAATTTTACAGGCATTTTCTAGGTGGGGCTCAGACTACAGGGTTTTAAAATTCCAAGTAATATAAAAATAGGGTTGCATCACACATAAGTAGGAACTTCCCAGATATTCTTCTCTCTAATCTCAAATATTCACATACTACAGAATATGAAAATAATTACTCAATACAGGATGTTATTAAGCTTATCTTATGGCAAACATAAAAACTAAATGGGTACTAGTGATGTAGGAATTCTCAATTAACTGGAGAATCAGTTCGCCAACCCCAAAGGTAGACTCAGGAATATCAAGATGATGACAAGTTTGCAGATTTGTTTAGTTAATGTCTATTGTTACATTTTATTGAAAACTTACTTCTAGAATAGAAATTTAGATGAACAATGCATATAGTTGTATTCCTTTCGATCCAACAAGATTTTTTAATTTTTCCTTTTAACTGTACTTTTATGTTTCTTTGTGCATGCGTGGGTTCCCTCTGGGTTCCTTTCGCCCACAGTCCAAAAACATGTCTGTTAGGTTAATCAGTGTTTCTAATAAAGAGCTTTGAGTATGTCACACTTGGCACTAGCACTGCAGTGTTGTTGTTTATTTTACACACACACACACACACACACACACACACACACACACACACTAACACATTATTGACAGTTGTAGTGTCATCTGACTGCAGAACCCTGGTCTAAAAGGCTATGTGTTTATCCTGGAGATCATACTATTCTTAGATGATGGGCTTGTTCAATGCAAGAAAGCCTAACAGGCCTTGGTAATGTGGGTCTTTTAATGTGGCTTTAGATACATTGGTACCTTGTGCCTCCAATTCCTTCATCATCTCATTTTTGTTGTTTTTGGGTTCAGTTTAACCTTTTGGGCAAAAGCTAGTTTAGCCCTGGGATATACTTATGGAGAGGATTCTATTTCTGAGGTCTTGGCTAAGTTGTTTTTTTCTGTCTCTATATAGGCCCCTTAAATACAAATGGGGTAAAGCACAGGTGCATTCACAATTAGATTTTAATTGTGACAAGTGACTTATCAGAAGCGTTCAAATGTAATTCCATCAATTTTAGGAATCTTACATACAATTGAATTAGACTGTAAACATGATGTTTTTAAACTGTTAACCCACAGATAATTTCTTCCAATACACAAAAGCTGAGATAAAGTTCTTTCTTGGATATTATTTTGACATTTTTTTCTTATGGAAATTAAGAATATACCCTATTGACTTACCATATAAAAACATGGTGACAAAAAATGTTTAGATGTAAAAATTCAGTTTGAATCCATGCTCGTACTCTTTGCTATTTGAATACCTTGAAGCTTGGTGTATTAAATATATGTATTTAGTGAATTCATATACTCTATGCTGTGACCACATTTTTTTAACTGACTAAATTCCAACAACAATTAGGGCAATGGCAAGTGAAAATTGGATAACTTTGATTACTTTTTAAAACTCTCATTGCAATAATTTTAATGCAAATTTCAAAGGTAACCAGTGTTCTTATGTATGTTCTGGTAACAGACTCTCTGTGTCTGTGGATTTAACGGACCAGTTTGGGAGAGGACTGGAAGGTTAATCAGAAAAGCATATTCTAAATATTCTAAATGTTTAACAAAAACATGTTTTTACTATCTTTTTAAACTGAAGTTAGATTTGTATTGTAACAAGAGTTAATTATTGGAAAAAGAGTTATATCAGTTAGGGCTGCAACAACTAATCAATTAAATCGATTAAAACCGATGATTAAAATCAATGATTTAAATCAATGATTAAAATCGGTGATTAAAATAGTTGGCAACAAATTTCCTCATTGATTAGTTGGGTCTATGTTATGATGCACGGCATGCACTGTGAAAACGTCAATAGGGGCAGCCAGCCAATGCTGCGGCTTGTGTTGCTCATGTGATGAATTACAGGAAGTTACGCGGTCTCCGGCCTTCTTTGGGATCATGGATCTATAATAAGACCTGGATATGGCGCCGCCTCTCAGCAGACACGCCGATTTTTCCCAGTGGCCACTCGTGGTATTGCAACAAAAAATCCCATGGGGCCCAGAAAGCATTTTTCCCATAGACCGCAATAGTAAAAGAGAAGCCTGTAAAACTGTTCTCGGGACACCTCCAGCTGTAACCACTGTTAATTGCTAATCTTTGTATTCCATATTTTTAAGTCATGGACTTTTAAACCATCAAAAAGTTTTCTAAAGGCCAGAAAAGCCTCCCCAAAGTCTCATTTTCCATGGTGACGTCACAGCTGTGTGCGTGCACTCCCAAGCGCGGTCTTGCTGCGTCTCGGGAGCGAGGATGCCTGTTGGCTTAATGACAGCTCTGAACGGGGCTAAACGTGGTCGGAAAAGTGAACTAAACGACTCCAGGGTGAGTTTTTTTCGAGACAGAGTTGTGATACAAGTTTCATATTTTAATGGCATGTATTTTTAAATGCAATTCTAAAGGTATTTTGGCTTTAAATTACCCGCTTAATGACCGCATTTTCACTTACTGCCAGTGCCACTGCTGTGTAAAAGTCGAAAAGTTATTTACCATGCATGTGATAGTTTCGGTGATGTGTCACCAGGGTCTCGGTCTCACCTTGACTGGTGTTCAATATCCTTTTCATCCTATCATAACGACCTTTTATTACGGTTTGAACCGTCTCAGTCTGATGGCCTGGAATTATGCAATCTGCAGCAGAGCATACTGATGATGATGCAAGTATAAACTACAACGCAATAAATAATAAAGATGAATAATAATAGTGGTATAATAATAATGGTGGTGAATAATAATAGTGGTATAATAATAATGGTGGCCTTTTTTTTTTTTACTTGTTGCTTTTTGGTTGCCTTTTTTTCATCACACTGTTCACCCACTCTATCACAAGTCTGTTGTTTTCGTTTTGTTATGTTATGTTCGTTATATTGTAAATAGTTCATGTTCAGTAAAATCATATAATTACTTTGAAAAGTGTTGAACTGTTTCATTATAAAGCCTTGCATAGGAACACCAAATTATGTTAAATACACCACACAACGGAAATTTGTAACAATGATAATAGTTTGTGAAAAAATGAAATGAAAAAAAGTTTTTTCTTTTTTTTTTTAATTCAGTAGCATGTGGCGAAGTATAGGTTCTGACATCTCACTACAGGAGAAAACAGTGTTTTTTAGGGTCGACTATAAAAAGATATCAGGCTAGGAATAACACTTAATGTCCAGGAGCTCCTTCCATGACTCAGGTAATATCCAAACTATATCATGTAGCTGTAAAAGAAACAGAGAAAATGCAAAGTTAATTAGGCCTAAAATTGGGACTGCACAACGCTTAATAACGAAAGACTTGCCTGTTTGAATGTGCCGATATAGCCTATAAAACGATAAGAACTTTAAACTTAATCTGACAAGAAGTCGTAGGCTATATCACATACGGGATCATTAATAGACAAAACAGATTTACCTACCGGCATTTGGTTGATAAATATGACAGCTTGTATTATTGTGGGGCATCCAATATTTTTTTATTTTAGATTAACCGTAATAAAAATGACTCGTTTTATCCTTACTTAAAAAAAAATAAAGTAACACAAATTAACCACGTATAGTCTATAACCATGACTTTGAGAACATCATCGGTTGATGTGCCCTATAAATCCATCATTTGATTGTGTAGATTTGTCATTACCGGTCAAACTCATCCACAAGCACTCATGAGCGCGCAGCGCTTGTCCAGAACGCGATTTGCTCGTTCTCATTGCCCCAGGGCATGATGGGAGGCCCCAGAGCATCATGGGGGGTGACTCAACTGCGCATGCTCTATGGGCCCCATAACGCGGAAGTAAACCCGGAAGTCAGAAACTTTTTCGGCGTATGCGCCAGGCGAGCAACTCCGTTGAAATCAACGGCCGCCATTTTCCAGTCCGGTATCCAGTTATATAATACATCCATGTTTGGGATAAACATGAATAATTTTTCAATGAGGACTATCTGTTTGTTGTGCATTGCTGATGAAGTGTCCGCCTCTGGTAGATTAGTGAACGTTTACACGGACAAACGCACGATTACGGTTTCCAATGTTCATTTAAAAACAAACCTAACGGACTGAAATACGGTCTATTTCCTCTCCTCTCCATTTTGTGATGGGCCGATGTAGCCCGGACGCTGATAAAGCAGCGGAGGATACAGTACTAGTAAAGCTTATAATAAGCGAATGCTTATTATAAATTATATTATATATTATAAATTAACTTGTAATCATGTGTTTATCCATCAGAACGGACACAAATCTATCACTAATTTGCTGAAATTAGGTTGGACAGTCACTGGAGTATAAGGTTATGGAGTTTTTGAATATTTCATGCCATTAGTCAGATTCAGACTAAAGGGTTTTTATTGCAGTGGCCTTTTCTGTACTTTCCTTTTTCATGTGAAATTAAGTAAATCAAGTAAATCAACAAGATATTAATCGAGATACATAATTGATATATTAACATTGCATTGTACAAGAAAACAAGATCTATTTTTTGTGTTTTGAATATAATGCTAATAAGTTCTTAGTTGCAGCCCTAATATCAGTACTGATAAATGTATCACTTCAAATGTGAACATTACCTAATCTTAACCCCAGCAGTTCTTTGTTTTGGTACCACAGGCCTGTGGATCTTTAGCAGTGATAAGCCATGGCTGAGTGCCATGAAAATAGGGCCCTCTGTCTTTTAGTTCCAGCTGTGTTTATGCAATGATACATGTCATATACTCTGTGTCACTGTGTTATAAAAAATACAAAACAGAACTATCAATGAATACTTGTGGACATTGCTTTGTACAAAAAAATTGAATAACACTAGTTTGAGTCTATCTGTGAAGAGCTGATCAGCTTTGGGTTTAGAAAATTGACTTTTGAATTTTAGCAAAAGCTTGCAGTTCTATCTAAGGCATATGTTTAATAACTTTTTTTTTTTTACTGCTTATGTCTTATCCTTATAATGGTACATCTTGTCCTGGGGTTGAAAAGGTTGTGTCTACAAATTCTTGTAGATTTTGACATATGATAGTGCTAAGGCAGAGAAAATAATGGACAGGCTCAGGAGAAGTTCAGGACCACCGGCTAAGAACACAGAGACCTATGCCAAGGTCAACATCAAGGTGTCAATAAAGATACCTTTACCCCTGACAAACAAAGCAGTGCTTTGATTAGAACCTCAGCAAGAATACAGTATATAGGATTTAATCAGAGAGGTATGTTAGCGTACGCACAGTGGCAGCCACTGTGTCTGTATGCTGGATTGAGGTCTGAGGAGATTTCCCTTTTCTTCCCTGCGTATTCCAGAAGAGCACTAGGCCAAATGTTTGATTGATATGTTCAGGTGGTAAAGGATATTCCCCTGAGTAAGATTTCTATGCTAACTTGAAAGGGACTGTTTTACTGCTTGCCATCTCATCTAACTCTTTTCTAACCTAAGGGCTAGAAAGAGGAAAGGACGTGTACATAAATGTCTACTGTCTCTAACATCATGCATATTCTGGCTGAACAATAGGCCTTTGTGAGTATTTGTAAGGTTGGTTTACTCTCACACACTTCTTGTGTGTCAGTTTACCTTATATACGAAAATAAATGAAAGGAGACTATGAAGATGATGATTTCAAAGATGAGCTTATAGGCTATAGATATGGTCCAAAAGGAGACTTAATTTGGTTTTGTTCTTTTAACAGAATATGTATTCCATTTATTATTAACTTATTCCTCTTAACATCTGCTCTATAGCTTTGCTAAACATAATGTCACAACTGTCTCTCAGCTATGACCTAGATTAACACTAGATATCATTTTTCTTTTGTTTTCATATCTTATGGCATCTTCTAGCCTTATTCTGCCAGGACATGTACTCTTAGTGATAACAGAACAAAAACAAAACATGGAAAATATGAGAGCTCAGGAATCCAGCCACCTGAAGACTGATGTAGATAAAGCCAAATGTGGCCAGAGTGAGTGGATAATTGCATAGCTCTGTTTGGCTTTTTACCTTATATTTAAATTTCTATCACCAAGTGTCTGTCTTATTTTCATATCAATAGTGAGAGTAGGAATTTCCTTCATTTTCCCCTGCATCATGACAAGCACTTAACCTGTAATCTCTCTCAGACTTCTTTCTTGTTTTATCTGTAAATGAAAAGGTTGGTTTTAAAACTGTGGTCTTTCTGCCCCCTTTCCATGCTATATCAGGCCAACAGCTGCTGTCTCTGAGCAAAGGCATGCTGCCTGCTTGGGCTTGGCTTTAACACAAACCGGATTTGGCACAAAGCCATTTTCTGACAAGCCCTGCGCTATTTTGGATTTTATTAGTAAATGGAATACAAACATTTATTCTCATCTTACATGAAAGCTTGAGTGTCCAGAAAAGCTATTGTGTTTGCTGTGCTGCATGGCTATGTTACCCTAGAATTAATAATATATACAAGGTATCTCAGGGAAAAGGTGTGTGTTGTGCTCTATGGGCCCTATTGTACACCTCGTGCAACGTGCTGCAAAATGCCACGGCAAGCAGCGCAAGTGTCATTGCTATTTTCCACCTGACGCAGTTGTCATTTTCATGCCCAGCACCAAATAGGTCTAAATAGGAATTGATATTGGGCTCACGTTAACACCTATGGGCCCGTTGGTCTTAAAATGAGGTGTGATCAGTCAAACGGGTGGCCCGTTGCTATCTTGAGGACGCAGAAAGCGACTGTCTCTGCTTTTTAAAGGGCGCATTATGGGCATACACTGGCGAGTTCACCACATGCGAGTCTCTGCGTGTTACTCACACCAGATGCACAGCAGCGCTCATAAGAAAAAAAGCAGTGATGACTGATACAGTGAAATAACGTTGATTATGGGACAGAGGACCATGAGATGACAAGCTTTTGTTTCCCTCGTCTCCGTAAATCATGATTCTGCTTTCGATTTGATTCTGCAGCCGATCTGCTGAGAAGTGCTGAAAGATGTGGCCAAGCTCACTGCTGCCTCCACATACTCCTGCTTCACCTCAGGGAGAGTGGCTTTAACATCATGTGTGTTCTGCATGTACAGGGGCACAGTGGAAAGAAAAAAGTTAAATATGCCGACTCAAGTCTGATTTATATAAGACTGAAATCTGCCGTGTAAATGACAACACACCTGCCTGCAGGCGCACCTAGCTCTTAAAGGGGATGAGAAATGACACTGATTGGTTTGATTAATGCCAAAAACACACCTATGCCGAAAACACACCTATGAATAATACAGGGACTTAAGGCAAACTCTTTGCGCCTTCCACCGTGTAACTAGCAAAAGTTGGTCGGACATGCCCTAAATCACTTAACACCATGTGCTTTAGGCTGTGCGCTGTCTGCCATGTAAATAGGGCCCTATGAGTCAAACTCTCCAAAATCAGATAAAAGCTTCATGTGACAAAGGACAGCTCAGAGAGGTCTTACATTTTTTGGCACTGATTCAAGGAATTTAAGTTTGTGCTGCTTGATCAGTCCTGCTGCATCACAATGTGCTTACAGACTACAAATGCCGCCATCCAGGACAAACTCTCTTTTATCTGTAGGACATGATCTGCAAGTAAGAGTAAACATTTTGATATTCCTTTTTTGTATGCAAAACATGCCTTCCTTTTTTTATAGCTACGAAGAAACTACTAACACATTTTTTTTTTTTAAACGTCTTTTTCTGAACATAAACATCCATCCATTCCTTATCTATACCACTTCTATCTAGTTGCAGTGGGGCTGGAGCCTATCCAAGCTGTCATTGGGTGAGAGGTGGGGTACTGTACATTAAAGGAAAACGAAACCTTTTCTTTTTCATCTGGACCTCCTTCCCAGTCCCTTACCTCCAAGCAGCCATCTGGCTCCTGCAGACAAACCATAACTGCAGTGCATAATAGTGATACTCTCTTGCCCCCAGAAAGCACATAAGCCCCTGCAAGAAACCTGTCCACTCATATAATTGGGAAATGTTCATGGCACTGACTTTCCCTTAACTTGATCCCAGGTAGGGGTTACAAAGAGAAGTGGTTACAGACCATTAATGAATTTCACAGCAGAGTCAGGGCTCATTGATTATTGTGGTTTGAGGTCCAAATAAACCCTGTGTGGGTAACGACCTGCGCGGCTTTTACATCTGCAAAACCTGTTCAAATGACACAACAAGACTGCCTCATTCTTGAAGCACACGCAGAGGGTTAAATACACCCTGAAGTGCACTGCAGAGCAAATAGCGTCTCTGTGCTCTGGTGCCGTTTGCGTGCATTTAAATGAGTTATTATGCAAACAGTTAGAACAGGGGTTCCCAACCTTTCTGACTACACCGACCAGAGAGTAGCAATAATATTTTTGACGGACCGGGGGGACTTTCGACACGCATGCGCATAAATCACGGTCACACGTACGGAAATAGAGACAGATCTGTATTTATTCAGTGAGGAGACTGCATCTAAGTTTTATTAGACCGCAGACCGGGAGTTGGGAAACCCTGAGTTAGTGTGAAAATAAACCACCTGCAGAGAATTGGTGGTAACTGCGGCGCAGTATTATAAGGGCTGTCACACTCTGAGCTTTCAGTGATCATGATGACAATTTTGTGTGATCAAAACATTTATTTGTCTGTAAAAACAATATGTCAATAATATATTGTCATTACTAATCAGGAGAACAATCAGTCCAGGGCTGTGCAAGGCTCAACCCCAGGACACGGGCACACTTTGGAGCCATTACACATGAGGGGGATTATTTTATGGACGAGCAGCTGTTGCGTGCTCGTTTAAAAAGTTCAAATAGTTAAACTAGTAAACACCTGCTATACCTGCTAAACACCTCCTATACTTCACAATAAACTGATAAAAGAGCTGCCCCCTCCTCTCCCTGCTCATCATCGTTCTGTGGATGGAGTTAAGATCCGTCAGTGTGCGCTCAACTAATGCCTGAGAGCACAGCACCGCACAGCAGAGAGTGGAGGTGCAGACAGCTTCTCTCCACAATCACAGATCTGCTAAACTTTATGGCTGTGTTTGCTCTTGAATATCATTAGTGCAATTGGCTTTGTGAATCGGACCCTGAAACCGAGCAAATAGCGGGGCAAATGATACACAATTTATGGTGCCATCAGCCGCCGCAATTCCTTATTGTGCAGAGTTGCAGAATATGAATGACTTACTTTACTTTTACATTTTTATACTTTTATCCACTATTACTGTCCACCTACTCTTCTCTCAAGAAGAACTTTCAAAAAGTAAGAATGGGGATGCTCACAGGCCCAGCTTAATCTTACTTAAGTTTGTTTACACAACATAATTTGTCAGTCCCAATAAAGGCTTTTAGACAAATATACAAATGGGACAGGAAGTATTGAAGTGTTCAAACCATTTAGAACACAGTTTTTGTAGTGAATTTCCGTGTTGCCATGATTCAACTAGATGAAGTGACAGGATGACTGTTGGTTGTATGCCCTAGCCATTGAAGCGGGTGTCATTTTTGGCTGACCGGGGTCAGCCCTACACATTGGTCTCTATGTGACTGACTGATTGACTGAGTGACAGTACTTTCAGAGCTGTAGAGAGAGAGAGAGTTGCGACATCGCAATGGCGGGTCATGGAGCATATTGGACCTCCACTGACGCGACTCTCTGTCATACTCTGGATACTTTGTTCGGGGAGTAGGTGGGGCTGCTCCTCCGCTGTCCTCACCTAAGTCCGCAGCGCACACCTGCTATCCAACAAGTTGTCATCGGCCTCATAAGGACAGTCCTTGTAACACGTTGCCCACAAAAGCGCACATTGACCTGAGCCACACACTAGGTTATGACATAGTCTTGTTTTTGTCTGCCTCATACTGTAACAAGCCATGTATGTTACCATAGCACATATATGGATTCTAAGACATGGGTTATGGATTGTAAAAATGACCTTTTTTTTAATTTCAGTTAAAGAGGCAACGCATATACTATGAGGTAAAGGGCTATAAATTGGCCCTCAGTGTTGTACGGCAAGAGCTAATAAGACCTAGGTCAAAACCTCGTATGTGGCTGCGTGCATCAGGTCAATGTGTGCTTTGGAGGCCGATGACAACGTGTTTGAAAGCAGGTGCACGCTGCAGACGTAGGTGAGGGCAGTGGAGGAGCAGCCCCGCCTACTCCCCGAACAAAGTATCCAGAGCCGTATAGACAGCGTCGCGTCAGTGGAGGTGCAATATGCTCCATGATCCGCCATTGCGATGTCTGGACTCTCTCTCTCTCTACGGCTCTGAAAGTACTGCCACTCACTCACTCATTCAGTCAGTCAGTCATTAAGTTACTCAGTCAGTCAGTCACATACAGACCCATGTGTAGGGCTGACCCCAGCGAGCAGCCAATAAGATCTCAAAGAAAAAATGTGTTATTAGAATCATTGGAAATGTTTAATTCAGATGTTTTGCGCTCATTTATCTAGCAGTAAAAACAATCATAAATGGCTGCAGTGGTTCAGTGTATTTGTCCCATTTGAGCCTTCCCTGGCTGTGTTCTGCGGCCCATGAATTAAATTACATGATGCAGAAACTCTAGGGGGGCAGACTGGAGGCTCCATTCACTCAGCTGTGAATGCGGTGAATTAACTCTCCTGGTTAGCCTTTTCCAAGTGCATTCTGTGCCATTTTGCTGAAATGAAAAGTAGTCACTCCAGACTTTTAAAGCAACGCATTTACTGGCTCTCTCTCAGCCTTCAATGTCTTCAGTGTTTTCTCAGATGGTTCTCTCCTCATCTTGAGCCCTCATTTATTCTTTCTTGCCCCAACCTCTGATTCTGCAGTATGGAAAAAAAAAGCAACTCTGGTTTTCATGGTAAGATTTTTAACCAAATGTGATTTTGTGTGTGTGTGTGGGGAGGGGAGGGGGGGCTTAAGGGATAGGGTGGCGCTGTACATCATTACACCTACTGTAACTTAAGGTACAGCTTGGAAATTAAGTGTGGTGTGACTCACGTTTTTGGAAAAGGCAACTTTGGCCAATTGGGGAAAAAACAGAGCTCAGCTGCATGCAATTTTTTATCACTTAAACAGTAATTTAAACTATGTATTTACACATGTTTTTATGTGGCGCAAGACTAAAACTGCCAGAGATCTCAGTAACCACTATGTCCATATCGTTGATGTGCCAGTTGAATCTATTTTAGTAATGAGCCTGAAACTATTTGATGTTGAGGGTAAGAAGTCATGCTCTGATGCCTTCCTAGACATCAACTGTGAAACTAAGCTGACAGTGTATTTCATCATTTTGAAGAAGCATCTGACATAACATTTTTTGAAAAAGAAGAACCGTTTGACACTTAGTAAAAGGAAGTACATTTTTACAAAATTCCTTGAAGAGATCAGTTTTAGAACTGCATCCTGTTCTTCAGTCCAATGGCTTTTTTTTCTAGTTGGCATTTGGAGCAATGCATTCTGCTTAGGTTGCATAAACAGCTCCACACAGGACCTTTTTTTAATTAGTTTAGTTCATGATTTAGGGTTTGCCAGTTAGTCTTAAATCTAGTTTCTAGACATCTATTGTCATTATTATTTTTATTTTTTTAAATAAAGACAATCAAGAAAATTGTGTTTGTCTGCCTTCATTCTCTCCAGAATCAAGTTATCATACCAAGGTCCATGTTGACAGCAGTGATGACACAAGCCCATGTGACACCATACCAGTCTCTGATATGCTTTTGTCCACAGAACACGAGAATGTTATTCCACAAATTCCTGAGTGGAGTCTCTGTTTTCTCAGGATGACCTTCAACTTATCTCTCCATCAGAGCATGTCTGGGAGGGAGGGGAGAGGTGGGACAAGAGAGGGGGGTTGGGGAGAGGGGTACATTCTCACATGTAAGCAAGCACCTACTCAAAAAACTTTTTACGTTCAAGTATTTACTGTGGGGAATTGAATCTTCTTTGTGTGGTGTATTTTGCCAACATTATACAAAAATCTATTTGACTAGTAAAGGAGTTGTATCAGGTGGCTTAGTCTTGTGTTCTTGTCGTTTCACATCAGTGCTCCAAATGGACACTTCCAGCTAGAGTATGTCTGCACAGTCATAATTGCCTAAGAACATTTTGCAGTTATGACTTCATAGTTTATGCTATAATTAATAACAGCAGCTCAATGGGGACTAGTGCAAATTGTAATAAAAAAGGCCTGTATTATGTTGAACACATTATTAACTGTTTGGAGTTCTTTATGAAGTTAGACATGAGTAGCTTTTCAGTTCTTTCTCAATTTAGTAACTGTAACTGAATGAATAACAATAATGTAGACATGTTTTTGTGCCACTGTGTGTTTAGGTCTTACTAAAACCCTGTAGACCTTAAAGTATCATGGCCCCATAAAGCCTGATAGCCAAACGCCGCAGGGTTAATTGGAGAATGTGTGTCTATGTACTTGCTGCAGCCAACTTTGCGGCGTGTCATAACCCAGCAAGTCAACATCAACTGCTTGCAAATTACCAACACATGCTGCCTAGTTAGGGTAGGGTGTTAGCCTTTTGGCAGAATGTTCATACTGACTGATGATGAGGGTTCTTTAAAGTAGGAGTGTTTGACTGGACACAATCATTATCTTTCATTATTATAAGACTTGAATGGAAGGATCTGGCGCTGTGCAAATAAAATCTGTTTTCTACCCTGCTCAGTAGAATAGCAGAGTAAAGAAGAGGCCCATTGTCATTTAACATGCATGGATGAGTCTCACAACACATTACACATTTGTCAAAACCATGAACAGCTAGTAGCTCCGAGCTCTCTAGGTAGTACTCTGCTCGGCTCTACTGAAAGCTGCTCAGATGGATGCTTCCCTACCACCAGAAAATCTGACTTGGAGGTGACTCACACTTTAAACTGCTGCTAGCTACCATGTAAGATGGAGAGGCTTTTTGTATGTAGCACAAGCCTTGGTGGTGGCAGGCATACTGAAAATTACACTATCCTTTGACTGCTGCTCAACTCCTCTAGTATTAAGCTTCTCATAGTTTCAGGAATGAGCAGGCAGCTTGCTCACTGTCATGTGTCATGTCCTTAGAGATGAGCCATTATATTAGCATTACTACAAGAGCTTCTGCCTTCACCTCCACCAATCGGTGTGTAAACATCATGCAATTAAACCACATCTTCACAGGAGTGTTGCTGATGAAAATCAGTTTTGATTTAGGTACCATAACCAGCAGCCATGTTGGACTTGGCAGTGTAGGCCTATGCTGAGCTGTACCGGGCTGGGGGAATGGCTGAAGGAGTTAAAACTTGCTCTGGTCTGACTCAGGCCTAAGCAAAGAAGGAGATGATGTGTTTTTGTGTGCACGTGTTTGTGTGGGATTGGCTTGGTGAGAGGTATATTTACAGACATCATTACAATCTCCTAGTCCGTTACTGTGATGGTTCTCAGTCATCCAGGTCATGGAAATTCAGAGGTTTAATCCGAAAGGCAACTAGACATGGTAGAAGTTCTTGAAGAGATTCCATCTCTCATCCGAAAGTCTTCTTCAGTTCTAAACTGATTGGTGGACAGAGCCAGAAATATAAGCCTCTGTGGGTTAATAGGCTTATATTTCTCCCCATTTCCCATCACATTAGTGCACATTGTTGGAGTTTGACTTCATCAGGCGGATCAAGGAGAGCAATGTTTAGTGGCTCTAGTAAGAATTATCTAAATCTCTTTGTTTTTTAAAGTTTGTTGTTAACTCTCCATTCAAATATTTGTCTTAACTACAAACAAATCTACAGCACACTCTGTATTTTCTTATTTTGTCTGTGTGGGCGGGGCTGTGGAAAAAATCTGGGGGGAAAAAAGCTGAAAAAAAACTGAATTTAACAATATAGAGAATAGGTAGCTTGCTTATGTTTCCAGGGAGATGTCACGTAAAATCAAATCTTATTAGAGTACACACATGCAAAGGAGTTCTTTTAAAGTAGTCTTGCTTTAAAATCTTCTTGTGATGATCAGATAAGATCTGACATACATGAGCATCTACCAGAGGCAACATTCGGCATAAGAGCAGCAAACTTTTGGAACACAATTCCCAGCCTAATCAGCCAGCGCTCCATGTTCTCTAGTTTTATATCACAATTGAAATCATTGCTTAACATCGGTCATCAAGTGACCGTAAACTACAAAGTACTAAACAGAGAATTCCATCTAATTGTCTGTCATAAATGTAATGTTGTAAATAATGTGTTTTTAGTCTTGTATGACGCAATATTTATTCTCTGTACATCGGTCTGAATAAAAGGTGTTGATGCTATGATTGTTCTGCACATTTTTTCACTACTGAAAAGCTCACTCTGGGACATTAAATGGCTGTCTAGTTGAACAAACAACTATGAGATAAAATAAACATGACATTTGTGTATCATTTTACCCAGATCTTGATGTTGTTCAGTTTTTAGTCTAGGCCATGTAGGACAACTCAAAATTTGTGGCCACCCATTAAAATGCCACTATTCTCACTACAAACTGTTCCATTATGATATGTCTGGCATGTTAAAGTAGAGCACTCTATCCATCCCTGGGTGTTTTTTTGTTCTTTTCATGTCAGTTTCTTTCATGGATCCTGAAAATCCAAGTCTTAATCTGATTCACACGCTCTCAGGCTGGCATGGATACCTCAACTCTAAAGAGGAGCCATATATCAGCCTTTAATTTGGCATGAGCGAAATTGATCTCCTTCATAGCCATGCTTGGACAGCATGAAGTGTCAAAGCAATCAACGTGGGGAAACTAATAGCATTGATGATCATGAACATAACCATGTAATTTAATCTAGCCTGTTTTAACGCTGACAACCTCCTGCACATACTAATGCTGAGTGCATAAAAAACACATATCCAAAAGCCTGTGCGACAGTCCACAAACAGTCTTTATAAATAGCTGGCACATCCCCATTTCCAGGGGAAGCAAGCAGGGAGGCTTCTGGTTACTTTGCCTCCTAAACCTCTAGCAGTTCACTCTATAGAGCAGACATATAAACCATCTCCTCAACTGCCCAGCTATGTTTATCCTGGAATAGGTAATTTGGAGTCTTGCACCTTGGATGCCTGCTTTAAGCAGCAAAGCTGAAAATGAGTAAGAGTCTATGTTAACGTTGAAAGAATTTTCTTCATATGATATTACCATGTAGTAGTTGCACTTTACCATTTCAGCTCAGACTGTACTTGTGTTTATAGTTTATGTTATTGCCAATGACATGCCGCTCACACCAGACATCCTGCATGACACAACATTTTGAACAGTTTTCATACTGTGTCTGTACCTCTCTTTCTACTTTCACACCTGGTAGTTAGTGTGTGTGTGGTTTACTCTTAAAGGTCTACATTCATCCATGAGGCCCAGTGGTGGCCGTGAGCTAGCCAAAGCATACAACAGAGTGCCTGTTGTATGCTATGATTGCTCTGAAGCTTCGTCAACTCCTTTGAGAGAGACTTTTAAAAAATGCTTCATTCAAGAGTCCAATTTCTGTAAGCTACATTTAGTCCACCCTAAGTTTGGATTCTGATGGTACTGAATCAGTCATGAGCGATTTGAATGATATTGCTCAGATTGCCCAAAGCCTTGAAGGAAATATTTGTGCTTGTTTTTGAGAACGCTTTTTAACGCTTCTTCCGTTTTAAAGACAATCTCAAAAAACTCATCCATGCCATCATGCTACAGGAAGAGAGGGGATATACTGTAGCTATGTAACTGGCTAAATTTGCAAAACCCACTGTGCTATCATTACCATGATTAAGATAAGATAAAGCTGGCATCTTACTTTAAATTGTTGACATCTTTTGAAGTGACTGCAAAGTCCTTCCATTCTTTGTATTAAGCGCTTTGATAAGTTATTTATCTCTTCTTTTTATTTACTTTAAAAAGATCAATACCTTATTGGAGCAGTGGTGTCTGTTTTCATTTATTTTTATTATTTACATGCCCCCCAAAAAATCAAACATACAGCAGAAAGTACGATTTTTTGAATCAAGTGGTGTTTACCGTTATAAAGACTTTACTTAGATTAAAGAACAGAACAATCACTGTGATTGGCTTGCAGCTGCAGTACATAATTACTCTATTTTTTGGGGGGGGAACTGGGACCCTGAATAACCTGAACCCACTGTGACAAGCACTTTTATGAAATAACAAACTTTCAATGCCTATAATAGGTCCATTTAAAGTTTAGGTGCGTCAACAGAATCAGCCTCAACTCAGTCCCAACCATGATATAATACAAGAAAACCTAAATAATAAATTAAAGTAATTTGTTTTTCTTTAAAGTTTTACTCCTCGGGAAGCATGCACTACCAGTCAAAAGTTTGGACACACTTTCCCATTCACTTGTATGAGAAAATGTGTCCAAACTTTTGACTGGTAGTGTACATAACACTTAATTTAACATCTCTGGCAACATGCTGCTGTGTAGCCTGCTGCAACTGTATCTTAATTTTGTCAGATTTTTATAAAATGGCTGAGCTCCGTGGCGGATAAGGAAAATTAGCAGGGGAGAAGGGCAAAAGGGATTTTAAGCAAAGGAGGAAAATAAGCGAGCCTGTGCTCCTTTACATTTTTAAGACAAGGGGAAAATATAAGCACATGGCAACATTATTTCAGCTTGTATTGTTTTAAAATCCTATTTATTTTTTAAAATCAAGCTAAGAAATCTGTAACAGACATTAATTACTCAAAAGAGTCAGCCTTTGCAAATTTGTTTTAGAAACTTTTGGTAAAGTTTTTCACTACCTGTTCAAGGTGGGATTTTTACGGCTCTGTTACGACTCGTCTTCCATGTAAAACACACAAAGGCGGAATGGTGGGGCAAAGTCGTTCCACCTATGAGCCGGCATAGGAGGAAGTAACAGAGGCGAAACAACGTCAGTGTAAACGGCAGGGCTGGCAGGGTGGAAGAGCCGTTGGGGCGGCTTTTACGGCGTCATTGATTGGTCCAATGTAAAATGGCAAACGCGGCATAACGGCAGAGCTTCTTTACGGCGCTGTTGCGGAATTGCAATGTAAAAGGGCTATAGTCAGAACGTTGAACATAATACCTCAGAGCTTGTGGTTCATCACATGTTCTTCTGTCATTGTTGCTGTTTTTGCAAGAGTGAATTTTACCATTCTTCTTCCTAGGTCCTTAGGTTTGATTTGAATTACATCTCCCAAATCCATAGCTCGCTATGATGGCATAAATCTTGACGATGGCTGGATTTTGGCTGAAGCTGCTGTCAGAACAGGATATCTTGCTAATGTGTTGAGCAGGCCCTGTTTCAGCAGAAAAGAGGAAGAGAGACAGAGAGAGAGGGTTAAGAAAAGGGGGGAGGGGGAGAAAATGGAGAGGAGAACATCATTAAAAATAGAATTTACGAATAAAATGACAAAGTCTTTGTTGGGTTTAAAGTGGCAGGACTGTAAAAGATGAATCTGGTGGATATGTCAATGCTTTCATCTAAGTGGACATTATGGCTGTTTTTTCTTCCTCCCTATTTGTCTATTCTTGTCTCTTACTCTGCTTCTCTCTCTGTCCGAGTAAGCTGGCCTGACAATTGTGCACAGCTGCACCCACAGCTGTGCGATGGTCCATAGCAGACCCTGCTCTTTATCAACTTGATTGGTCACATCTGGCATCATTACTTCCATGTTGAAGTTGTTGAGAGTGAAGAGAACTGGGGGAGGAGTGGTCAGTGGACAGGGCAGGGTAAGGGCTGCAGTGGGCTCCCAAGGGTAGTGGT
Source organism: Semicossyphus pulcher (assembly GCF_022749685.1). Lineage (NCBI taxonomy): Eukaryota > Metazoa > Chordata > Actinopteri > Labriformes > Labridae > Semicossyphus > Semicossyphus pulcher. The sequence goes on along the minus strand of NW_027211704.1, from coordinate 27,407,830 downwards.
TCTGGATGTGAAGCTTTAGCTTAAAGCACAATGGCTTTATTTGCATTTGCTGGGTAGGTTCTCTAGTGTTTGTTTTTTGCCCTCTGTGGCCTCTTTGTCTTACAGCCTGGCGGACCTGAACATTTTTCAATGCAATGCCATTTCTTTGGTTAGAAGTAGAAGATGTACCAATTATGAAAATTGGCCCTTTTTGTTACAATATAATAATAAACGTGTCTTTCTTGAATTGGTATGCAACATTTTTAAGGTTTGGTATTCACACCAAAACTGGTCTTATGTCTTATGTAAAAAAAAATCGTAACAATGTCTATCCATTCTTACGGAATAAGAATACCACTCATACATCTAACCCTTGTTTTTACAAATTTTAGACTGTGCTTGTTTTAAACTGAAGCTGAAACTAAAACTGATATTAAAAAGTTTTAAAACTCTGATGATAAAAAATGTATTTAAATAAACATCAAATAAAAAGGTTTTTTATATATACACTACCAGTCAAAAGTTTGGACACACTTTCCCATTCACTTGTATGAGAAAATATGTCCAAACTTTTGACTGGTAGTGTAGGCCAACTGTTTTATTGACCAAGCTCAAATTTTTCTGCAGACACAGTTCTTATTCATCTGCTTGTGTCCGACAGTTAGCCTTTGAGAAGTCTGTTTTTTTTGTTAAAAAAGTACGAGGGTACAAGTAATCTGGGGTATTAACAATATCCAGCCCTAATACCTACTTTTCACTTTAATTCATCTTTAAAGTGTGATCAACTTGTATCAACTCTTGAGGCTCTAACCGTTTTCTGGGATTGATGGGTAAATGTGGGAATTAACTTTAACATGAGCCTATGACATAGGCTTTACTTATCCTTCCTCACACAAGTGGTTCTTTGTTTCCTTGGCGGCTTCTTCATACCTCACACAGTTTGAGACGCAAAACCTTAATTTTCCATATTTCGATTGAATTTTATCCATCTTATACCACTTGTAGTTGAACCTGGCCCCTGTGTTTTAGTGCCAGAAGCTTGCTGCTACCACAAAGTACACTGGAAGTGTCAATGAGACACTGGCTAGAAGTGATACTAACAGAGGCAGTGACAAATAAGATAAAGCCTGGTATACACACGCAGAGTAGCGTGTTACATAGAGGCTAAGTCAAAAAGAGTTTTTAAGCCTCCTTGCTGCTGCGTAGACCTGTGATAATTCTCTGCACATGTGCTGAATAGTATCCCTCAGGCTCTCAAGCAATGCAGTTGAGATCCAGATGCAGATACAAGGCTCTGAACTGAGCTGACCCTGTGGCACAAGGATCTGCATCAAGCACTCGTGCCCAACCCTGTGATCACTGCTGAAGTGTTAATGGCAGGAGCAGAGCAGATAACATATTATATGCTTTAAAAAAGGCCACCTAAAGAAATGGTGACTTTAAATCAGCCATCATCGCTGGAGGGCTAGTGATTGAAGAAGACAGTTTGCCTGTCTTTGAATCTCTTTCTGTTTTCTCTTGGAGGATATGATGTGTAGCCCAACTCCCAACCCCCAGAGGAACCGGTTTCCTGCCATGCCTCCATGCTGAAATCAGATCCGAGCATCGCTTAGGCCTTGTTTGTGTTGGCAAGGGCAGCACACAGACACTCACAGAGCTGAGGCTCCCGACCATTTCCATCCACCAATATTACCTCTTGTTTTTCCCTCGTTCCTTCTTTGTACTGCTGCTCTTGTCTTCATGAATTTACAAGGAAACAAGGCCATCTTCTGCTTTTCCCCTAAACCAGTTTCATGCTGCCTTAGTGTAAATGTTTTACTGGTAAAGCTTTGTTTGATGGCTCACAATGGGACCGTGTTGTGACTGTTTAAAAAGTTGTGATGAGAATAGATGCTAGACTCGCATGTTTCTCCGGCCATATGAGTGCTGTAATATGAGCCCAACCCATTCAGCCAGCACATATTTTATAATGACATTTAATCATCTCCAGATGTAATTTGAAAAAGGTCCAAAAAAGAGACTCAGAAGGGTTTGAGAGGATGTTTTACTCTCTGTAACGGAAAGATACAACATGTTTAGATAAGTTTTCCTGAAAAGTGTCTTTTCTAACACTAAAGAGCCCAAAAGTCCTCAAATGCTTGTCTTTATCAAGCAGGGATGCATTCCACTGAGTTTGTGCACATTTTTTATCCCCTCCAGTTTGGAACTTTACAATCACCTTGGCTTGACAGAATGTGAATGAAGTAAACATATAGTTTCCAGTGCAGCCCTGTGGCTTGTGGGAACAGAGTTGGAAAGAGGGTTTGAATGACAGAAGTGTGCACTCTGGTCAGTCTGCTCATTGTTGTCTTCTTGTTTACATGCCTTTGGCCCTCACACCACTGCCATGACCTGGGGCAGTTTAACTGCAAACCCATGAGTTAGTGCCTTCTGTTGAAAAGGTGCTCTGTCTCAGGGCCCAGCACAGTGGAGCAGTGCTGAGTTTGTGTGCTTTTCATGGATGGGTACACAAGGCTTGCATTCCCCCGCATGTCTGCTTGTGTTTGTGTGGTTATGTGTATGCACATATGCAGGAGAGGAGGAGTGCTACAACAACAAACTGGGCTCATCAGTGACACTAAACAGTATCATATTTAATGAGGAAAGCAAATTGAACAGACTGCTCTGCATTCCTTCTTACTACAAGTGTATGCAAGTCAGTTGTGTCCTTTAAGAAAGCACCCTTTCCACAAAAACATTAAATCCAAAAATCAAACACATACAGAAAGAGGAGTCGAGGGCCTCTTTAGTTGTTCCACGTCACCACTCTTCCCACCCAGATGAAGGAATTATCACACAATTACAGCTGTTTAAATACGTAGACATGCCCTGTAATGTAGACAACATACTCAGACCACAGGCCCTTTTCCCCCAGCCCACCAAACTGGAGCCATCACATGTCCCTCTCTCTGCTCATTACGCAAGCTGAGCCTTTTCTTTCTCTCTCTGCATTTTTCTGTCTATGCTCCTTAATTTGATTTCAAGCTCAACGGATGTTACAGCTTAATCTTTTCACAATGTCTTCTCTCTGTTGCGTGTTGTAAAATGTTGTTGTTTTCCCAGCTTTCCCATGGTTAGTAATTAGAGGCGTGTGATGTTTGGGCTGAAAAGGGGGGGAGAAAGGTGAGGTGATGTTGATGAGGAGACAGGGGCTTTCTTCTCATCAACCCTGTCAAAGCTAAACTTCACTTTCCCACCTGAACCCACCCCAACAGCCCCTGGTGTGTGTTTACCTCTACTGCCAAGGCTAAATTAACAGCCTTTGCAATTAGGAGCTCCCCTCTGCAGAAACAGCTCCATACTCCATACTGTCTGTTTTGCTCTGTTGTTGTCGACGATGTCGCAGCTCATCTACCATCGGAGGTTTATATACCCCCCAACACACACACACACACACACACACGCACAGACACTAAGAGAGAAAAGCAAAGATAGGGACAGCCAAAATCACATCCAAATGTTTACATGAGAGGCAGTGTCCCTATTTCATCATTTCCTTATCAGCCTGGCATAATTAGGCACAATTACAGAAAAGATAGCACACTATGGACAACAAGCCAAAAAAGGAAGTGAGTAATAGCTTGTAAACAGATAATCTCCAGCCTGTGTTCTTTGATGGAAAAAGATGTGTTTGTAAAAAAAACCTGAATTAGCCTGTCTGCAATTATATGTTATTTGCTCATTTGAAAGCTGGTCAGACTTTCCACATGAGAGGCTCTGATAAGTCATCTCACTTACCTCTGCCTGAACTGTTGTTTGCATACTACAGAATCAGATGGATTGTTGTTCATTCTTGTCATTTGGTGCATTCTGATTTCTTTTCCCTCTTATTTTTCTGTGTGTTTGAATATTGGCATAAATCAACCATTTGCCTGTCCATAAAGGGGACATTTAGTATGGTGTCGAGAACATAAAAGCTAAATGTATACAGCAGCAGGTTTGTAGGTGTTTTTAAAGGTGTTTTTTAATAATACCCAAAATTAGACTAGTCTTTTAGCAAAAGTTCATGTGATACCTTTTATGATAAAATTATGTTTTCACATCAGTGCACAATACCCTTAAGTCCGGAGAATTTTGCACCGATCAAGTCAAGTTGAATGTTGGGTGGCCTTGTAATTCCCCCTGAAGGATGACGAGAAATGATTATGCGGCCCGTGATGGCTCCCAGGACTCACTCACTGGTTGGCTGCGAAGGCGAAGGCCGAGCATTGTGTCTGTTCCAGCCTAAATTTAAACCTGTGGACAGACAAGTCTAGCCAGCGGCCAACCTCATTTCAGCCGCTGATCATCCACGGCATGGGGAGAGAGAAAGAGAGTCAGCCTCGGGCCTTTCAAGTCTGTCCTCCTACTCCTCTCCCTCCCTCCTCGATGCTCCTTCACTTCCCTCATCTGTTTTCTCCTTCTAAAACCTCCTGCTTTGAAAAGGTTATGGTTTCCAGCCTGCAGACTTTGCAGAAGTGAGCGAAAAACGCTATGTATTAGAGCATTGTTGAGGTGAAATATAGTATGCCAGCAAGATTCACTGACTATTCATTGCTTTTTAGCTTTTACAATTTCCAACACGTACATTTAGTTTCTTTTAGCTGCTGATCTAACCCAATACTTATTCTATTTGTACAGAAACTGTTTTCTTTTGCTTTTATGAACATCTTGCAGGATGTTTCCTCAGGCACACTAGAATGTATGCATTTTATAGTTTTAGCTGCAACAAAACTGGTTTGTTTGGAATACCAGTAAATAATATGTACATAAAAATAGAATCTAAGTTGTTGATATGATGTATCAAAACAGCACTACCAAAACTCGAAAATATTTTACAATTAATCAAAATGTAATTTTACCTCAAACCAGGTGGACACACACACTTTGGGTTCATGATAATAGTAGTATGTTCTTCTGGAAAATGTTGTCTAACTCTACCTAACGTTCTTGCACATCCTTTTTCTTATCTATCCTTTGAAGTGTTTCCTCCACAAATCATGTTATAGATGTAAAAAAAATGTAGATGGTTTCAATGGAAAATTGGAAGAAGTTCAAAAACATACGCAGACATTTGTTATTATGCAACATTTACTTAAATTTATGGCAGCATTAAGAAACAGTCATGTGACAATGGAAAAAGAGCCTTAAGTACTTAAGTATTCTTATGTGTGCCTCATACACACAAATGCTGCAGATCCTCCGTAGCTGAAAAAAGCCCAACTCAGATCATTAGATGGGTGCTAAACGGACCTCACAAGGCTGACATCTCAGAGACAGATATGATATGTTTCCATTTTGGCTAAATCCACTTTCCTTCCCTTCTTCGTCTGTCCTTCCTTTCATCCCTCTGTCTTTCCGTCCTTTCCTCTTCCTGTCTCCTTCTGCATTATTTTTCTCCCTGTAATCAGGGCCCTTTGAAGTGGGCGAAGGAAACGGATTAGAGCTGGACCTGCAGGGTCTGACCTGGGGTGGGTCGGGGACAAATAATTAGATCGAGAATTAAGAGGAAGGTCAGCTCTTCTGTCTGTCTCTCTCATTAATTTTGTTCCAGCTGTACTGGAACCAGTTACCTTTCAGAGCTTTTATTTTAGTTTGTTTGTGAAATAGTTTCTAGCAGTAGCTTCATTATAAGAACCAGTACTGACACAACTTTTTTATATCTTCATACAAATATAACTTGAAAAAAATGTGAACTTATAAAAGTAGCAGGTATTTGTAAATGCAATTTCAATATGTTTAGCATCATTATGAATGTTTGTCATGTTTTGAAAATAGAATGAAGATGATAATGGTAAATGGACTGCACTTATATAGCGCTTTTCTAGTATTCCGAACACTCAAAGCGCTTTTACACTACATGTCACATTCAAACTTTTACACACATTCACACACTGATGGCAAAGGCCTAAGTGCCGATCTAATCAGTATGTATACCCATTCATATCTGATGGCTATCTGTTCGGGAGCAATTTGGGGTTCAGGTTCAGTGTCTTGCCCAAGGACACTTCGACAAGTGACTGAAGCAGTGAGAGATCAAACCCCCAACCTTCCATTTGAAAGACAACCGACCCTACCAGTGAGCCACAACCGCCCCCAATAAATGTAAATAACAATGAATGATTACATTTTGAAAGCTGTGGGCAGTGCAAAAAAGTTATCTTCTTGAAATGTTTGGGAAGTGGACTTGCTAGCATACACCTACCCATTTACACATCCAGAAGATACACAGTAACATCTATATTCATTTTAAGATGAAATTATTCTCTCTATCGGGTATGTTTTTGGTCTCAAAGAACTCCTAGACATATCTGGCTCTTAAGTTGTGAAATGCTAGATGCGTAGTGTTCACCAGTTAGTTTAGTACAGGGCATGAAGTATACTGAAGGTTTAGAGCTGTTTTTTCTCCTGTGTTTAAAGTGTCTAAAGTGTTTAGAGCAGAGAGTGAACCAATACAGAAGGGTATAAAATGCTATGTAGATCTAAGGGGAATTATATGCTGCTGCTGAGTCTCTGTGGGTTTTTCAATAGTGTTCCCTTTTATGTTACTTAATCCATTCATCATCTTTACTTTTGAGGATTGCAGGGGGCTGGAGCCAATTCCAGCTGACATTTGGTGAGAGGGGGATACACCCTGGCCAGTGACAGTCATCACAGGGCTGTGGCTCAGAGGTGGAGTCTGCTGCCCTCCAATCGTTTCACCTCTCATCCAAAAGGCTTCTTCAGTTCTAACTAACTGGTGGACAGAGCTAAAAAAAAAAATCATGTGAGCTTAACTACCCATCAACACCAGTGGGTACTAACAACTCTCAGTGATACTGGGTTCACAGCTCAGGCTAACGACTCACCCTCCAAACTTTCGGATGAGAGGTGAAACGTCTTCTAAAACTTAAACCAAGTCCAGTTGCCTTTTGGATTTAGCTTCGACCTAACTAGCATATCTTTGGATTGTTTGAGGTAGCCAGAGTACCTGGAGTGAACAAAATCAACTTTAACAGACATAGCAACACCACAAATTACTTGATTTCTAGATACTAGTAAGTTGCAATAGGATCTGTAGCAACATATAATGTCTGACACCATATTTTCTCATGTTAGACCCCACAGGTCAATGTGTATGGGGTTGTGTGTACAGGCTTGTTGAGGACAAGCATTGACTCTCTCTCCTCCGGCGAGAGAGGAATTATGTACGTCGACTGTCCAGCTAACTGAGACACTCTCACTGTGTTATTAAGGACTTATAGGAGCGCCCACAAGCCCAAATATGGACACAGAGTAACCCTCTTTGTCTCTCTGAAGAAGACAAGATTTAAACTAAACCAAGTGGCTAACAAGTGATAATTCTCAGCTGAAAAATTACACTTAAAAATGTACCTTCTTTGTCTTTCTTCTCTTTTTTTCTCTGCAGGTAAGAGAATCATCCTGTAGTGAAAAAGTATTTGTGAGCGGGCATGTAAGTAAAGAGACCAAAGCTATCCTTTCTGCTGTCCTTTCCTATCCTCCTCAAAGTTGTGTGTGTGCATGTATATGTGTGTGATATCCCTAGGGCACCTGTTGTTGACTGTCCCTTGAATTGAACAGCATTAGAATATAGCATGTAAACGTAAATGTAATGTATTCTAGAGCTTCCACTCCCTAGCCTTTGTCATGCTATTAATGCTGTGTGTCTGTCAAACAGGGCCACTGATTACAGCCACAAGGCGATGCTATTTCTCCTCCTTTTTCTATTATGCAGATGCTGCAAAAGGAGTAGCACAAGGAAGACAGTCTTGGAGTTGCAATATTAGAGACTTAACCTGTATTTACTTACCTATTTGCATAATCCTAAAGCTTGTGCTAAGAGTAACTTCCAGTCAGGGATGTGTGATTATTACAAGTAATTAGCATAGAGAGCATAACAACGAGTGACACTCACTTTATTCCTTAAAAATGGGATGTGAGCTTAGGTCCAAAGAAAGAGAAAAACAAGGTTAACACATGAGTAAAGGAATAGCTTGGTATTTACGCTGTCATCCAAAAAGTGAGTGCATTTAGACTGATGTTTAACCAAGCTACTTTCTGTTATCTGAAAATGTAATTCTTTTGTCCCCCATTTTTATGACACTCTTGATAAGAGTCAGCTCAATGTCTTTTATCTGATTAGAAAGCTTTACAAGTTATTAAAGGGGTGGTTGTCGGGGTTTAAATACAATCCAAAGACTGTATATATGGATGGATGACATGACAGCTCCCTAAAAGTAAAGCCAAAACATTTGGAGTGCCCCCTGCCGACTGGCTGCAGTATAGGTCATAAAGCCCGCCTCCTACATGTTAACAGGTGGGACATTGGTCAAACTATAAAATCAAAACACACGCCAAATATTTTTTTCTCAAACATGGTTTCTATCATTAGAGTTTGTTATTATCATGCTTATTTACGTCCAAGTGTTTATTTTTCTGACAAGTTTATTTTTAATGAGTTATTTGATGCTGTCAAAATGATGGTTGACAGCTCTCTTGACAAATACGGCTCTTGCATCCAATCAGTTCCGGATTAGCAGAGTGGAGGACGAACTGCGAGAGGAAACGTAACTAAAACAATCACTACAGTCAATGAAGTTTCCATACCTGTGAACATTAACCTCAGACCAACACAAAGCAGCTGTTCTGCTGTTAAACATGCTGGCGAGCAGGATCTTTGCTGTTTTCGGTAAGTTAAGTGTGTGTTTTGGTTAGCGGAAGTGGCTACGGCGGCGCCACCGGCTGATCTCTACTGCCCAGACTCTGGCTCCATATGACATCACCATCTCAAGATGGCAGCGCCTATCACAGGGGCTATTTTGGCATCAATTTCGTACAATGGGAACAGATGGAGACGCGTCGCCCATCTGTATATACAGTCATTGATAAAAACACACAAATACATACATCCCCGTAAACCCATAACTCTTGCTTCCATAAACCACCTGCCTTTCCCCAACTTCAGCCACATCCTGGAAGCAACGGGGGCTGAGGAATGTGGATGACAAGGGTAGTTAAAGATAAGCATGTGTACTTTAACACTGTAGAGATTTTGTAGAAATCCTTGTCATTTATATTAGAGACAGTCAGCAAATGAATGACTTTAATTTTTGGCACTAGCAACAGTTTCAAGAATTTGACAATGCAAAATACTAAGGAGAAATTAATGTTTAGGTGAAAGGGACCCAAAAAAAGAGCTACAATTTATATAAGTTATTTTACTCCATGAATTTTCCCTCAGTTTGGTTTAATTGAGTATTATACTGTATTACCTCAGGACAGAAAAAGCAGAAGCCTTTCCCAGATACTTCAGATTGAGTTTTGGCACAGCACATATAGCAGTGGTGTATGGGAGTAAGAACACTAAATCTTGATTGTGCATCTTCACACTACCTCAAGAGCACAAGCAGAAATAACTGCTTTACCATGAGACTTCTTAGTACAGGAGTAAGAGCAAGGCATTTGCTCTTTATAAAACAGTTTTTATAATTTTACAGTTCAATCTGTGTTTTTACATATTTTAAACCCAGTGACATTACTTGTCTGATGGCTGGCATCTTCACTGTTTTGTCCACTTGGTATTTTTCTAACAGCTGTGCTACCTAGAGACGAAGCTGAGGGTTTATTTCTGTCTCCTGGGTAAATGGAACATTTGAATATGATCCACAGAGGGCCAGCGAACCTGACCATTGGAAATGAGAAATAGAGCAAGTTCAAAACCTTCATCCACTTTGGCCAGACTACACATCCTTAAATGTCGATGGTTGGCTGGCTTGTTCATTTTTTCTTCTTCTTCTTCTAAAGAAAATTATAAAGTCACAACCACTGAAAGGGATCACTTTCAGTCTCACTTGGCTGTTAACTAACCTCAATTGCACTTTAGGGTTAAAACCAAGCAGAGCTTGAGGGACCCCTGCACTGCCTAGGACTGATCCAGGCCTGCTTGGGTTGTTTTGTGCCGAGAACAGATTCGTGGATAAGAAGGTCATGGTGGAATCAGAGATTCAGTTGTGTAAGTTTGGAGGTTCAAAATAAATGAGGAACTTGTGGAAAGGCATGTAGTGCAATTGCTCAGGCCACATGAAGAAAGAACTAGACGGATTTACACATTTTCAGTTAAAAGAACAAAACACAACAGTGGAATTTTACTTTTGTTGTTTTTTTTAATTTCAGGAAAATAAATATAAATGAAATTATTTGCTTTCTAATGCACATGGGTATCGGTGGTACGGAGAAGGCTGAGACACTATGCTGCCCACTGTTGAAGGCAAGACACCCATGCTAGGCGAGCAAAGCACTGTTTTCAGACGAGAGGGAAGAGGTATGTGATGGATGGTGGTATCGATGTGAAATAAGAGCAAGTCATAAATGTCTATCAGTAAAACTGAAAGATCCGTCTCAAATTTCAGTGAATCATCTGTAGTTCTTCTAGGTCTTTTGGAAATGGATGGAGAAGATCATGATAAAATGAGCCAGACTGAAAGATTCCTGGGTTTAACAGGTGTTGTAATATAGCTATGTGTAGTTTGCCTTAAATTTACACTGTTGTACTGATGCACAGCTGGAGAGAGTCCTGACCAATGTATTCACACAGAGTTAGTGCATTGTGTAACCTCCCCTCCCCCCAGAGGGTTCATTTCTCTTACCCCATGCAGGGACAGGAATTGGTCAGATAATTTAAAACCCTTCACGAAACCAAACCTGTTGAGGATCAGATTCTCAGAGAGAAAAATGTGTTCATGTCTATATCTGCTGTAGTCTTTATAATGACCATATTTTGCAAAGATGCACAGATGGAAAAATTTGATCCTTAAAATTGTGATCTTTAACGTTTCTGTCCTGGTCATTTGTGGTTACCAGAAATATGTGTACAATAAGCTGTCTGTGTGTAGTATTGTTTTGTTTTTGTTTTTTTACATGCGTGTGTTGTTAATTGTGTGTTTGTGCTTCGAGATAAACAGGCTGCTTGTTAGTACAATGTCTGATATGTCCATCAGTATCATCCCTTGCTGCTCAGTGGTGAGCCCCAAGCCGGAGCTGTGATGCACATTTCACCTTTCCCACTGTTTACCTCCTCATCCCCCATTTCCCCATCCCTTTGCTCTGGGCTTCTTCTTTTCAGTAAGCTTTCCAGCGAGCAAAACCTGATTAAAAATTATATCTGTTTCCTTATTTATTGTGTATAAACTTGAATTGGGATTTTTTTCCCTGACCTTCTCCTCCTGCCAGCTTTGGTTTGTTGAAAAGAAAATTCAAATGAATCTTTAGTTTCTATCAAACCCTCTCATAAATCTGAGCACTGTCTATTTTTTAAAGCACCACTGCTAAAGTTCAACAATGTATCTAACTATCTGTCACTGCCAAACTCAATCAAGAACCAAAAAGGTTAAGAACAAGACATCAATGATGACCTTCAAAGCTTTTGTTTCAATACGAGAGATCAAATTCAATTTGATGGTTGAAGGACATGATGACTGTATATGGCAGACATAAGCTGAGTGACAAAAGTTAGAGACAGAGAAAACTAAAGGCTGTATGGGCCTAATTCCAATCCTTTTTATTAGTGGGTGGCAATCCCTGAGAGGCAGTGTGTGGATCTTGACCCTGTGGGGCTCCTTATGGGGAGGGATGCCTTTTTTTCCCTTCTGTCTGATGCAGGCGCATAGGCACAAGTAGGCCTGGCTGTGCTTTAGCCCACCCACAAATGACCCAGGCTTACCTATTAATCGATTGTCTGACTTGGTAAAAAGTGGTTTCCATCGATTATGTCTATGAAGGTTCTCAATCATCCAAGTCATGGTAATGCTAAGCTTAATCCAAAAGGCAACTGGATGTGGTTGAAGTTCTTGAAGATGTTTCACCTCTCATCCGAAAGGCTTCTTCAGTTCTAAACTGACTGGTGGACAGAGCTAGAAATACAAGCCTCTGTAGGTCATTAGTATGCTAATAGATGTGCAAGCTTCTGTCTGAGTGTGTTCGATGGTTTGAAGTGTACTGGGATATTGTTTTTGTTAAAAATCCTCCTGAGTTTCTCAGATACTCCAGACAGGTAGGGAATAACAATGCTTTGGCACCCAGACATAAGCAGAGCAATGTAGTGTATGCAGTACAATGCAATGAGGAATGCAGGGACCTATACATCGGGGAAACAAAACAACTCCTTCACAAACGCATGGCCCAGCATAGGAGAGTCAGTTCCTCAGGTCAGGACTCAGACAAAGAACACTCCTTTGAAGATAGCAAGGTTCACATCCTGGCCAGAGAAGGCCGTTGGTTCGAAAGAGGTGTCAAGTAAGCCATCTATGTTAAGGTGGATAAACCATTCCTTAACGGAGGTGGTGGCCTAAGACACCACCTATCACCCACTTACAATTCTGTGTTGAATTCTTTGCCCAACATCTGAGATCACAGTCAGGATCATGTGAGCTTAATGACCCATCAACACCTGTGGGTACTAACAACTCTCAGTGATACTGGGTTCACAGCTCAGGCTAACGACTCACCCCTGATTACACATCTATTAGCATACCTATTACCTACAGAGGCTTATATTTCTAGCTCTGTCCAGCAGTCAGTTTAGAACTGAAGAAGACTCGGATGAGGTGAAATGTCATCAAGAACTTCAGCCAAGTCCAGTTGCCTTTTGGATTAAGCTTAGAATTCCTATTAATAACCTAGATTGAGGCGGTCCGCCATGATCTAATTTGTCCCACCTTAGTTTCATAATTAACCGAACATACTTTTACACTTCAGTTCTCATTCTAACATAAAAAATCTCTGAAGTTGTGTTTTGCGCCGTTCATACAGCGAAGCATCTCTAACGCTCAAGGCCG